>NC_081857.1:7217050-7587827 GCF_963259705.1 Myotis daubentonii | reverse complement strand
AAATTGACTCTGTTTGCCATTTTAAATCTATTTCTATTGTCTCTTACCAGTTCTAAAAATGCACTATCAAATTCCTGACATGAATGCGTGGGTTAGGATTTTCTGAAAAGGTAGACTAAATGCACCATGGTCTCTCTGGTTCCCTTGGCCATTTAAAATTGGGGCCCCTTCCATTTGAGCTTCACGGAGATTGCACCCTAAATTTCTCCTGCTGCTGTTCCCGGCGAAGGTGGTCCCTTATGCTTACCATTGGACTGTGAATCAACTGCTTTCCTGGAACTCAGATTAGTGAAGCAGCTGAGAAGCAGTGGAAAAGGAAGTTAGAAATCCCCATTTTTCTCTTGAAATCACCGAAATAAGTCTGAGTGTGTGAACTCATGACTCTTCCATGACGGAAAATTTTTCCCTCAGGGCCAAAACTCACAGCCTTATGTTCTGATCCTAACTTTCTCATCATGACTTGGGAATCCTGTGACTCTCACCATCCCTCCCAGTATCCTACCAGCCACCCGCCCCTCTGTGGTGGAAGACAGGAAGAGTCCATGTCCATTTCTCTCTACAAGTTTTTTTTTTTCCCCATGGAATTTTAATTCTTCCTTTTCTCTACACCTTTCTTGTTTCCGTTTCTTAAACTCCTCCCCTTGCTCCCTTCTCCTATCTCTCATCAATAATAGTAATTACTGACTATTTATGGAGCAACCACTATGTGTCTGGCATTATGCTAAGTAGCCTACATTTATCATTTTATTTAATCCTCACAATACCCTATGAGATGAGTACTATTAATATCTCAAGTTCACAGGTGAAAGCATTGGCCCAGAATTCTGGAGGTCATTTAGCCAAAAAGTGGAGAAAGTAGGATTTGACTTCCAATGTCTTTAGACCTAACCACTGAGCAATGCTGCCTTCATCCACTTTGAGGCTGAAGTGGAATAAAATACTTGCCCTCCTATTAATTGTTATCACATTTCAGGATTTGTCAGTGAAGAGCAGTGGCTTATTCCCAGCAAGACAGGATTATTTAGGGAGAGACTGGGCCTGTTTCCACACCCACCTGTAGAGGTTGGGATTGGTGGGCAGGCCTTTGCCAAGAGCCAGAGTTCAGGGAGGCCAGCAGAGCAAAATATCCAAGGAAATGGCCATATTGAGACGCGGTTCAAGCACCATTAACATCAATAGGATTTGGGTTGAGTTGAATTTGCTTCTTAAAAACAAACAAGGGTTCAGTATCAACAAGGTCTTGTTGTCCTGTAAAGCATAGTCATGGGGCGCCCAGCAGAGGTGAGTGGACCCGTCTGGATACCTGCCCATGGATAACCAGGCCCCAGCCATCATCCTGGGGCTTAAAGACAGGTTTTTTGTGCCTGAAGAAGAGTCCTGGCAAGAGCCATATGCCACTAGTCCAAAGTCCTTCAAAATAACGAGAAAGCCTCTGTTCTAGAAAGAGATCGGAGCAGACCACTATCTCAGACTCTCAGAAAGGACTCAAAGGCCCACTTATAGAAATGGAAAAATATATATACTCGGCATGGGGAAAATGAAGTATCAGCTAAAAATGCAGTTTCCAAAGAGGCTGGGGAGCTGCACCTTGTCCTAACACAGGACTGCCGTGGGAGGGAGTAGAGGCCACTGCATCAGCCTGCTGGGCTGAAACAGCCGGGTGATCAGTATGGTGGTGGACAAAGCAGCCAGAGTGCCTTCACACAGAAGCACAAAAGTCAGTCCCCAGCCATTCATAGGTTGAGCATTGACCCATGAACCAGGAGGCCATGGTTCAATTCCCAATCAGGGCACATGCCCGGGTTGCAGGCTCAATCCCCAGTGTGGGGCATGCAGGAGGCAGCCGATCAATGATTCTCTCTCATCATTGATGTTCCTATCTCTCTCTCTCCCTCTCCCTTCCTCTTTGAAATCAATCGATTTATATATATATTAAGGTCATTCCCAGTCCACTCAGGCTACTCAAGTATTTCCTCAGTCAAATCTTTTTTTCTTTTTTGTTTATGGGGTTTTTTTTGTGAATCTTCGCTTAACAGTTGCCTGGGAGTATTATTTTAATCTCTGTAACAATGCTTTTATTATTTTCTATAACAAACATACAGAGTGCCAGGGACTTTTGTAACAGGTCTATAAATATTAACTCATTCAACCTTCATAATACTTCCGTGAGGTAAGTCCTTCTGTTAGCTCCATTTTAAAGTTGGTAAAAGTGAGGCACAGAGCCTGGCTGATGTGACTCAGTAGTTGAGCGTGAATCTATGAACCAAGAGCTTGCCAGTTCGATACCCGGGTTGCGTCCCCAGTGGAGGCATGCAGGAGGCAGCTGATCTATGTTTCTCTGCCATTGATGTTTCTATCTCTCTCTCCCTCTTCCTTCCTCTCTCTCTAAAAATCAATAAAAATGTATTTTTTTAAAAATGAGGCACAGAGAAGTTGCTCATTTTCACTTATTGCTAGTACCTAATGGAACCAAGATTCAAACTCTGGGCTGTCTGGCTCTTTCTCACTAAGTCATAGTGCCTGACATGGGGGTAGACAGCAGGTGCTCCTCATGGCAAGACCCTTTTTGGAGCCTCTAGATCAGCGGTTCTCAACTTTCCTCATGCCGCGACCCTTTACTACAGTTCCTCATGTTGTGGTGACCCGAAACCATAAAATTACTTTCGTTGCTACTTCATAACTGTAATTTTGCTACTGTTATGAATCGTCATGTAAATATCTGATATGCAGGATGTATTTTCACTGTTACAAATTGAACATAATGAAAGCCTTGTGATTCATCACAAAAACAATATGTAATTATATATGTGTTTTCCGGTGGTCTTAGGCGACCCCTGTGAAAGGGTTGTTCGACCCCCAAAGGGGTCGCGACCCACAGGTTGAGAACCACTGCTCTAGATTCTTTTCCCTTGGTATACACCAGTGATGGCAAACCTTTTGAGCTCGGCGTGTCAGCATTTTGAAAAACCCTAACTTAACTCTGGTGCCGTGTCACATATAGAAATGTTTTGATATTTGCAACCATAGTAAAACAAAGACTTATCTTTTTGATATTTATTTTATATATTTAAATGCCATTTAACAAAAAAAAAAAATCAACCTAAAAAATGAGTTTGTGTGTCACCTCTGACACGCGTGTCATAGGTTCGCCATCACTGGCATACACACTTCATTTAATCTTGGTAACTCCTCAAGTGGCAGGGCATATATTTTTTACTTCATTTACCAACTAGAATCCTGAGGCTTAGCATGAAAGTGACTCACCCCTGTCACTTAGCTGGTCTGCAACAGAGCCTTAACTAGAACATGTTCCTGGATCCCTAGTTCAGGGCACTTTTACTAGCCACCCTGAGCAGCCCCAGCCTGTGGATCTAGCCAAGACCACTGTTTGCTAATGTCATGAGGATATTAGAGGGAAAAGAAGTTACAGTTAGCCAACTGCTCCTTCTTGTGTATCAGTTTATACCCTGAGGCTTGGGGGACCGGTGAAGAGTTCTCTCTTGGCCTCACTCCTTCTCTGGCTCTGGGTTTCTCTACCTTGCTTTATGTTGCTGGAAAAGGGGTAATTGGGTCAGCAGCCTAAAAGTATCCATTCTCTCAACAAAAATGTGAGAGTCACCCACTAGGTGGTAGGGAAATAGTGGTGACCAGAACAGACAAGGACTCTGCCTTCATGGTGATTACATCCTCATGGAGCTGAGGCGCTGCATAGTGATGGGGGCTCTGAAGAAAACTAAAGTAGGCGAGGCAGTGGGGAGTGATGGAGGGAACTGCTGCTTTAAGCCTGGTGATCAGGAAAGCTCTCTGACGAGGTGACCTTGGAGCAGAGTTGCATAGTGACAGAGTGCTGCCGTGTGTTGAGAAGAGGCAGTCAGGTCCTAACCGGTTTGGCTCAGTGGATAGAGCGTCGGCCTGCGGACTGAAGGGTCCCAGGTTCGATTCCAGTCAAGGGCACATACCTTGGTTGCGGGCACATCCCCAGTAGGGGGTGTGCACAGGAGGCAGCTGATCGATGTTTCTCTCTCATCGATGTTTCTAACTCTCTATCCCTCTCCCTTCCTCTCTGTAAAAAAATCAATAAAATATATTTTTTTAAAAAAAAAGAAGAGGAAGTCAGCGAACATGCAGGCCTGTTTGAAGGAGGAAGCAGTGTGGTTAGAGTGAGGGAGGAAAAGCAGGGTAGGAGATGAGGAAGGAGGAGGGGCCAGAGCAAGTAGAGTTTAGGAGATAAAGGCAGAGTGTAACAGACTAGGGAGCCTCCTACACCCCCCATTGTGCATCACCCTTGTTTTTATCAGACTCTAAGGAGAACTATGAAGTTTTAGGTCTGTCCCCTCTTGCCTTGTCATAAATATTTTATGTTTCGCACTCTCTTTGGATTCCATCCCCCACTTCTCTTGTTCGACTCTGAAGAATTTCCCTCTAGGCAATTAAAGTCCTCCTACCCCATCAATATTTCCAACCAGAATAAGTTTCTGATTTTTAAAAATATATATATATATATATATATATCTTTCTTTTTCTCATAATCTCTATTGCCTTCTTCCAGTCAGTGGTTTTTGGCAGCTACTTTATCATGAACTGCACATGTGCAGAGTCCACCTATACACATGGCTTCATTCAGGAAAACGGGAGTTACCACCTAAAACACAGAAAGGTGTATTAGGCCGGGAAAGATGCCCACCTTTCCTCCCAGGAGGGGAAGGCCACCTCCATAAACAGCCTGTCTATAGTGCTCTCTGTCCCAGCTGGTGGCATCCTTCCCCTCGGGTTCCCTCTCACCATAGCTACCTAAGGGGCACAATGAATGTGTTTTCCCATTTAAGCCCACACTCCAGGGTTCCAGCCTTTTCCTGCCTTTGCTTCCCCCTGAGAAGTCCTGCCTGTCTCCTACCCTTCCCTTCTGCGGCCTGGCATATGACAGTGAGGAAGCCATCCTCACTAGGAGATGTTATAAACGTGGCTCACCTCTCCCCTGGGCTCCCAAGGCTGCTCAACAATCTTTTCATCCCCTTAATAAATCTTGGGTAGACGCCCAGTGTGTTCCCTATAGTGGCATTTTCTCAACATTCTGACATTCTTCAAAACAATAATACAACCATGATTAATATGTACCAGGCATTGTGCTAAGTGCTTTATCTTCATAATTGTATCTAACAGTTATCCACATTGTAGAGGTAAGGAACTGAGGATCAGGCAATTTCAAAAAATTTCCTCATGGTGACACAGCTAGGTTCAAACCTACCAAGATTCAAAACCTGTGCCCCTAAACTTTTTACTTTCTAGCTGGTCCTATCCTTGCCTCTTCGCTCTTTTTTTAAAATATACTTTTATTGATTTTTTTACAGAGAGGAGGGGAGAGGGATAGAGAGTTAGAAACATCGAAGAGAGAGAAACATCAATCAGCTGCCTCTTGCACACCCCCTACTGGGGATGTGCCCGCAACCAAGGTACATGCCCTTGACCGGAATCGAACCTGGGACCCTTCAGTCCGCAGGCCGACGCTCTAACCACTGAGCGAAACCGGCTAGGGCTGCCTCTTCACTCTCACCAGATCTCACCTCCTACATTACTAAAGAGGTGAAGGTCAACAAGCCTGAATCTCTTTACTTTTACCCACTCTACCCCAGAATGCCTACTCACCACGATCTCTGAGGCGGCATTACTCTATCCCCTCTGTAGCCTCAGTGAGATAAGGGCCTCAGCAAATGTCAGACACGGAACCTGGCTCAGACCTGTGTTCCCTTCGCCTCACCAAGAGGCCTTTCTTCTATCCCCGCCCCCAACAGCACCTCAAAATATCCTGGTCCTTTCACTCATCCTTGGCTTTTCCCTTCCACTTAAATGAAGGCATGAGCTTCCTCTGATTGAAAACCATATTCCTTCCATCTTTAGTGTCTCGACAAGTGTTAGTGGACTTTGTATCCTGCATTGTGCTTGGTCGGGGGGTTTGAAGGCAAGGTCCCTGGACTCAAGTCATTCACAGTGTCTAGAAACAGACACATGGATTCACGACTGCCACACAATTTGGCCATTACTATGAGAGAGAAGCACAGAGCTGCAGAACGCCAGTGAGCTGGAAGGCCTAAGCCAGAGCAAGGCCAACCAGGAAAACCTCTAAATGCTCTACCTCCCTACCAACCCTTCACCACCAATCTCTTCTATTTTCAAACAAAATGAGATAAATTAATTTCACTTGACTCTCTCACTACTATTCTATTTTATCATTTTTTATTCTGTTCTGATATCTGGCTGGAACCAAAGAAAGAACCTAAAATATCAAAAGTGGTGGGCAGAGTAATCTTATAATAGCCTTTCATAGGCAACTGTTTCTCACCCAGCCTTAGAGTAAGAGTTGGAAAACATCAGTTTCAGGGTTTAGAGAGGCTGTTTTGTGTTTGATTGAGGGACAATCCATAAACTTTAGAAAATGCCTTGCAGAGTGAAGGACTGGCAGGCAGATTCAGGAATTCTTTTCGGGAAATAGTTGTAATAAACATCCTCTTAAAAACAGCAGGCTTGGCAGTTCCATTGGTAGAATAGTTCCCAAGGTCATCGGGGGTCCACACTTTGTCAATCTTCCTGCTTCACCATTCTTAGTACTTGGCTTCATCTTCCTGATCCCAAATGTCCATCTGAGATCCCGCCTGCAAGAAGCAAGAAAGAGATAAATAAAGCGAAGTGCTTCTTCTTAAAGACACAGAAGTCATATGCAACACTTTCACTTTCATCCTGTTGACCTGAACGTAGTCATATGACCAAACTTAGCTAGCAGAAAAGTGGGCAATAAGTGACTCCATTTCCTTCTACAAATTAAGGATTCTGTTACTACAAAGCTCTAAGGAGAACAAATATAGGAAAACAACTAGAAGATTCTACCACAGCCCCCCACAAATAACATTTAAAGCCATTCTCCTGATTTTCCATTCTTCCAACTTCTTACTTAGATGGTCCAACATCATCTCAAATTCAATATTTCTAAACCTGAACTTGTCTTCTACTTTGACTTCCTTCCAAAATAAAATGAATTGGTTTTCCACTGACATAAAGTAGACATGAAAAATATATTGTTGCCCTGGCCAGTGTGGCTCAGTTGGTTGCAATGTCATCCCATGCACTAGAAGGTCTCTGGTTCAATTCCCTGTCAGGGCACATGCCTAGGATGTGGGTTGGATCCCCAGTTGGGGCTCCATGCAGGAGGCAACTGATAGATGCATGTCTCCCACATTGATGTTTCTCTTTCTCTCTCCCTCCCCCCTCTCTAAGATCAATTATATATACACATATGTATATATATATATATATAATTGATTGACAAAAGAAGGTTTATATAATACAAATAAATAGTACAATAATTAATAAATAAATAATAATACAAGAATAAACTCTGTTTTGCATACTCATAACTGTAAACCTACTTTTGCCCACCTGTGTGTGTGTGCGTGCGTGCGCGCGCGCGTTTGAACAACTGAATTACATTAGATGTCCTTATTCCTTGCCTCTCTTTGTACTATCTCTCAAATTTAACCCTTCCTTTCTATTCCCCCATCATCCTCTGGTTAATGCCCAGAAGGCTACAGGAGGCTCTGATATGGTCTCTCAAGGCCAGCTTCTCTTCCTTCTTACTTTTTCTACACATCATTACTATATTACTATGACCCCAAAACATTATTTTAATCTTCATCCTCAAAAACTTTAATAGCTCCCCTCGGTGGTGTAGACATTAAACTCAAGGCTGTCCCAAACCTAAGCCATATCTCTTTACATCTCCTGCCTTGCCTCTCTCCACTGTTATTCCAATCTATACTTATTTAACCTACATTACACATTCTCCTGCTTCTAAACTTTTATTAAGGACCCTTTGAGGGGTCCCACCCAAAGCACCCCTCCTGGGGATCAGTCACCGAAGGAAACAGTGATTCTGCTGCAACAGCTCTTGGATTACAGATGACCAACCCCAATGGCAACAGGAGGCGAGTCTTGGGAGTCCAAGCAGCAGCAGGGCTCTGTGGCTTCATTTCTCTGTCTGAAACAGCTATGGAGAGTCTTTCAAAACAAAACAAAGCAAAAAACACTGAAGTTTGTTGTTGCTTTTTATTGTTTAAAATATTATATGTCTCCTTTTTCCCCCTGATTAACATCCCCCCCACTCCCACCCCCAAGGGCAAGGCCCCACCGCCCCAGTGTCTGTGTCCATTGGTCATGCTAATATGCATGCATACAAGTCCTATGGTTGATCTCTAAGCCCACCCCCTACCCCCACCTTCTCCCTGAGGTTGGACTGTCTGCTCAGTGCCATCTTGTCTCTGGATCCATATTTGCTCATCCATTTATGTTGATCATTATATCCCACACATGAGTGAGATCATGTGATATTTATCTTTCTCCAACTGGCTTATTTCACTTAGCATATGCTCTCCAGTTCCATCCATGCTGTTGCAAATGGTAAAAGTTCCTTCTATTTTATAGCAGCATAGTATTCCATTGTGTAGATGTACCACAGTTTTCTAATCCACTCATCTGTGATGGGCACTTAGGCTGTTTCCAAATTTTAGCTATGGTAAATTGTGCTGCTATGAAGATAAGGGTGCATATATTCTTTCTAATTTGTGTTTCTGATATAGTCCTAGGAGTGGGATTACTGGGGTAAATGGGAGTTCCATTTTTAAATTTTGAGGGAACTCCATACTGTTCTCCACAGTGGCTGCACCAGTCTGCATTCCCACCAGCAGTGAATGAGGGTTCCTTTTTCTCCACATCCTCGCCAGCACTTGTTTGTTGATTTGTTGTTGATAGTCATTCTGACAGGTGTGAGATGGTACCTCATTGTTTTGATTTGCATCTCTCAGATGTTTAGTGACTTTGAGCATGTTTTCATATGTCTCTCGGCCTTCTGTATGTCCTCTTTTGAAAAGTGTCTACTTAGGTCCTTTGCCCATTTTTTGATTGGGTTGTTTATCTTCCTTTTGTTAAGTTGTACAAGTTCCCTGTAAATTTTGGAGATTAAACCCTTATCTGCAATAGCATTGGCAAATATGTTCTCCCAATGCAGTGGGCTTTCTTATTGTTTTATTGATGGTTTCTTTTGCTGTGCAGAAGCTTTTTATTTTGATGTAGTCCCATTTGTTTATTTTCTCCTTAGTTTCCATTGCCCTAGGAGCTATATTGATAAAGATATTACTATGACATATGTCTGATATTTTGCTGCCTATGGAGTCTTCTAAGATTTTTATGGCTTCCCAGCTTACATTTAAGTCCTTTAACCATTTGAGCTTGTTTTTGTGTATGGTGTAAGTTGGTGATCTAGTTTAATTTTTTTGCAGGTATCTGATTAATTTTCCCAGCACCATTTATTGAAGAGACTGTCTTGACTCCATTGTATGCTCTTGCCTCCTTTGTCAAATATTAATTGAGCATAATGGCTTGGATCTATTTCTGGGTTCTCTGTTCTGTTCCATTGGTCCATATGTCTGTTCTTGTGCCAGTACCAGGCAGTTTTGAGAACTGTGGCTTTGTAACATAGCTTGATATCTGGTATTGTGATCCCTCCAACTTTGTTCTTCTTTCTCAGGATTGCTGTGGCTATTCAGGGTCTTTTTTTTTTTTTATTCCAGATGAATTTTTGGAGAGTTAGTTCTAGGTCTGTGAAATATGCCGTTGGTATTTTAATGGGGATTGCATTAAATCTATAAATTGCTTTGGGTAGTATAGACATTTTAATGATGTTGATTCTACCAATCCATGAACACGGTATGTTCTTCCATTTGTTTATGTCTTCCTCTATCTCTTTTTTCAATGTCTTGTAGTTTTCTGAGTACAGGTCTTTTACCTCCTTAGTTAAGTTTATTTCTAAGTATCTTAATTTTTTTTTTTTTTGGTGCAATGGTAAATGGGATTGTTTTAACACTGAAGTTTTTAAGAGAAAAATAAAGTTCACCAAGTAAAGTGGTACCTAAAAAAACCCCAAGGCTCTACTTGAATTAACCCTTAATAATGACTCTTTATACCTTCTTCTGTATGGGCCTGGTTTCACCGTGGCCATCATAGGGATAGACTAGGGAAGCCTTCAAGAGCATGTACCAATTATTAAGATGATAATAAAGAAGATGATGGTCTGGCCAGCATAGCTCAGTGGTTGAGTATCAGCTTATGAACCAAGAGGTCACGGTTTAATTCCTGGTCAGGGCACATGCCCGGGTTGGGGCCTCAATCCCCAGTGTGAGGCATGCAGAAAGCCACCAATCGATGATTCTCTCATCACTGATGTTTCTATAGGGTGTCCCAAAATTCATGCAAGAAGTAATTTTGATAGAAAACACAGGTTTATAATTAAAAATTATAAATTTTTTAATTGATTCATAAAGTATATAGTATAAGGTTATGTATGGAATAGCACATTGGGTAAATGTCCTCCTCGGCTTTGCTGGCACATACGCAAAGCCGTGGTCTTTATTGGTCTTCATTGTCCCTGCTCCTGGGCCATCATTGGTACTTGGTAATGCTTATCAAATTGAAGGGATTGAAATCAAAGGGCAACAGATATTAGAATCTGATTCAATAAACCAAGTAAAATTAGGCTTTTATTTTTTTTGTTGTTGTTGTTGTTAATGCTCACGCAAAATTCAAATCTTGGGACATCCTATATCTCTTCCTCCCAATCCGTTCCTCTCTGAAATCAATTTTTTAAATTAATTAATTAATAAAAAAGAGATGAGGAGGATGATTCTCATCCTCATTGTCATTATTAACCTCAGACATAACTAACATGTATTTGCCTTGATGGTTAGTGAAGCATTTTCACTCATATTGTATGATTTGCTGATCACTAATTAGGTAGGGCAATTTTATAGCTATTATTTCCATTCTATGAATGAAGAAACTGAGACTCAGAAAGGTTTTGTGATTTTATAAGGTTACCCAGCTCATACATGTAAGGACTAGCACCTACATCTTCAGCCTCCCTCTCTTTCCACTACATGCTAAGGTTTTGCAGCTGCCTCTCTTACATCACCGTTGGAACATTTGAAGGTGGCAGAATCTTTACCTTACGCCTGTCCAAACCCTAGGCCATTTCTCAGCAAGCCCAGAATTCTCACCACAGCAGCAGCACAAATAGTAGCAGGACTTCCCCCAGCTCCTTCTATCTGCCACCCAGCCTGCACCACTTCCTGATCACTTGCCATGGAAGATAAGATACACCAACTACAAAAGCAGCACCCCACATCCACCATGTTGTGGCTGCCCAACTGCTCTTACACTACCTTAGCAAACTGCCTACACACTTCCTGGAGTCTGATGAAAAAAACCACTAAAATGATGAGAAAATGGCACCCACACTTTATCCATCTTCTCATATCTGACCTGAATCCAACGAGCAGAATGGCAATTAGGTATTAGGGGCCTTATGTAAAAAAAAAAAAAAAAAAAAAAAGCCTTAAGATCTGGCACCAGGACCAGTTGTATAATTTGTAGAACCCAGTACAGCATGAAATATGGGGCTCCTTGTTCAAATACTATGAAGAATTTCAAGGTGTTGCAGCACCATTAAACTAAATTCAGGGTCTCTCTGAGCTCCAGGCTCTGTGTGGCTGCACCAGTCACATAAACTATATCTGGACATCCAGGGACTCAGGCTGGGACCCTCCACGTGTCCCTCTACCTGATGTCATTAGCCCAATGGGACAGTTTACCTGGAGAGAATTCATGTTCAAGAGAATGAATTTTGGTAAACGATGGCTCCTGCCACTGGAAGCACCTTAGTTTCTGCTTGGCCCCCCAATGGTGTGTTCCTTGTGCTCTTACCACATATCACATTGAATGCAGTACTTGTATACACGTCTGTCTTTACCAGGACTGCAGCCATGTCCTATTCACCCCTGAGTCCCTAATGCAGCATCTGGCACATAGATAGCACCTAATGTTTGTAAATGAGGGTCCTTAGTCTCTCGCACCCCCCAGGGCCCAGTTGCATATCCTCCCCTAACTAAGTCGTCAGACCTTGCCTGCGGTGGTCTTCCTCAGAGGAAATGTTGGTTGGTCTGAAAGAAAAGAGGTTTATATTTGCAGCTCCTGGGTTCATTCAGGAACTGCTTACTGGCTGAGGACAAAGGCGGCCTTAGTGAGACAGGTTAAAAATCCCTTTGCTTTTTAAAAATTTTTAAATTGATTTCAGAGAGGACGGGAGAAGGAGAGAGATAGAAACATCAATAATGAGAGAGAATCATTGATCGGCTGCCTCCTTCAGGCCCTCTACTGGGGATCAAGCTTGCAACCGGGCATGTGCCCTGACCAGGAATCAAACCGTGACCTCCTGGTTCATAGGTAGATGCTCAACCACTGAGCCACATTGGCCGGGCCCTTTGCTTTTATGACACTTCAAAATGACCTGCATTCTCAATGACCCTTCTTCTTGCTCTCTTTGTGCCAAGCCTTGAATAAATTTTAGGGTCAGCCTGAACCCACTTATGTGGAAAACTTAAGTCCTGCTCTTTGGGGCTTACATGCAGCCAATATTCATCAGAGGAGCACTGTTATTGTTTATGGCTGACACTCTTACTTGATGGGTCAGTGCCTGTGTCTCTTGGTTTTTTAAACATTTGTAATATAATCCGTGGTGGCTCCAAACACTATTTCTTACTAAATAGAACTCAGTGAGAATAAAAAAGTAATGAGAGAAGAGGAAAAAGATGAGAAAAATAACATCTTATAATTATACTAGAGGCCAGATGCACAAAATTTGTATATGGGTAGGGTCCTTAGGCCTGGTCAGCAATCAGGGCCCATCTGTGGGGTGATTGGTGGAGCGATGGGGGGCCCCACTGGCACCCGCCTTGGTTGGCCTGGGGTCTGTGGGCTGGGGGCAGCTCCTGCATTGAGTGCCAACCCCCTGGTGGTCAGTGAGTGTCATAGAGGCCCGTCGTTCCACTGGTCATTCCACCGTTAGGTCAATTTGCATATTAGACTTTTATTATATAGGATTGCCTTTCATTTCACAAATTATGTATTAAATCACTTTATTTTATTAGGTGGTGGAGGGAAAGAAAAATAAACCTTTAATTCTTTTTTTTCTCATGTTAGATTTTAAAAACACTCATTCTTGCTCTGACCGGTTTGGCTCAGTGGATAGAGTGTCAGCCTGTAGACCGAAGGGTCCCGAGTTCAAATCCAATCAAGGGCACATACTTCGGTTGCACACTCCTCCCTGGTCCGGGCCCTGGTCAGGAATCATACAGGAGGCAACCAACCGATGTGTTTCTCTCACATTGATGTTTCTCTCTGTCTTTCCCTCTCTCTTCCACTCTCTCTAAAAGTCCAATGGAAAAATATCCTCAGGTGAGGAATAACTAAATAAATACACTCATCCCTCAGCTTTTACTAGAAAGTGTTCCTGGATTCCCAAAACAGATCAAGTCCCTCTTGCTATTCTCTCTCAACCACCATAATACTTACTTGCTTTGTCTTTAACCGTTTGTGGTTACCTCGTCCACATTGGTCTCTTTATTTAACTGTTACATTCTGGAGAGCAGGAAGTATATCTATTTTTGTTCACCATTGTAACCCCAACTCCTTATTACATTAGTTCTGTAATCTTCCATCAGTAGTTTGTCTCCTGGCCTCAGTGTGTTTTTCCTAATGCTTAAAAGAGTAGTTTGCTCAACAAACATTCGTATTATAGATTACATTAATAAGTACCTACCACAGAATCTGAAACAAAGCTGACCTTGAATAACTATATGCATTCATTCATAAACATCTGAATGAATAGATGAACTTTACTTCAGAAGTTGTTCCAAGACATTCTAGGCAACACACAAGTGGAATCCATTTATCACTATGTCCCAGAATTATTTACTAACCACCCACTGTGTGTCAGGTACTCTTCCAGGGACTGGAGATACACTAGTTAACAAAAAAGATCCCCCAAATCGTCAGCTTAGAGAGTATTTACTCCAGAGCACTGTACCTTCCAGGAATAGAAGCATAAATGTAACCTTTTTGCAAAGACCAAGGGAGCCATCCCAGGCCCTCCCCCAACTCTTCCACTTCTTGGACATCTGATATTGGGAAAGAAAGACATTCAATATCTCAGACCTCATGGAGGCTTATGTTCCTTCTAGCTCTCAGAGTCTATAAGTCTAGATAAACATGTTTTTAATTAAATGGATCCCTGGAAATTCACTGGGAAACTTCATTTTTGAATGATAATCCTTAAAAAAATGTATCCATCATAACATATTAAATATGTCTAGGGTAGAATGCCAAAACAAAAAGGCATCCTCAAGAAACTGGGTGATCTGCATCCATGGGAGCGCCTAAGGGAGACTCCAGCCTGGGGAGACAGGAAGCTCTGAACAGTGCAACAGCCAAATGGCTACAATTTTCTATTTATGTCCTCAGGTCTGGAAGCAGCTGAAAGCAACACAAACATGCTCACCGTGAATGGGATTCTGGGGGAAACAGTTACTTTCCCTTTAAATATTCAAAACATACAGCAAATTACCAACATTAACTGGGTGAGTTCCAAAACATCCGTTGCTGTTGTAGTGGCCCTCCCAGGCACACCCCCCCAAGTCATTGTGACCCACCAAAACTATAAACAACGAGTAAACGTCTCAAGTCAGAACTACAATTTGGAGATCAGCAATCTGAGGATGGAAGATGCAGCAATCTACAAAGCTGACATAAATATAAAGAACTCTGAAAAGGAGACACTCACCAGGACCTACAAACTTCAAGTTTATCGTAAGTCGTGGGAAGATAAAGGGCTTGTTTTTTTATTTTTACTTTGCAAATTTGCTATTGCAGAACAACTGTATTTCTGACTACTGGGATCCCTAAATCATTTTATGCTTATAAATAAGCATCACTATATTAATACTTTTCAAGAGGGTGTGGCTTTGCTTGTTTTTAGCAATGTAACCTTCTATCAGCATTTGTCCCGTGGCCTTGATTTTCTTTTCTATAAAATGTGAATAATCATACTACTCACTTCCCATGGTTATTGTGAGGACAACGTGAGACAGTGTGTGCAAAGTACTTTAGAAAACTTTTTATTTTGAAATAATTACAGGTACATAGAAAGGTGTAAAGACATGTACAGGGAGGTTCTGTGTCCACTATACTCAGCCTCTCCCAATGGTAACATCTTATATAACTACTAGAGGCCCAGTGCAAGAAATTTGTGCACCAGTAGGGTCCCTAGCAGCTGCCAGCTGCTGGCCAGGGCCTTCCTTCGTTCTGTGCTGCCCCCTGGTGGTCATCGCTCATCATAGCGAGCGAAGGGACTCCCTGTCAGTCAAACTCCAGAGGGGACACTTTGCCAATTAGGCTTTTATATATATAGATAGTTTAATATCAAAACCAGGAAATTGGCATCTGTGCAAGAAATAGAGCTTACTTTAGATTTCACTACTTACACAGGCACTGATTTATGTGTGAGTATACGTGTCGCTCTGTGCAATTTATTTACATAGTAGAGGCCCAGGCACGGATTTGTGCACCAGTGGGGTCCCTCAGCCTGGCCTGCACCCTCTCACAATCTGGGACCCCACAGGGGATGTTGGACTGCTGGTTTCGGCCTGATTTCCCTAGGCCAGGCCAAGGGACTCCACCAGTGCACAAATCCATGCACTGGGCCTCTAGTATGCATATAAGATCTGTGGTGAATCTCATCTTGCCCTCCCCCATCTCTCTGAGATTCATCAGTCTGTTCCATGTTTTCATGCCAATGTGTTTTCATGCCAATGCATATGTTAGCTACCAAATGGTCAAACATTCGAAAGGTCACTTAGGCTTTTATATATACTAGAGGCCCGGTGCATGAATTTGTGAACAAGTGGGATCCCTCAGGGTTGCCTGCGGGGATCGGGCTGAAACCCGCAGTCCAACGCCACCTGCAACTCCTGCCTACCACTCCTGTTCATCCTGGCCCCTCTGCACCTGATGTGGGCTTATGCCCAGTCAGTCCCTATCGGGAGAGGCTCGTGCCACCACAGTGGCGCTCGACAGCTATGAGCCCTGCATCTGGTGCCTGTCCTGAGGTGGGGGGATCAGAATGCAATCAGCCCTCCAGGCGGGCAGTAGGATGCCCTTGCCGGCCTGGGATCCAGATCTATCCCACTGATGTTCGCACCAGTTGTCGGAAGCTACCTGGTGGCCACTTTCATATCATTTCTTACTTGCGGAGCATCTAGGGAGGGGAAGCGGCACTGTCGTGATTGTGCCGGTGGCACCAGTCCATCGGTGCCTGGCCCATTCTCCAGAGATTGGAACTGCAGGACTGCTGAGGGAGGGCGTGGCTGCTGCCGGGCTGTGAGCCACTGGGACAGGTCGGTCAGCTGAGCAGCGCTCCCTCTGTGGGAGCGCACTGACTACCCGGGGGCAGCTCCTGCATTGAGTGTCTACCCCCTGGTGGTCAGTACGCATCATAGCGATCTGTCATTCGGTTGTTAGGTTGTTTGGTCGCTTAAGGCTTTTATATATACAGATAAAATGTAGCTTCACGTAACTACTACCACAATCAAGATACTTAATTATGCCATCACCAGAAGTTCCTCATCCCTTTATAGTCACTCATTACTTCCCCTTTCCCCTCCCAAGCTCCTGGAAGACATTAATCCATTTTTCATATCTGTAATTATGTTAGTTCACAAATGTTTACATAGATGGAATCACACAGTATGCATGCTTTTGAGGAGTCATCCTAACTATTGTAAGTATCAATAGTTTATATCTTTCATTATAGGAGAACCATTCATAGCATAGATGTACTAGATTATTTAACCATTCACATATTAAGAAATATTTTAGTTGGAATTAGACCTCTTGCCAGCTGTGTGACCTTGAGCAAGTTGTTTTGTTTAATCCAAAATGGCCAAAATGGAAAATAGTGATAACCCTAAATGCTGGTGAGGATGTGGAGAAACTGGATCACTCATACATTGCTGGTGGGAATTTAAATAGATTGGCTTTTTTTTTTTTTTAATGAAAAATTATTCTTAGAAGTTCTGAGATCTGGAGAGAGCTAAAAAGCCATGAAAAGGCATGGAGGTAACTTAAACCATGGAGACAGTAAAGGATTGGTGCTTGCCAGGGGTTTGGGGGAGGGAGGGATAAGTAAGCAGAGCACCTCTGAGGGCTTTCAGGGCAGTGAAACTCTACTGTATGATCTATAATGCTGAATACATGTCACTATATATTTGTCAAAACTCATAGAATATACAACACCGAGAGTGTATATCACCTGTGAACTTTGGGTGATCATGATAGTGCATCAATGTACATTATCTATTGTGTGGACCACTCTGCTGGGGATGTTGATGATGGAGGAGGCTGTGAGTGAATGGGGCAGGGTACATATGGTAACTCCCTGTACTTTCTACTCCGTTTTTTTAAGAACCTTAAATTGCTCTAAAAGATAGAACCTATTTTAAAGGGGGAGGGGAGAAGTTCTCAGATAAATAGCGGTGATGTTTGCACAACAATGTGAATGTACTTAACTGTACAATTAAAAATGGTTAAGCCGAAGCTGGTTTGGCTCAGTGAATAGAGCGTCGGCCTGCGGACTGAAGGGTCCCAGATTCGATTCCGGTCGAGGGCATGTACCTTGGTTGTGGGCACATCCCCAGTAGGAGATGTGCAGGAGGCAGCTGATCGATGTTTCTAATTCTCTATCTCTCTCCCTTCCTCTCTGTAAAAAATCAATAAAATATATTTTTAAAAATGGTTAGAATACTAAATGTTATGCCATGTATATTTTATCACAATACATTTTTTAAATTAAAAAAAATGGTTTTACATATGATTTCATTCTTGGGCATTTATCTCAGAGAAACAAAATCTTATTTCAGGCAGAAACTTGTATACAAATATTCATAGCAGCTTATCGCAATAACTTTAAAATGTTTGTTTTCATCCCTTTGTACATTTAGTTGCAACTTCTTTGCTGAATTGGATAGTGGCTTTCAAATACTGGAAGAATATTTTCTAATTTGTTTTTATTTTTTTTATTTTGTTGTTGTTGTTGTTGCTATTTGCAATGTAATGGCTATAGACAGGACACACTTTTAAGTTTAATCTTCTTTAGTAACCTTTCCTCCATTGCTTTCTTAAGTCTAGAGCAACCATCAACAAGACAATAAGTCAAGTCCAAGTTTGTAGCATTTGCCAATTCCTGTGATGGAAATACTCCCACTGTGGCTGATTTTTTATATTAAATGTATTCAGGTGACATTGGTTAATAACATTATATAAATTTCAGGTAGACAACATCTGTATACAATATTGTGTGCTCACTTCCCAAAGTTTAGTTTCCTTCCATAATATATTTGACCCCCTTTGCCCTACCTGTCTTCCCCTTTGGTCACCTCCATTCTGATGTCTGTGTCTCAGTTTTTGTTTTATTTTGATAGTCTGTTACTTTTTGTTTTATATTTCACATATGAGTGAAGTCATATGGTTTTTATCCTTTTTCACCTGATTTATTAACATCATAGCTTCAAGAACCATCCAGGATGTCACAAATAGAACATTTTAAGACATGCAGAGTTGGAAAGACTTTACACATCATTACAAAAGACAGATACATAGATATAAATAACTTTTAGAGCATAAATAATGGTAAATTGTCAAAAAATTAGAAAGTGATGAGTTTTGAGTATTTATTCTGTCTGTTTTGAATATGGTTTATTTTATTTTAACTTTTTATACTTTGCTTTTACATGATAGCTGTGTTTAATAAACATTTGGGGGAAAAAAATTTTTAAATATAGCAGTTGTCCCTCACAAGCTGGTATGGGCTAATGTGTTTCCCCTCCATAGGTAGGCTTGGGAAGCCGAAAATTATTCAGAGTATAACGACATCTTCGAACAGTACTTGTAATGTCACACTGACATGCTCCATGGGGAAAGAAGAAAGCAATGTGACATACACTTGGAGTCCCATGGGGACAGAGGGTAGCGTTCTCCAAGTCTTCCAGACTCCTAACAACCAAGAGCTGACTTACACCTGCACAGCCTGGAACCCCGTCAGCAACAATTCTGACTCCATCTCTGCCCAGCAGCTCTGTGCAGGTAACAGCTCTGTCCATCTTCCCTGGAGTCCTACCGGTGGGCCTCATTCTCCAGGGCAATGTGTCCCCCTTATGGTAGGCCTGGTCCCCAGAGGCCTCTCTTCCCAGGAAGCCCTGGAAACCGGTCCAAACCAGAGGGATGATCCCTGGTTCCGTTTCTAACCCTGACTTTCGATAGCAGAAAGTATAGTTTCCCTCAAAGCTCTGGTACTCCCCTGGAGGGTCCCCAGTTTGGACGATGCCCCTGGAATGTGGCCAAGCCCTGCCCAGCATCTTGGGCCGATTTTCCGAGAGTTGTCTCACTGCCTCTTCCATTTCCAGATAGCCCCACGGGCCTCCATATTCACCGTGCTGGATTGCTGAGTGGACTGACTGTGCTCTTTCTGGTTATAGTCATCCTACCTTCCGTGCTTTTGTTCCTTTTTTGCAAGAAAGGACGAGGTAGGATTTCCCCAATGTGGGAATGCACCTTCCTTCTCCCTAGGACTGGAGTCACTTACCCAAGGGGTGTGGAGAGGTCTTTTGTCCCAGGGAATCAGCATTTCTACAACCCCACCCCACCAACCACACAATCTCCCAGACTGAGGCCCTGCCTGTATGGTATCACTCTGAAGGCTCTTCAGAATCTGTTCATGGGATCACCAGTATCTAGTGGGCCCAGCGCTTGGGTTCAAGTTTAGCACCCCCATTAATAAGCTGTGCTCCATTAGGCATGTATCTTTACCTCTTCGGCTCAGAGTTCTTACATGCGATATAAGGCTTGGGCAGCGGTTCTCAACCTGCGGGTCGCGACCCCTTTGGCGGTCGAACAACCCTTTCACAGGGGTCGCCTAAGACCATCCTGCATATCAGATATTTACATTATGATTTATAACAGTAGTAACATTACAGTTATGAAGTAGCCACGAAAATAATTTTATGGTTGGGTCACAACATCAAGAACTGTATTTAAAGGGCCAGAAGGTTGAGAACCACTGGATTAGATGGTCTTCAGGGTCACTTTCAATTCCACCACATTTTTTACTTTGGAGAGTCACTGAGGAACATGTCCTAATTTGGTATTCCATGGTTGTCACTAGATTCTTCCAGATCCCTCTGGATTCTTCAGTATTTGTGCTATTTTCAACTCAGAAAAGCTGACCTTTGCACCTTAGGGGGAAATTACACCATCCTATTCGTCCTGACCCCATATCCACCCAAAACCTCCCCTTCGCTCAAATCAGAATAAGAAGCCTGAATGTAGGAGGCTCTCCCTCTGCTTCCTGGTTCTTGACTCTCCTTTGGTCTGATTCCTCAGGTTCCCCCTTCAAGATCTTCCATAAGAAACCTGGTAAGTTTTCAGCCACAAGTTTCTCTGGATGACGATTGGGAGAGACGAATTCTCGGCAGAGTGGTTAAGGCTAAGCTTGTGCTTTGCAGACAGTCTGGGGTGCGCATGTCAAACTCGCAGACCGCGGGCTGCATGCCTTGTTTATTTGGCCCGTGTTAGTCTTTGAGTTTGACATGCTTGGTCTGGGGTGAAGGTCCCAGCTTTTCCACTTATCAGCTACCAGTTATTTTATCATGGTGAGTCTCCATTTTCTCAATTATGAAATATGCATAGTCATGGGTTAAATGGAATTCCACATGTAAAACACTTGTCTGGTGCCTGGCACATAGTAAGTACTCAGTCAGTGTTAGCTACCATACCTATCATGGATAGGCCCTGGCTTGGCCTCATGATGAGAAGTCACACAACCCGCTCAGGCCATAGGTGATCTTCAGGGTTCCTCAAAAAAAGACATCTGTCTTCAATACCTTACAGCAAGCATGCCAAACTCGCAGCCTGCAGGCCACATGTCTCGTTTATTTGGCCCATGTTAGCCTTTGAGTTTGAAATGCTTGCCTTACCGTCTCTTGGGAAGGAAAGGGGCTGCTTTTTTTTTTTTTTAATCTATAAGTGAGACAAGAGAAGACTCAGTCTAGCTCACGCACCAAGTCTGAGGCAGGGGCTGGACAGGACTAAACTCTGAAATATTGGATCCTTCTGAGATTGCTCATCTCAGATCTGTTAAGTGTGGCTATGTTAGTGCCCTTGAACATGAAGACTCTAAATTCTAGCTGTATCTTTTCAACTTGATCCTAAAACGTTCCATGTTAGGAGCAAAGAAAAGTGGTGCACTGGGATGAGTGCTTCTACCGGCCCATAAATTATTAAAAGTAGAAACGTGTCTCTCCTGTCTGCTTCTCTGTAGCTTCACACAGAGTCTGGCACATTGAGGGAGCTTAATCAATGTTTGACTGTGTGAGTCAATCGAGCAAGCCTCAAATGTTTGTAGAGCGTCTGCTATGTGCTTAACGTTGAGGCAATAACAGTAATGTAGGTACCAGAAGATTCCAACGCAGTATATAACTAGAGAGACTCAATCTAGTAGAAAAACCAAGACCTTCTTGTTAAAAAACAACTAGCCATGCAAGGCAGTCAATGCTAAGTGCCAGAGACACTAAGAAGAGCCTGGGTAGAAGAGCTACTTTGACTGCCCACGCAGAGATTGAAGAGTCTCTTTAGCCTAATGTGGAGTCTAGGAGAGAAAAGAACTCCCACTGAGCTCTGGGTGAGGCTTGAGCCGGGTGCTTCCCATAGCACATGGAATCCCTAGAAGAGGGAAAGACAGTCCAAACACCCAAGCATCCATCTCAAGAGGATGGGAGCCATCTCTTAGGGCTTCATTTCTTCACCTTAAAAAGAAAATATTAGACTAGACCATCTCTAAAAAGTCATCCACCTTTTGATTTTGGTTTTATGTGTGTGTGTGTGTGTGTTTGTTGTTGTTTCTTTAATCCTCACCCAAGGATATTCTTCCATTGATTTTTTTTTTTTTTTTTTTTTTTAGAGAGAGTGGTAGAAAGGAAAAGAGAGAGAAATATCGATGTGAGAGAAACACATCGATTGGTTGCCTCCTGCATGAGCCCCAACCAGGGTCCGGGCCGGGGAGGAGCCTGCAACTGAGGTACATGCCCTTGACCGGATTCCAACCCGGGACCCTTCAGTCTATAAGCCAATTCTCTATTCACTGAGTCAAATCAGCTACGGCCGTGGTCGGCAAACTGCGGCTCGCGAGCCACATGCGGTTCTTTGGCCCCTTGAGTGTGGCTCTTCCTAAGCCTTAGGAGTATCCTAATTAAGTTAATAACAATGTACCTACCTATATAGTTTAAGTTTAAAAAATTTGTCTCTCAAAAGAAATTGCAATCGTTGTACTGTTGATATTTGGCTCTGTTGACTAATGAATTTGCCGACCACTGGGCTAGGGCAAGTCATCCACCTTTTGCATATCGTGTTTCTATCTTTATTTGTGACACAGATGCTGCCTCAAAGAACACAATATACACATATGTCAATGCTCCAAGAGATCCTCAGCCAGCAGAGCTCAGAATCTACGATGAAATCTCCCTGCCCAAGGTGAGCTGATGCGACTCATGGATCTTCACCAGCTCTCCCAGGACAGGGAGTCACTGGGGGCAGACCTCTCTTTACTACTGCCTCGCCAGAAGCCACAGGCAAGAATCTGGAAATACCATATCAGGGAAATACCGTGTCAGGGAAATGATGCCAGGATTCTCTCTATGGGGACAGGAAGGTGATCAATTGTCACCCCATGGCAGGCCCCAGGATGAGGCCCTAAACTTTCATGTGGGAGTCTGGCTCAAGGTTAGATGAGAATTATGATTAAGAGTGAAGCACCCTCTACAGGGGACAAGCTATAAGAAAGCCCCTGGTGTGAGGTGAGGGCTGTTCCAGGTGAACAGGTTGCTTAAGGGGGCTCCAAGGTCACAGAGCTGAGAGAGGTGCCCTTGAACTCGATTAACTTGTCTGCCTGCAGCAGCAGCTTACTTTGCTCAGACTCAGAGTCACTCTGTCCCACACCCGCTAACGCCCACCTGCCTTTGACCTGCCTGCCCCTCCCTCACCTCCACCCTAAATCAATATTTTACCTGGTATCACCTTTCTCTGTGCCTCTGCCAGGCTGCTCCCCTGAAGGGGTAAACTGAGGCCTGCCTGATGAATCTAGCACTGTGTTTGGACTGATAGGGCAGCGGGGTCCATAAAGCCCATGGAAAGCTAATACCCTGACTAAGCAAAACTCGGTCTCCACCATGCAAACCCGTCTTCTTGATTTTTTTTGCCCAAATGCTACCCACCCTCCCATCGCACCCTCATCTGACCCAGAACTTCTCCAAAGCTGGGTGGAAGCAGAGCTGAGGCCTGGGGAGAAGTCCACCTGGTGAAAATGCTACCAGGGAGGAGTGATGGGCAGGGGTAGAAGTAGGAAGGGGGACACATAACACTGTGCTTGGGTTCCATGACTAAGTGAATGACAGGTGTTTTATAGGCGCTTCCCACCAAGGAGAAGCCAGGAAACACAACGTATTCCACAGTGCAGTGCTCTGATAATGCCAATCCTTTCTAATGTTTTATCCCTGTTGTCAAATCTGTTCCAACAATTCTGCTATTACACCTGTTCATTCAACAAGGGGCCAGCTGTTTTCCTTGGGACGCCTCTCTAGACTTCTCAGGACTACTGGCTGAGGGCTTTGGTCTAAGGTACTTCCACACATGCACAGACCCCTACTCTCCAGGTCAATGGTTATTCACAGGCTGGCCTGTTTGGGGTGCTGATCCCACCCTTTAAGTGCAGGACCCCCTGAGCCCCTGATCGTAGTGTGGAAACCTCAGCCACTGCAATACCCAGGGCCTCTGTTAGCTCACGGTGTGAAAATAAGAAAACAGGTGCCTCCCAGAGGCCCACACCAGGTACACAGACTGGCAAGTAGAACACAGGCTCATTTCGGCTCCCATTTGCTCCCTCGGCTGAGTTTTACAGTATGCAACCTGCACAACCATTTGTCGTGGTCTAGTGACAGTCACAAGTCCCTGTGCTTCGGTGCCTTTCCCTGGAATGTGCAAAGGAACAGTAAACCCTGTCCTTTAACAGAACTTTCCATTTGGGGGATCTGTTGAGGGGCGGTCACCATCTGAGGATCCTCATTTCTGCTACTGTCAGAAGGACAGCTTTGGGGTCTCTCAGGGGATCAAATGTTTAGAAAATGTTCCTGTTTAATAGCTGAGCTAATACGCAGGAAGCTAATCATGAAAGATAAATTTGAACTCAGGAGTCTAGAAAAATGGGAAAATGATAATAAATGAATGGTGGGAGGACATATTGGGAACGTGGAACGGAATGTAAATGAATCCATAAGTAAAATTCAAGAGCTGACTCTTTAAGGCATCTGTGAGCCGGACAAGTAGGAAAGTTGTAAAGGTAAGTCAAGCACCCCGCAGAAAGAGGCAGAGGGCCTTTTCCCCTCAGTGATCACCAAAGGGAAAAAAGGAGGAAGAAAAAAAGGAGGTGAGTGAGGCAAGAAGAGAAGGAAAAGAAAGGAGGAAGGAGAAGCAAGAAGTGAGGGGCAAGGTGCTCACATGTTTGAACCAGGATCTGAAGGAGAGTGGGAGGAAACAGAGGAGGAGCTCGCAGTGTGAAGAACTAGACTTGAGGAATTCATCAGGGAGTCCTGAATTGAGATATCTCAAAGTGAATCCTCTAGACAAGTTGAATGACGATTATTCATTGGTCAGTATGTGATTTAAGATCAAAGACTCCTCAAGCCAGTGGGCAGGTTGCCTGCAGTGTTCTAAGCACGAGAGATGCTAGCAGAGGTGACTTGCCACGGTGACTAGGGGAAGGTACAGAAGGAACTGGGCCTCAACTAGGAACAAGGAAGACAGGTGGCTTGAGCCTGGCTGTTGCCTCAAGCCTATGATCAAAACCATTCCCTCCTGCTTTTCTCTGGGTGAGAAAGTTGATGACCCAAAGGCTTCCAAATGGCGCGGCTGAGGCAGAGGTGAAAGACTCAGCAAAGGGCAAGGCCCTGCTACCCCACATTTCCTCGGGGCAACTCCCCTGGTTCCTCATGGGAACTGGAATTCCCCAGCAGCACCTTTATGTTAACCTGTCCTCTCTCTCCCTCTGGGGCACAGGTGGACAAAACCATCAGCACTCAGGACAGCAAACCTCCTAGGACTCCAAGCTATGTATCTGTGATGTAGGCTGCCAGACAGCATTCTCTCCATGGAAACTAAACCATAACCACAGATAATGGCAGATGCCCTGGACCCAGGCTTTCTCTGCCCAGCTCTTACCTGAAGACTGCAAATCGCCACATCCCAATATGAAAACCAGGAAGCCCTCTGCTGCTGGACATAGCTTGTGCTTAGATAGACAGATGGACATGTGCCCTTTCTGAAATGGGTGAATTGCCTTCTGGATGAATAAGGCAAGTCCCTTGGCACAGTGCTCTCCAATCTTCTTTACGTCGCAGCACATGTAGAAAATATTTTTATGGCACAATGAAGTAAACAATCAAGATTGCTCATGCCTGGAGGCTGCCTGTGGCTAGAGGCCTCTTACAGGTGATGGGTCATTACAGGTGATGACCCTTCCCAGCAACTCCAAACATAGAGAGGACCCGTATTGTGCACAGCCGTAATACGCCGTGGCCCGCCACCCAGGATGCTCTGCTGACACTCAATCTGTGGGAGAAGCCCTGGTTCATGGCTTGGGAAAATTAGGCAAAGGCCCCCTTTCTCCTTTAGGCAGATGCAGCCCCTCAGAGTGTGAGCTGCATGCATTTCAGCCTCCACCTGCCCCCTTGACCCAGGAACCTTTGTTCATGTACAACTGGCTGGACCAGTGCAACCGTACATGACGGTACAACGTGAGAAGTCGTCAGAGTTGTGGCTCTCAGCAGTACAGACACGCTCCCCAAATATTGTGTTGGAAAATGCACTTTCTGAGGGGTTCTAGTGTGTGGGGCCATTTTTCTTCAGGCCCTACTTCAAAAGTTTCATGAGACTTTCTTTCCAGCCAAGTTTTCCTTCTGTGTCACTCTGGGATGGTTAACTTTATGTGTCAACTTGGCGGGGCCAGGGGTGCACAGATATTTGGTTAAACTTTACTCAGATGCATCTGTGAGGGTGTTTCTGGGTGAGATTAACATTTGATTTTGTAGACTAAGTAATTAATCCTGTTTTCCTGGGTGGGCATCACTAAATCCACTGAGAGCTTGAATAGAACAAAAAGGTGATGTAAGGGAGAATTCTCTCTCTCTCTCTCTCTCTCTCTCTCTCTCTCTCTCTCTGTGTGTGTGTGTGTGTGTGTGTGTGTGTGTGTGTGTGTCTTCGAGCTGGGACATTGGTCTTCTTCTGCATTTATACTTGCACTTGGACTGGTACTTACACCATTAGCTCTCCTGGCTCTCAGGCCTTCAGACTCAGACTCAGACTCAGACTCAGACTCAGACTCAGACTCAGACTCAGACTCAGACTAGAACTATATACCATCACCACTCCAGCTTGCCGGCTCCAGAACTTGGGCTTTCTCAATCTCCATAACTACACGAGCCGATTCCTTACTATAACTAGTTCTCATCATCTGCAGAACCAGGCAAACACATCATGCAAGCAGCCTCAACACCAAGAAGCCATGCCCAGTACCCCATTCTCCAAAAGAGAATGACAAGTTTTATCTCTGACACTTTAGGGGAACTAAGTGCAACCCAACCATCAAAACAAGAGACTTGAAAGAAGCAAAGTCATTCTCAAGCAGGAACTTGAGAGATGATGTTGCAGATTATGAAACTAGGCCCAACCCAGTGCCCAAGGCTTCACCCAGAGCGTCAGAGAGTTCGGCTCACGGTTAGGTGCTCCTCCCTCTCCCCTGCTACGTCTGAGCGGAACACTCTAGTGAGTATTTGAAAAATTGCTCCCCTTATAAGCTAACAAATATAACCAGCTAAATCCTAAATGCCCACAAACAACCCCAGACTGAACAGCAACACTAAACTGCATTTAGGCAGAACGAGGATGTTAGTCCTAATGAATGGACCCATAAAACCCCCTGGCCCCCACTATCTTTAGCACTTTGTTGGGGCTGCAAGGCCCCCAAAGTATGAGATGAGTGTAATGTCTGCCCTGGGCTAACTGAGAAACCAATTCCAGCACAGACACTACAGCTAAATGCTGAACTACATACGACCTGGAGTGGCACCGGCTAGCACAGTCAGAAAAGACCTGATGGGGGAGGCGGAGCTGAAACCGGGCCTTGAAGGATGAATAGCATTTGGCAGAGGGTGAAGAAGACAGAGGGCATCCACATGAGGAAACCATAAACAAACAAACAAAGCAGCCCTGGATCTGCATGATGTATGTTGGACACCTCCCCAGACACACCACGCATGGTCACAGCCCCTTGCCTATGTGTGGCACAGAGCCTCGGCGAGAATGTGTGCTCCACCCCTTCTCCCTCTACACATTGTGTAATACCCAGTCCTCTATGATTTCCTGATATGATTAGTGAACTTAATTATGGCTCTTTTTCTACCCTTTTCTTTCCCCCTGTTGGTCCTTCAGTCATTATAACTCATTCCATTCTGCCTCACATATGGACGATTATTTATCTCCCTCTACATTATATATCACTCAAGGACAAGATCCATGACTTCATGATCATGAAGAGGCACACGTAAGAGGTGATAGTTGTATTCACTTCTGCATCTACCACCAGGCAACAGTGCCTTGTACCCTGCTTGTGAGCAATAAATACTGTTGAAGAGAAGGTACTTATTGGAAGTGTTGATATATAACAGCCAATAAGCACAGTGGAATCTAATTATGACATATATTAAATATCAGGATGCAAATGGCAGAGGCTGTTTTGGAGGGAGAAGACTTTCAGAGTGAGGCCAACCAAGAGGGCAGCTGAAGCCATGAACCAGGTGTGAGCAGGTGAAAGGCAGTCACTCTAGGGAGGGACATGAAGGAGGAAATAAAGAGATTTGGTGATAAAGGATGGGAAAATTTCAACATGACACTGAACACCATGTTTCTCCTAAAATTAAACTACTTCTCATCTTTACGTGAGTTGAGGGATCCCTCTTGAATATCCTCATTCTCTAAACTGCCCCTGCTTCTCCCTGGTGTGCTCACTCATTCAAATTCTTAATGTCCTAATGCCCCAGTGAAAAGTGAAGAAAGAGATTGGGAAGGAGAGAGAGAGAGAAAGAGAGGGAAGGAGGGAGGGAGGGAAAAATTCAGGCAAGCGTTTCTTAGGTCTTCCAGGAAAACAAACCTAAGGTGGAACCAGTGCACAGGAATTCTGAAAGTGGCCTACTCTTTCTGTTCTGTGAATATTCTAATTTATTAGACTCTCCTTCTGTAAAATGAGTGTGTAATATATGCTAACAAAAGGAAACTTGACTTTGGGTGCTGAGTACAATACAATGTACAAATGATATATAATAAAATTTTACAATTGAAATCTATAATTTTATTAACCAGTAATATCCCAATAAATTTAATAAAATTAAAACAAATAAATAAGGAAATAAATAAAAGAGTGTGATTTTATTTACCCCTTCACAGATTAACTAAATTGTGATGGACAGGTCTATAAAATAAGAATATTCTGGATCCTTTAAAGATGGCGGCATAGGTAAACACTGGGAAATTGCTGCCTCCCACAACAACTTCAAAAATACAACGAAAAGACAAAACGGACATCATCCAGAACTACAGGAAGGCTGGCTGAGTGTAAATTCTACAACTAGAAGAAAAGAGAAAAGCACACTGAGACCCAGAGGAGCTGCGGAAGTAAAGTGCAAAGGTACGGAGGCTTTAGCACGCACGGAAAGGGGCTGGTACCTGAGGACGCGGCTGTCTTTTTGAATCAGGAGGGAGTCACAAGCTCCCGACTGCTCTGAACTCCGGTTCCGGGAAGTCTCTGGGGACCCAGGACTCATACGGGGAGAAACTGGACTGTCTGGCAGTAGGCAGAACTCTGAACTTGAGGGTGGCTTTCCCTCAGAGGAGCTTGCAGCAATTATCGGGACACTGAGACTCACAGCCCTTTAGGGCAGGGCTGAGGACCAGTCATAGCTGCTTGCTCCGCCCTTTGATTCCCTGAGACCCCGCCCCACCCAGGCTGCGGCAGAGGCTTTTGCATATGAATGCCCTGGCCCTTTGCAACCTGAAAATTACCTAACAAATTGCAGCTGGGCCAGACAGACCCAGAACTTCCAAGAGAAGGCCCAAGGCCCCACAGCAGCTTGCATTGCTTCACAGCTGGGCCTCATCAGGGCACCTCCAAACTCCAAAAAAGGAAGGGGAATCTGCAGTTCTCTTCATAGCTCCTGCTGGGTAACCTCAGGCAGAGGCTAAATTAGCACCTCCTTAGATCCAAGAGCCAGTGTACCCAGTGGTCAGAGGGGGACCATCCAGATTACAACTCCTCAGATCCATAAGGGACACACTCAGGGCACAGACTCAGCGAGCACCAAAGCCCCACTGAAGCAAGTCTTGCCCCAGAAGGGTGTCTCCAGCACAGAAGTTCCCCCACTGCAGACACAGCTGATTCTCACTGCCAATTTGCCTGGAGGTCAATTCCTCCCAGTGATACCTACAACAATCAAGGCATAACTACAACAAGACTGTGCACAAAGCCCACAAGGGGGTGCACCAAGAGTGTCCACCTCAGGTAACTGGGGAGGCTGAGCCACTGGGCCCTACAGGACACCTAGCACACAAAGCCACTCTACCAACACAGGAAAGCAGCCAAAATGCGGAGACAAAGAAACAGGTCACAAATGAAAGAAATGGAGGAAAGCAAACGACTGGATATAGAGTTCAAAACCACGTTTATAAGGTTTTTCAAGAATTTTCTAGAAACCGCCGATAAATTTAGTGAGACCCTCAAGGATATGAAAAAAGACCAACTAGAAATTAAGCATACACTGACTGAAATAAAGAATAATATACAGAGATCCAACAGCAGACAAGAGGATCCCAAGAATCAAGTCAAAGATTTGAAATACGAAGAAAAAAAAAATACCCAACCGAAAAAGAAAAAAAGATTCCAAAAATAGGAAGATAGTGTAAGGAGCCTCTGGGACAACTTCAAGCGAACCAACATCAGAATTATAGGGGTACCAGAAGAAGAGAGAGGGCAAGATATTGAAAACCTATTTGAAGAAATAATGACAGAAAACTTCCCCTACCTGGTCAAAGAAATAGACTTACAAGTCCAGGAAGCGCAGAGGACCCCAAACAAAAGGAACCCAAAGAGGACCACACCAAGACACATCATAATTAAAATGCCAAGAGCAAAAGACAAAGAGAGAATCTTAAAAGCAGCAAGAGAAAGACAGTCAGTTACCTACAAGGGAGTACCCATACGACTGTCAGCTGATTTCTCAACAGAAACCATGCAGGCCAGAAGAGAGTGGTAAGAAATATTCAAACTGATGAATAGCAAGAACCTACAACCAAGATTACTTTATCCAGCAAAGCTATCATTCAGAATAGAAGGTCAGATAAAGAGCTTCACGGATAAGAAAAAGCTAAAGGAGTTCATCACCACCAAACCAGCATTATATGAAATGCTGAAAGGTATTCTTTAAGAAGAGGAAGAAGAAAAAGGAACTCTTACCATTTGCCACAGCATGGATGGAACTGGAGAGCGGATAAATACCACATGATCTCACTCATTTGTGGAATATAATGAACAACATAAATTGATGAACAAGGCCTGATCCAGAGACGGAGAGGCATTGATTGGACTGTCGGGCCTTGGAGGGAAGGTAGGGGAGGGTGGGGGTAAGGGGGAAAGATCAACCAAAGGACTTATATGCAAGCATATAGGCCTAACCAATGGACACGGACAACGGGGCGGGGGGGGGGGGGTGAGGGCATGAGCGGGGGGTGGGGGGGTAGGGGCAACGTGGGGATAAGGACACATATGTAATATCTTAATCAATAAAAAATATATTTAAAAAAAAAAAGAATATTCACCCTAACCGGTTTGGCTCAGTGGATAGAGCTGCGGACTGAAGGGTCCCAGGTTCGATTCCAGTCAAGGGCATGTACCTTAGTTGTGGGCACATCCCCAGTTGGGAGTGTGCAGGAGACAGCTGATCGATGTTCCTCTCATCGATGTTTCAAACACTCTATCCTTCTCCTTTTCCCTTCCTCTCTATAAAAAATCAATAAAATATATTTTTAAAAAAAAGAATATTCTTTCAGCCCTGACCAGTGTTGCTCAGTGGTTAGAGTGTCAGCCCGTGCACCAAAGGATTACCGGTTTTATTCCCTGTCAAGGGCATATATCTGAGTTTTAGGTTTATCAGGTATACCAGTTAATAATGTGAATTTTGTAATAAAAGAAAACACAATAATTTCAAGAGAAACATCAAAAGTGCTTTATTCAAAGTAATGTCCATCACTAGCTACACATTTCCCTCATCTTTCAGGTAATTTGTGGATACTGTCCCAAAAGAACTTTTCTTGTTTTGAGGCAAACCATTCAGAGACCAAATTTTCCACTTCTGTTTTGAAGTGCTGCTCAGAAGGTGCATGTGCCATCCATCAGAACAAGTGGTAATTTGAAGGAGCAAGGTCTGGTGAATACAGCGGGTGGGTTAATACTTCCCAGGCAAGATCTTTTAATGTGTCTTTAATTGGTTTTGAAGTGTGTGATGGTGTGTCATCATGAAGCAAAATTACTTTGCCGTGTCTTCTGGCACATTCTGGTCGTTTCACAATCAAAGCGTGGATTAAATTGAGTATTTGTTGTCGGTAGTGATCAGTATTAACGGTTTCACCTGGTTTTAGAAGCTCATAATACACCACACCTTCCTGATCCCACCAAACTCAGAGCACTGTCTTCTTTCCGAAGCGATTTGGCCTTGCAGTCGATGTTGATGGTTGACCTGGATCAACCCATGATTTTGTGCGTTTGGGATTCTCAAAATCAATCCACTTTTCATCGCCAGTCACAATTCAATGCAAAAAAGACTTTCTTTTGTGCCGTTGAAGCAACATTTTACTGATGACTTTTCGGTTTTCCATGTGTCTTTTGTTCAGTTGATGTGGCACCCATTTTCCTTCCTTTAAAATCTTTCCCATTGCTTGTAAATGATTGTAAATGGTTTGCTGAGCAACGTTTAATCTTTCTGCAAATTGTTTTTGAGTTTAATACGCATCTTTTCCCAACAATGCTTGTAATTGTTGATCTTCAAACTCTTTCAGTTGACCTGGACGTTCTTTGTCTTTCACATCGAAATCATCACTTTCAAAGCGTTTAAACCAGCGTTCACAAGTATCTTGAGATGGAGCATGTTCACCATAAGCTTCCCGAAGTATACGATAACTTTCAGCAGCACTTTTCTTCAAAATAAACTAATGAATTAAAACTTCCCACAAATGCTCTTTTTTGGGGCACAAAATTTGACATTTTTAAGCATAAAAATATCTATGTTAACACCTTCAGAAAATTTGACATATGAAGTTTTGAAGCTTGCTGTCAATACAACAAAATAGCATACATATCAAATCTCATATATATCAACATATGTGAAACTCCACCTATTGAAAAAAATTTGCATTATTAACCCGTACACCTGGTAATGCCCAGCCCAAGTCAGGGAATGTGTGGGAGGCAACGAATTGATGTGTCTCTCTTATATCTATTCCCTCTCTCTCTCTCCCCTCCCTCTCCCTTCCACTCTCCAAAAATCAATGGGAAAAAAATATTCTCAGAGGATTAACAGGGGGAAAAATTAAAAACCATTCTTTCTATAGAACAGGATTTTGTATCTGACCAAAGATGTGTCAATTTTACACTTGAAGTTGAAATCTCAGGGGCAGAGTCCTCTATAACAGCGGTTCTCAACCTGTGGGCCGCGACCCCTTTGTTGGTCGAACGACCCTTTCACAGGGCTCGCCTAAGACCATCCTGCATATCAGATATTCACATTACGATTCATAACGGTAGCAACATTACAGTTATGAAGTAGCAACGAAAATAATTTTATGGTTGGGTCACAACATGAGGAACTGTATTTAAAGGGCTAGAAGGTTGAGAACCACTGCTCTAGGCCAGTGGTCGGCAAACTCATTAGTCAACAGAGCCAAATATCAACAGTACAACGATTGAAATTTCTTTTGAGCGCCAAATTATTTAAACTGAAACTATATAGGTAGGTACATTGTTATTAACTTAATTAGGGTACTCCTAAGGCTTAGGAAGAGCCACACTCAAGGGGCCAAAAAGCCGCATGTGGCTCTCGGGGAAAGCACCGGTAAGCCAGGGTAGTAAAGCATGGCCCTTACCAGGGAACTGAGAAAATGAAAAAACGTTGCAGCTCATGCTTCTCAGAAAAAGAAAGTGAAGATGATTTAACAGGTGTGTGTGTTTTCCATTGGCAGTAAAATCTCTGCAGTTCTCTTAGCAATATTTTTTTCTGCTACATCTTTTTGGGCAGTGGACACAAAAGAAAATAGAAACAAATGGGATTACGTCAAACTAAAGAGTTTTTGCACAGCAAAGGAAACCATCAACAAAAGGAAAAGACAACCCACTGAATATTCGCCAGTGATACATCTGAGAAGGAGTTAATATCCAAAGTTCATAAAGAACTCATACAACTCAACACCAAAAGAAGCAAACAAACCAATTTTAAAAATGGGCAAAAGACCTGAATAGACACTTCTCAAAAGAGGGCATGCAGATGGCCAACAGACACATGAAAAGATGCTCAGCGTCACTAATCATCAGAGACATGCACATTTAAACCACAAGGAGAGAGCACCTCACACCTGTCAGAATGGCCACCAACAATAGATCAGCACATGGTGGTGAGGATGTGCAGAAAAGCGAACACTAGCCTTTCCCTTGGAATATCCCATCTCCCATCCCCTTTCCTTAAATAAATTCAATGCTTCTTTTAAATGTTTATAAGGGAGGAGGAGAAGCCAGCCGGGCCGGGGCGGGGGGGGGGGGGGGGGGGGTGGCGGCGGCACAGTCTCCGGGATCCCCAGGCCTGGAGGGGGTCTGCGCGCGGCCCGCTGGCTCTGCCCCCCGCGTCCGGTCCCGAGCGGGCCTCCCTCGGTCCATCCCGAGGGTGACCGGGCCCCACCGCGCCCCCACCCCTCGGTCCCCATTCACTTCCTGCCTCCCCGAGTTCCGGCTCCCGCAGCCTCGGGGATGCCGGTCTGGTCGGGGGCAGGCAGAGCCGCCGCGGGGCCCGCGGACGCCAGCGGCCCGGCCCGGCGCCGCATTCCTGACCCACGGCCTCATGAGAACGGCCTCCTGGTGATTCCGAAATCACCCCGCTCGCCCGGGAGGCTCCGGGGCCGGAGCGGGGGAGGGGGGGGGGGGCCGGAGGGAAGCGGAGGGCGCTGCGCGGGCCGGGCCCCCGACGGCGGAGCTGCTGGCGGCCACCGCCTCCCGCGCGCGTTGGGGGCTTCGCTCAGGACCCCCGCCCCCTTTAGATGCGGCTTCGCATCACCCCCTCCCTCCCTCACGTGCCAGGAATGGAAACACTGACTGTATCAGCAGCTTTTAGAAGTATTTCCTTTCTCAGCGACCTTCGCCTTTGAGAGGCGGGAGGGGAGGGAGCTGTGTCTCTCGTTGTTGAATCCTTCATCACAGCCTTAGACATCAGGAAGCATTCATCACCCGTTTGGCGGATGTGGAAACAGGCTCCGACGTCACCTGCGGACAAATGACAGGATCGGAACCTTAGAGTCGCCAGGAGGATTAGCGAATTAACGAGATCCTTTGAAAGTTCAGGGGCATACTGAGAGCTAACGTTTGTTAAGCTGTTACTGTAAGCCACACACATCTCATCTTCACTATAACCCGACGAGCTAGGTACTATTATCCCTACCCCCTTTTAAAAAAAAAATGTATTTTTATTGATTTCAGAGAGCAATGGAGAGGGAGAGAGAGATAGAAACATCAATGAGAGAGGATCATTGATCGGCTGCCTCCTGCACACCCCCTACTGGGGATCGAGCCCGCAACCCAGGCATGTGCCCTGACTGGAATCGAACCTGTGACCTCCTGGTTCAGCGGTGGAAGCTCAGCCACGGAGCTGTGCCAGCCAAGCTATTTTCTATCCCCTTTTTAAGGATGAGTAAACTGAGTTTCGGGAGTTAGGCAACTTGCCAAAGGTCACCCAGCCGATAAGGGGTGGAGCCAGAATCCCCACTGTTTAATCACCATGTTGCTCTTACTATTTTATAATGTTGCTGATTATTTTTTAAGCCTTAATTTTGTTGTTGAACAGGAGTGTGTGACCTCTTGTTTTCAGATGGCGATCCTGCTATTTTGTATCGCCTCTATATACATTTCACATATAAGACTCATTGTTTAGTCTTAATTGTCCCGTATGGCCAATGTCATAGACATTTGAAAAACTGTTTTAAGCAGTTGGGGTTATTTGAATGACTTTTCAAAATATTAGGAATGTCTTCTCAAAACACACCTGCACATTATTTATTGGTGGATCTGGAACGAAAACTGGAAACTTAGGAAGTGACTTGGACAGGTCTGTTGGCAAGTGCTTACAGATCGGGGTAATATATAACTGCATTTCAACAGAACAGTGTACAGCCTCAAATGTTGTCATCCTTGAGGGAGCTTTTAAATAAAACAGTTGTCTATTTAAAAAAAAATAAAAAAAATAAATGTTTATAAGAATTTATTTGAGCCAAGCTGATGACATAAGCTGTGGGACAAGATCTCAGATGCTCCAGAGAATCTTAACAGTTTTACAGCTTCTTTCATGCATTTGAAATTAAGGAGGGGATGTAAGAAAGATTGGGGAGCACATGATCTTGTTAACTATCCTATAATTATAGTTAACTAGATATGTGCTCTCTTGAGGGCTTGAAGGGGAATAGAAGACAATTGGGGGCCAGCAATCTGAATCTGTGCCAGTAACCAGTATCCTGATGCACATCGTTAGCCTATAATTAAGTCACTGCCCCTTCCTTAAGCAATAATCTGTTTCCCTAAATACTCCCAGTTCACAAGGGCCACAAACCAAGAACTTAACAGCTTAGCCAGAGGGGAGGTCACTGGCACCACCCAGGCCAGGCCTTTGGGTGTAATCTCACTTCCCCCACCCCAACCCACAGAGGGACTGCAAAGCCTGCGGGTGCTCAGGCTTTGGAAAGCGACTCCCCTGAGTCACCGTCCTAGCACATCTGCAAATAAAGGGTTTTCCTGCATCTTCTGAGCATCATGGTTAACAGAGCATGATTAATATTTCTTTTTTGAAAAAATATATTTTTATTAATTTCAGAGGGGAAGAGAGAGATAGAAACATCAATGATGAGGAAGAATCATTGACTGGCTGTCTCCTGCACGCCCCTACTAGGGATTAAGCCTGCAACCCGGGCATGTGCCCCTGACGGGAATCAAACCTGGGACCCTTCAGTCCACAGGCTGATGCTCTATCCATTGAGCAAAACCAGCCAGAGCCATAATTAATATTTCTTATAACTATTAATGTAAAAAAAAAAAACATTGAAACCTGTAAAGAATTTTTGTGAGTTTATTTGAGCCAAACTGTTGACATATGCCGGGAAGCAGAACCTCAATGAATTGAGATAATGGTCCGGAGAATGTCGGGTTACATCTGTATTTATACATTGCAATCAAAGGAAAGGGATGTAAGTGGGTTACATGAACTCATTGGTGATAGACTAGAGAGGCAGGAGAAAGCAAAGCAGGGAATTGGATAAAAAGCAAAATGAGCCCTGGCCAGTTTGGCCCAGTGGATAGAGTGTCGGCCTGCAGACTGAGGGGTCCCAGGTTCGATTCTGGTCAAGGGCATGTACCTTGGTTTCGGGCACATCCCCAGTGGGAGGGGGCATGCAGGAGGCAGCTGATCGATGTTTCTCATCTATGTTTCTAACTCTGTCTCCCTTCCTTTCTGTAAAAAATCAATAAAATATATATTTTTTTAAAAAGTAAAATGATGGAGAACAGCATGGAGTTTCCTCAAAAAACTAAAAATGGAACTCCCATTTGACCCAGTGATCCCACTTCTAGGAATATATCCCAAGAAACCAGAAACACCAATCAGAAAGGATATATGCACCCCTATGTTCATAGCAGCATAATTCACCATAGCTAAGATCTGGAAACAGCCTAAATGCCCATCAGTAGACGAATGGATTAGAAAACTGTGGTACATCTACACAATGGAATACTATGCTGCTGTAAAAAACAAGGAGTTCTTACCATTTGCAACAGCATGGATGGAACTGGAGAGCATTATGCTAAGTGAAATAAGCCAGTCAATGAAGGAAAAATACCATACGATCCCACTCATTTATGGATAATAAAGACCATTATAAACTGATGAACAAAAATAGATACAGAGGCAGAGAAGCATTGATCAGATTGTCAAACCTCAGAGGGAAGATAGGGGAGGGTGGGGGTAAGAGGGAGAGATCAACCAAAGGACTTGTATGAAAACATAAATAGGCCTAACCAATGGACACAGACAACCGGGGGGTGAGGGCATGAGTAGGGGGAACAGGGGGTAATGTGGGGATAAGGACACATATGTAATAACTTAATAAAAAAATTAAAAATAAATAAATAAATTATATACAAAAAGAATTATGGCATTTAAGCATAAGGAAATGACCCTTATCATTTGTTTGCACTCTGTCAGATTATTAAATAATTATAAAGATTTTATTACTGCATTCTTAGATGGATGGGGACTCACTGGAGAAAGTTAAAAGAATATGGGTGACTTGAAGGACAAGAACAAAGTTTTTTTTTTAAACAAAATGCTAAAGAAATTTTAGATTCTACCTATAAGAGAGACTTAAGAGTTATTTGCCTCTAATTTCATGGATATAAAAATAAATAAAGGAGTCCTGGGCAAAAAAAAGAAGAAGAAGAAGAAGAAGAAGAAGAAGAAGAAGAAGAAGAAGAAGAAGAAGAAGAAGAAGAAGAAGGAGGAGGAGGAGGAGGAGGAGGAGGAGGAGGAGGAGGAGGAGGAGGAGGAGGAGGAGGAGGAGGAGGAGGAGGAGGAGGAGAAGGGGAAGGGGAAGGGGAAGGGGAAGGGGAAGGGGAAGGGGAAGGGGAAGGGGAAGGGGAAGGGGAAGGGGAAGGGGAAGGGGAAGGAGAAGGAGAAGGAGAAGGAGAAGGAGAAGGAGAAGAAGAAGAAGAAGAAGAAGAAGAAGAAGAAGAAGAAGAAGAAGAAGAAGAAGAAGAAGAAGAAGAAGAAGTAAAATGATATACACATACTTAGGTGGGTGCAGAAACAATTAACATAACAATGAAGGAATTTGTGGTAACTGTCCTGGCACCCAGGCATATTAGGTTGTGCCCTAAGGGGTCCAGAAAAAGGGAAGTTACAAGTTACCCAGACATTTCAAGGGTATGTTATTATAGATGCAAAAAGACAGATGGGCTCAGTTAAGGTAAAGGTTGACCTTGTCAGGGAAGATACTGGCCTAGGACGTCACTACCCACCATAACTGCTTTTAGTTAGAGTTTAATATCAGACCGTCCTTTGTGGTTACTTTAGGTCTCTGAGTTTGCAAGACCGCTATGCAGGCTTCCCCTGAGCTTGTCAGGTCAGCATGTGGCCCCTTTCGTCCACATAACTATAGCTAACAATCACAGTTAACAGAGCATAATTATTATTTCTGCCCCTAACATAAAGAAGTTAGGGTTGTGGGCTCTACTGATTGGTAGTTGGAGCCAAGGCAGGGTGTAGATGATCATTGATAATGTTAATGGTTGTACAACAGTGTGAATAATTAATGCCACTGAATTGTATAGGTAAAACACTAAAATTTAGGTTATGCTATTACAATATGTAATTTGGGTTATTTTACCTAAATAAATAAATAAGAAAAAGCACACAGATGGAAAGTGTCTATTCTGTTTTCCAGAAAATTTCAACTCACATTGCACATTTAAAATTTTTGTACTTTACTCAGGAAAAAAAAAATAGAATAATAATAATAATAATAGGACTGTTAGTTTAGATAATTGCATCAGGTGTCTGGACTGGTGGTTTGGACCAGACCTGGGTTCAACAATCATGGTACTTGAGTCCTGGCTAGGAAAGAATTCAGAGCCAAGACTCAAACTATAAGAGAACATCTATATAAGAAGCCAGTGACCACAACGCTGGAACGACCAATATGACCCGTCACTATGATGCCCACTGTGGCCAGCAAACCTGCTCGATCAGGGGGTGGGGCTGGCCGACCAACCTCCCGCTGCCCTTCCCCCCAGCTGGCTTGCCCTTGATTGGGGTGGGAGAGTCCGATCAGGAGCAGGCAGCTGGCCAAACGCCACCCCCTGCACTTCCCCCAGCCAGCCCCACCCCTGACCTGTCCACCCTACCACGATAGGCCCTCAGCCCCTCCCCCCCCCAGCCAGCCCTGCCACTGATTGCACCCCTTGGTTTATAGCCCTTGTGAATTGAGAATATTTAGGTAAATAGCTCTTGCAAGACCAGATCATTAAGGAAGGGGCAGTGACTTCAGGAATGTGCATTAGGAACATTGATTAACTTAGGAACAGAGTCCAGCTGCTAGTTTTCTACGTTCTTTCACAAATGGAGTTAATTATCGGCTAGCAAGAGAGTGCAGTAGAAAGCAGGTTACTGGGACAAATTCAGATTGCTGGCCCCCAAAATGTCTTATGCTCCCCATCACTGGGTCTTCCATCCTAAGGGTTTTAAGGGTGGAGATTTTAGGGAGGATCCCAGGGGAAGACCTCCATAGAATATTCGGCAGCTTTCTAGGTGTGCGCTTTCAGGGTCGGAAATGAGTCAGCACCAGGGCCCGGGCTCATTCCTCAAGGCCGCTTGTCCTGATGTCAGCCATCGCATTGCTTGTCGGTTTTCCTGTTTTCAGGGCCTGAAATACCACTGAGGCCTAAATATCATCTCTAGGGAGGAAAGGTCACCTTGAGGGTGAGGCCCCTCTTACAATTGTCCTTTGCTAGGCACTCAGGGCTTCCGGTCGTGGTCCTTGCTCTCCTCGTCTCTGTCTATTCGTGCCTTGTCGCTAAGACAGCTGTGGGCAAACTACGGCCTGCGGGCATCCGGCCCGTTTGAAATGAAAAAAAAAAAAAAGACCGTACCCTTTTATGTAAATTTATATTAGTTCACACAAACACTCCATCAGTGCTTTTGCTCCTGGTTCAGTTTAAGAACCCATTGTGGCCCTCGAGTCAAAAAGTTTGCCCACCCCTGCTAAGAGGAAGCGGAAGTTTCTATTTGAAGCACTCGAAGATTCACCCTTGAATGATCTTTACTGGCGGGAAGTCTCCAGCACCAATGCTAAGAGCATGATCTGGCTGCTCCAGTTTCTCTCGCTTCTCTCCGGCCTTGGCCCAGGTAAATGCCCGTACAAACCCACGTAGTCACGGAGGGACTCCCTGGTGTTGTGCTGCTCGCTCTAAATCCCCTGTATTCGGTGTCTGTCTGTCTCTCTGCCAAGGCTCTGTGTGGGGCTTGAGATGCTATCTGATAAGCTGCTACCTTCTGTCAATGTTAAATGGTGTAGTTGCTACCTAAAGTTGTATCTGTATCTAAGGGAATTGTCTCCGGGGGCATGGGCAGCGAGCTTTTCTAAGACAAGACTCTTTGGAGTTTATCGCCGGCATGTTGAAGAATAAGAAGCCCTAAGATTAGGAAAGGAAATGCTTTTGCCCAATTAGCTACTGTCTTGCTGCATAATGTCGGGTACATTACTTATTCTTCCTGGGCCCCCCTGTTCTCGTCTAAAATATTAATAACCTATGAATCGGTTTAGCCAAAATTTTGAGGCTCAACAAAAAACACTCGACATAGTTCTCTTAGTTCGGTTTAGATCGGCTGCAGTAAGAATGAAAAATAAAAAGCGTTCAGCTTGCTCTTCCTTTGATGCAAACCACAGGCTATGTGGTCCGAAAAAGTACCTTATAAGGCAGAGAGAAAGAAATTAGCTGGCCCTGCCTGCCTCTTGTTTCCTGTTGTGTGTTACCTGTAAAACACAGTTGTATGTGATGTTTGGGCAACCGCAACCGGTCCATTGGAGCCAACATATAGGGTTAAGGCAGGGGTGGGCAAACTTTTTGACTCGAGGGCCACAATGGGTTCTTAAACTGGACCGGAGGGCCGGAACAAAAGCATGGATGGAGTGTTTGTGTGAACTAATATAAATTCAAAGTAAACATCATTACATAAAAGGGTACGGTCTTTTTTTTTTTTTAGTTTTAGTCATTTCAAACGGGCCGGATTCGGCCCGCGGGCCGTAGTTTGCCCACGGCTGGGGCAGGAGACAAGGCAGGAAAGCTAAGCCAGAACTAGCCGAGAGCTAATATTCCCTGAGTGTCTATTTTGTTTTACAGGCACCAGACCAAGCACTTACATGTATTATATATGTACATAAGCCTGTGACAGTTTCATGAGTCTGTACCATCCCCATTTTTACATGTGGAATTATGATAATTTCAATAACTTGCCAACTTTCATTAGCTAGCGGGTGGCAGGCTCTTGTGTTAGTTCTGAGAAATAATGACAGTTGAACAAACGGCAGCAACACAAGAAAAAAAAGGACAGAAGCAAGTCACCACAGATGCAGAATTAACTGGCCCTGGGAGTGAGGGGAAAGGTGAATTCATTAAGTCATCCGATAAATACTCATTGAGTACTTACTGGATGCCTGGCACTGCTCTAGTTTCCAGAGACAAAGCCGCAACAATTTCTGCCCTCATGGAGTTCACCTTTTTTAATATCTTTGTTTTGATTTCAGAGAGGAAGGGAAAGGGAGAGAGATAGGAACATCAATGATGAGAGAGAATCATTGATCGGCTGCCTCCTGCATGCCCACCACTGGGGACTGAGCCCACAACCCCAACCACAACTGGGGCATGTGCCCTGACTTGGAATCAAACAGTAACCTCCTGGTTCATACGTCGCAGCTCAACCACTGAGCCATGCCCACCAGGCGGAATAAACATTTTAGCAGGGGAGACAGACTATAAACAAGATAAATAAGTGAAATAGTATATTGTATAATGTATAGGAAGAAGGATGGTGCAGAGTGGGGCTGTGAAATTTCAGGCGAGGTATCTAAAGAAGGTGACCAAGTTTCAGGGACAGGAAGCAGACACAGAGAGGAAAATGATAAAATCAGTCTTGAAAACAAGCATGAAGGAAGATGACGCATGATTATTATAGTTGTTTCTCTTTTTCCCCCCATAGCTCCCCTCCAACCTGTTCCCACCCCACCCTCTGCCCTTACCCCTTCCCTGTCCTCGTCCATAGGTGTACGATTTTTGTCCAGTCTCTTCCCGCAGCCCCGTATCCCTTTCCTCCCAAGAATTGTCAGTCCACTCCCTTTCTATGCCCCTGATTCTATTCTATTCCCCAGTTTATTCTGTTCATCACATTTTTTGTTCACTTGATTTTTAGATTCACTTGTTGATAGATATGTATTGTTGTCACTTTGTTGTTCATAATTTTTTATCTTTATCTTTTTCTTCTTCCTCTTCTTAAAGAATACGCTTCAGCATTTCATATAATACTGGTTTGGCAGTGATGAACTCCTTTAGCTTTTTCTTATCTGTGAAGCTCTTTATCTGACCTTCCGTTCTGAATGATAGCTTTGCTGGGTAGAGTAATCTTGGTTGTAGGTTCTTGCTATTGATCACTTTGAATATTTCTTGCCACTCCCTTCTGTCCTGCATAGTTTCTGTTGAGAAATCAGCTCACTGTCATATGGGTACTCCCTTGTAGGTAACTAACTGTTTTTCTCTTGCTGCTTTTAAGATTCTCTCCTTGTCTTCACCCTTGGCATTTTAATTATGATGTGTCTTGGTGTGGTCCTCTTTAGTTTCCTTTTGTTTGGGGTTCTCTGTGCTTCCTGGACTTGTAAGTCTATTACAAAGTAGGGGAAGTTTTCTGTCATTATTTCTTCAAATAGGTTTTAATATCTTGCTCTCTCTCTTCTTCTGGCACCCCTATAATTCAGATATTTGGTACGCTTGAAGTTATCTTAGAGGCTCCTTGCACTATCTTTATATTTTTGTATTCTTTTTCCCTTTTGCTTTTCTGGTTAGGTGTTTTTTGCTTCTTCGTATTTCAAATCTTTGACTTGATTCTTGGGGTCCTCTAGTGTGCTGTTGGATCTCTGTATATTATTCTTTATTTCAGTCAGTGTATGCTTAATTTCTAATTGGTTCTTTTTCATATACTTGAGGGTCTCACTATATTTCTCAGAGGTTTCTAGAAGATTCTTGAATAAACTTGAAGTCTATATCCAGTAGTTTGCTTTCCTCCATTTCTTTCATTTGTGACCTGTTCCTTTGTCTCCCCATTTTGGCTGCTTCCCTATGTTGATAGAGTGGCTTTCTGTGCTAGGTGTCCTAGAGGGCCCAGTGGCTCAGTCTCCCTAATTACCTGAGGTGGACACTCTTGGTGCACCCCTTTGTGGGCTGTGTGTACAGTCTTGTTGTAGTTAAGCTTTGATTGCTGTTGATATCACTGGGAGGAATTGACCTCCAGGCCAATTGGCTGTGAGGACCAGTTGTGTCTACAATGGGAGAACTTCTGTGCTGGAGACACCCTTATGGGGCAGTACTTGCTTCAGTGGGGTTTTGGTGCTCACTGAGTCTGCCCCCTGAGTGTGTCTCTTATGGATGTGAAGAATTGTAATCTGGATGGTCTCACACTGACTACTGGGATCACTGGCTCTTGGATCTCCAAGAAGGTGCAAAGTCAGCCACTGCCTGAGGCCACCCAGCAGGAGCTACAGAGAGATCTTCAGATTCCTCCTCTTTGTTTGGGGTTTGGAGGTGCCTGGATGAGGCACAGCTGTGAAGCAATGTAGGCTGCTGAGGAGCCTTAGGTCTTCTTTTAGAAGCTCTGTGGTTCTCTGACCCAGCGATAGTTTGACAGGTTTTAGGCGGAGAAGAGCCAGGCTATTCGTATGTAAAAGCCTCTGTGCACAGCTTGGGTGGAGTTGTAAATTGGGTGGGGCGGGGTCTCAGGGAATCAAAAGGGCAGAGCAAACCTCAATGGCTGCCGGTCTGCTCTGCCTTGGAGAGGTCCCTGGGTCTGTGTCCCATGGCCATGTGCAGGAACAATGATCACTGCAAGCACCTCTGCAAGAAAGCCACCCTCACGTTCCAGCCTGATGCCAGACAGTCCAGTTTCTCTCCGTATGAGTCTGGGTCCCCAAATTCTCACGCGGAACTGGAGTTCAGAGCAGTCAGGAGCTCTTTTCTCTCTCCCAACTGAAAAAGATGACAGCAGACCCAGCTGCCAGCCTCTTTAGCACGCGCCTCCGTACCTCTGCACTTCCACACCTCTGCACCTCCTACCGGACTCAATTCACTTTTCTCTTTCCTTCTAGTTGTAGAATTTCCACTCAGCCAGCCTTCCCGTGGTTCTGGATGATATTCGTTTTGTCTTTTAGTTGTAGTTTTAATGTGGTTGTGCGAGGCAGCATGTTCAGGTGTTTACCTATGCCTCCATCTTGTTCTCTGCTAGTATATTTCTGATTACTGAGTCAACCTCTCTACTTGGTACAGGTCCTCTCAGATTTTATATTTATTCTTCAGTCAGTCTTGGTAATTTGCTTGTTTCTAGGAATTTGTCTATTTCATAGTATTCTCTTATAATTCCTTTGTATTTCTATAAGGTCTGCAGTCATGTCCACTCTTCCATTTCTAATTTAGTGATTTTAGTAGCCTCCATTATTGTCCTAATTAATCTAGCTAAATTATGTCGAATCTGTTTATCTGTTAAAAGAACCAAATTTTGGTTTTGTTGATTTTCTCTGTTGGTTTTACATTCTCTGTTTTGGTTATTTCTGCTCTGATCTTTAGTGTTTCCTTTCTTTTAGGCTTTGGATTTATTTTGTCCTTTTTCTAGGTCCTTATGGTGCAAAGTTAGGTTATTCAGTTGAGATGTTTTCTTTTTTAATATAGATATATATAGCTATAAATATCCCTTTGAGTACTGTTTTTGTTGCTTCCTTTAACTTTTGGTTTATTCTACTTTCACTTTCCCTTGTCATTTTTAAGATCTGTCCTATGCTTCTCTTCTCTATTAAATCTCTTGAGAAATCAGCCCCAACCCTCCTTCTAAACTTGTTTCATGCTGAGCTAAAATAGCATACTATATCCCTCTTTCCTATAGACAGGCCTAAGCCAATCCCCTAGGTTGGAAACCCCAAAGTTTCTCTGATTTTTCTGTTTTTCTTTTTTCTTTTTCTTTTTTTAGTTAAATTTATTTTGAGTGAACATATAGGTTTCAGGTGTGTTTCTATGTGTCTCTGTTGTTTTTTTAAATCAACTCATTCCTACCTTTCTCCTCTCCTTTCTAAAACACTGTTTTCTTTATACTTTCCCAATTCTAAAAAACACTCCATATTTCTTAATGCCTTTCAAAAAAATTATTCAGTAATCATTTAAGACACTTCACATTCTAATCTCAGTCTACTTAGCATTCACTGAGTTCCCTGAGTCAAGTGTTGGGACCATGAAGAGCTGAGTAAGACATTATTCATGTTCCCAGAAGCACATCATCCAATGAATAAAATATGTCAACAAACATACCCCGAATGTCTGCTGACTTGACATCCTCACCAGGAAATTGGCATGACTTCTGCATCACCTCCATGCTCCAAGTGATCCCGCAGTGACTTATAAGGGTCCCCAAAGGGATGCTTCCCATGGGCCACCTAAGCAGCCTCCAGTTGCAGTCATAAGGTATCTTTCCAATTCTTAATCTTCTCTTCTGGTTCTAGTCCTTCATACCTGCTGCCAGCAGAGCCACTTACAGTAAACTTCATTGTCCTGCTTACTCCAAGAACATCAATGTCCATGACAAGGATCCTGGGCCAAGACATTCCCAAAGCATCAATGCTGGTTACAGGCAGAGTAAAGGGCCTCCTTGTGCCCTCTGGGACACACCACATTACCTGTGCCCCACCCTAAAGCAGCTATACTTGTGGCTAAAGTCTCACAGACTTTTGAACATTTACAGTAACTTCTAACCTTTACCTTCTCTAAGCATAGTGGCTCAAATCGTTTTTTCTCCTTAGACCTTCAGAGAACTATTCTACCATCGTCTCCTCCTACCCTTTCTCCCACCACAAACTCCTTTCTCCTCACCCTGTACCAAACCTCCCACAAATATAAGCAGAGGGAAAGAGACATTTGAGCTCATCCTTGAAGGATCAATAGGAGTTCACTTCCTGGAAAAGGTGGGAAAGAGAGTTTGAGGCAAAGAAAACAAAAGAACAAAGAAGAAGCAGGGCATTCTTGGAAGAATCACAAATAATCGAACAATGGAGAACCTCTTGTTTTTATTCAAAACTCTGCTCAATAGTATCTCCTCTGTGGAATGTTTCCTGGCACACCCCAACTCTTCCTGATCATCATTCTCACTATGTGTGCTAGCATGGAGTACATACCTCTATCAGATTAATATTTACTGAGCTAGAGCCCAGCCAGCATGGCTCAGTGGTTGAGCATTGACCTATGAACCAGGTGGTCATGGTACAATTTCTTGTCAGGGTATATGCCTGAGTTTTGGGCTCAATCCCCAATTGGGGGCATGCAGGAGGCAGCCAATCAATGATTTGCCCTCGTCATTGATATTTCTATCTCTCTCTCTCTCTCCCCCTTACTCTCTCTGGAATCAATAATATATTTTTTATTGAGCTAGAAATTGTGCTAAGTGCTAAGAATATCGAAATAACAGACATAATTCTTACCTCAAGATTACAAAACAGAAAGGGGAAAAACAGAGAAAAACCAAGATGGCAGTGTAGGTAAACACCAGTTCTCGCTGCCTCCCACAATCACATCAAAATTACAACTGAAATACAGAACAACCATCATTCAAATCAGAAATCTGGATGATGGAAGTCCTACATCTGCAGAAGTAAAGATGAAAGTATATCGAGACTGATAGAAGGAGCAGAGGTGCAGACTGGGCTGGCCCAACAGCTGCATGTGGCATTTTTTCAATCAGTAGGGATATCTCGGATGCAAGGGCCTCCCATGAGAAGCAAGGGGTCCCAGACCCACACCAGACCTCCATCCCAGGGTTCCAGAGCTGGGAAGAGAAGTCCCTATAACTTTGGGCTATAAAAACCAGTGGGGATTGTCATTCAGTGATATGGAGGCTGCTGGAGCCCCAGGCAGTTCCTCTTAAAGGGCCAACATGGTACCATTTCCTCCAAGTTCCAGTACCAGGCAGTGGCTTTGGGGAATCCAGGGACATATGGGCAGGAACTGGATTGTCTGGTATTGGGGCAAGAACCCTGAGGTGGCTTTCTCCCAGACAGGAGTGCTCACAGGTGTCATTGTTCCTATGCTGAGACTCCCCCCATCACAGTGCTGACTGGCAGCCAAATCTGAGCTTCCATCAGCCTGGCTTACACTGTTTACTCCATCTTGGTGATTCCCTGAGACCCTGCCCCATCCAATTTGCAGCCCCACCCAAGCTGTTTGCAGCAGTTTTTCCATATGAATGGCCTGTCATAGCTCAGGCTTCAGACTTTCCTAAAATCTCTCAAACAAGCAGCAACTGACATCAGCATGCCCCAAACCTATCAATAAGAGGCCTAAGACCCAACACTAACACCAACCTGCTTTGCTTTATAGCTGGGCCTCCTCTGGGCACTTCCAAGCACAATACAAATAGCAGCCATCTGCACATCTCTCTGTAACCCCAGCAGTGGCTGACTTTGCACCTCCCAGGAGGTCCCAGAGCCAGTGCATCTGGTGGAGAGCTTTAGACCATACCAAATTACAACTCTACACATCCACAAGTGACACACTCAAGGAGCAGACTCAATGAACACCAAAGCCCCATTGAAGCAACTTCTGCTCTGTAAGGATGTTTCCTGCCCAGCAGCTCTTCTGCTGTAGTCACAGCTGGTCCTCACAGCCAATTGGCCTGGAGGCCAATTCCTTCCAGTGATGCCAATGGCAATCAAGGCTCAACTAAAACAAGATTGTGCACACAGCCCACACAGGGGTGCACCTAGAGGGGCCAGCTCAGGTGACTGGGGAGGAAGCTGAGTGTATAGGGTAAGGGCTAGTGATGAGGAAAGAGTTGCCACAGAAGGTCTCTGAAAGGGAATATTGGCATGAAAGACCTATGGAGACAAAAGAGTGAGACACATGGACACCAGGGGGAAGCGCATTCCAGGTAGAGAGAATTGTAAGTGAACCAGTCCTGACCATCTCAAGGAATAGCCAAGCCAGCGTAGTTTGAGCAAAGTGAACACAGGGAACAGTGATGGGACATTAGGTAGAAGAGAGAAAAATAACCAGAACATTTTGGTCTGTATAGGTCATTGTCATTATTTTTTTTTTTGCTTTGTTTTTTGTTGTTGTTTTAATATATTTTACTAAAATTTAACATACAGAGAGAAAACAAATACTAAGTATCATCTCAATGTACAAAATGAATACATTTGCATATACAGACACAGGCCAAGAAATAGAACATTATCAGCTCCCCTCCCCCCAATTCTCCCTTTTGCTCCCTCCTACTTGCCGTCCCTCCCACCTCCTGAAAGATAACCACCATCTTGACTTCAAATAGCATAGATTTGTTTTGCCTGCTTTTTAACTTTAAAATAAATGGAATCATATCATGTATTCTGTTTATATCTGGGGGTTTTTCTCTCAAGATTTTTCCTTGTGATGTTTACTCATATGGTTTCAAGAGGGGAGAGTTAAGATGACAAATACCAGCATGTTCAAGTGCTGATGGGAAAGATGTGCTGGGAGGTAGTATTGATGATGGCAATGTCCATGTGCCTGGCATCAAGACAATTCAGGGAAACAAGAGCTCACTCAGGAGCTGAATGTCAGGGTTCCAAGAGACATTTCCTCCCCTACTCAGATCCTCTCCTGAGAATAAAGAGACCTCAAGAAGGTTAAGGTCATGGTTATAGTTACTGATTGATTGTTTGATTCACTCAAACAGATACTACTTTGTGTCAGATACAGTGCTGAAATGCAAAGATAATTAAAGCCTGATTGGTTAGACAAACAAGTAAACAGAGGGCTACAAAAGACTGTAATAATTGTTTTCTTAAGTATTTATCTAAGTATTTGTCAAAGGATGCTAAGAAAGCATCTTCTTTAAGAATCTTTGTGCCTGGCTGGTGGGGCTCAGTGGTTGAAAATTAATCTATGAACCAGGAGGTCACGGTTTGATTCCCAGGTCAGGGCACATGCCCAGGTTACAGGATCAATCCCCAGTAGGCGGCATGCAAGAGACAGCCAATCAATGATTCTCTTCGTTGATGTTTCTACCTCTCCCTCTCCCTTCTTTAAAATCAATAAAAATATATATTTTTTAAAAGAGTCTTTGTGACTATTTCACCTTTTTTGCTCAAAAATTAATGGTTTTGAGATAAGCTCATTAGAATATGGCCATTATATATTCCCTTTAAATGATATTTATTACTTTTATGTATATCTCTTCTACTAAGTATAATCTTTTTGAGAGGGGAAAAGATGACTTTTAGTATCCTGAAAAGAGCACAAAGTAGTTGGAGTCAAAGTAGTTGAGTTTGAATCCTGACTCATTCTTTAGCTATGTAACCCTGGGAAAATTGGAAAATTACTAGTGAACTACTCTATGCCTCAGTTTTGTTATAAATTGAGATAATAGCATCCATCTACCTACCTCACAGGAATTGTTGTCAGCACCAAATGAAGTACTGTATAAAAAGAACTGTAAATTCTGATTATTTGTCCTCTAAATCTCACAAGACCACTATGGTGGACACATAGTAGGTCATCAGTAAATGTTGAGTTTTAATTATAAATTATCAGCAAACACTTGTGGTTTTGGAATCTGTGGCAGAGAGTTGATGTAGTTCCTTGTCCCCCTCTATCTCATGCCCAGAGAAAGAACTCAGGGGCTGGAGTCAGATGGTGTGTATGGCCGAGGATAACCAGCCAGTGGGGGAGAGTAAACTGAGCCAGGATCATCGGGTCCAACAGCCCATTAACCAAGATTGCCAAACATTTTGTCGGGGTGGAGCCTTTTTGATAGTCCATTTCAACAGTTTCCCTTCTGTGTTTATAGGGAACACAGTTTCACAAACCCAAGCACGCCCATTGCTGGTGGACGGGGTGCTGGGGGAGTCGGTAACTCTCCCCCTGAAGTTTCCTGCAAAAGAAGAGATCCAGTCCATCACCTGGCTTCATAATGGAGCATCTATCATCTTCATACCGAAAGAGCCAGCACAAAGCCAGGTGACTGATCCAACACGGAAAGATCGACTGAAAGTCATCCAGTCCTCCTCCTTGCAGATCAACAACCTGACAATGGCAGACAGCGGACCTTACCGTGCCCAGATAACCACAGCAACCTCCAGAGAGATGTATGATTACAATCTGTCGATCTTCAGTGAGTCAAAGATTAGATTTTTTTAATTTTGTGTAGACTAAGAAATATTACATATTTTAATTCTATGTGACTGCAAATATGTGCTATGGCCTAGTAGTAAAGACTATGGGATTAGGAGCCAGATTGAGGTCCAGTGGCAAAGCAATTCAAGAACATTGCACATGGCCAGTTAGTTGACAGAACTGAGAATAGAACCTAAGTTTTGTGACTTCCAACCCAAAGTCACCTCCCTTCCCCTCACAACATAAAATGGTCCCTTTCAAACTGCAAATGTAGAGGAAGTAAGGGAAGTGAGATATCTATGATTTTGTTGCCATGTGCATTACATGTATTTGTCATGTAATCCTCACAAAAGCTCCAGGAGGTAGGTAACTTTTTACCCCTGAGGCACAGTGTCAGTTACAGCAACACCCTACAATCACAGAGGTAGTAAGTGGGAGAGCTTCCCATATAATTAGCTGGTATGATGCCTCCCTTTATACAAAGGTTCATCTGACCCAGTGGTCAATGTACAGAACAGTAGTCTATGTAGAAAATGTTCTAGAAGGATGAGTTGAAAAAGAGAAATGTATTTTCTAGCAAGGTTGTTTAATTAACAAAACAATATTTTCCCAGATAGCTCGGGTCCTCAACATAAACTTATGGAAGCTATAATGACACAGTTTATGAGTCAATGTCAGAAAAAGAAAATCCGTCTAGCAATCAGTGATGCCATGAATGACAGGAATGCTTGTCTTCCTTGGGGAACTATGGTCACATTACCTCTTCCTTGTGTTTTCTCCTCTTCTGTCTGTCCCAAATATCTCTGCTTTTCTCTTATAAGGACACTTACTGGCTTTAGGGCCCACCTAGATAGATAATCCAGGATCATCTCATCCATCTGCAAAAGACCTTTTTTCCAAATAAGATTCTTAGAATTAGAATATCTGTGTGTGTGTGTGGGGTGTGTGTGTGGGGGGGGGGGGGGTGGGAAGCGGTGGTCATCATTCATCCAACTATAGGCAGAACCACTCTGGGTAATCAGTGATCATCAAGGCAGAGCTAGGGTCCTGGAGAGAGAAGACACATCCATTGGAAAGTCTGGGAACAGATCCCATATCAGGCTCCATCACACCTGTGGAGACAACATTCTTCTGCCACCACTCAGAAGACCAAGCATGACTTCTGCACTAACCACACTCCGGAGGCTCAATGTCCATCCCTCCGCAGGGTCTTTTAGAGCACCTCTCCTTCAAAGGCACATACACAAGGAGATGTGCAAGCTACACCAGCATGTCTTACAACAGTACAGAGGAATCTCAAGGTATGAACTGTATAGTGTTTTAAAACATTGACCAGCCCTAGTTGGTTTGGCTCAGTGGATAGAGTGTTGGCCTGCGGACTGAAGGGTCCCAGGTTTGATTCCAGTCAAGGGCACATGCCTGGGTTGTAGGCTTAATATCCAGTGGGGGGTGTGCAGGAGGCAGCCGATCAATGATTCTCTTTCATCATTGATGTTTCTATCTCTCCCTCTCCCTTCCTCTCTGAAATCAATAAAAATATATTTTTAAAAAATAAAATAAAACATTAACCAATTACTTCATATACCAGGCTAGGGATAGCAAAGATTTTATCTTACAGGCCATGATCAACTAATTGGGAATAACTTCTTAGAATTCATTGTTTTTGTCTGTTTAAATATGGGGGGGGGGTTTTATTTATTTATTTATTTTTAGAGAGAGAGAGGAAGGGATAGGGGTAGAGAGATAGAAACAGCAATGAAAAAGAAATATCATCGATCAGCTGCCTCCTACACGCCCCCCACAGAGGATCGAGCCCACAACCTGGGCACGTGCCCAGACCAGGAATCAAACCAGTGACTTATTGGTTCCTGGGTTGATGCTCAACTGCTGAGCTACACCGGCTGGACTCGAGTTCACTTTTTAAAAAGACGTTGAGGCCATGTTAAGTTTATTCATTGAGTTAACAATATTTGTTGACTATGGACAATGTACAAGAAACTGTTTTAGGCACTTGAAATGTATCAATCAGTAAAACAGACAAAGATCCCTGCCTTCATGGAGCTGATATTCTGGGTGGAGAATAAGAGGAGGTAATAAACAATGCATGTAATGTATAAACAAATGACAAGGTATGTAAGAAAGCCATGAGTGCTGTGGAGAAAAAAAGAGATTAGAATAGCATAAGAGCATCAGGAGTGTCAACAGGGAGCAGGGCCTAATTTTAATTAGAGTCATACTAAGCTTCATTGGGAAGATAACATCTGAGCCAAGACCTGTTGGAGGTGAGGGAGTAAGCCATGAATATATCTAGATGAAGAACATCCAGTACATGTACTTTCTCATGCCTTGCATAGTCAAGGAACATCAAGAAGCAAAGTGAGGAGAGAGTAATAGGAAACAAGGTTCAGTAAGAAACTGAGGGCCAAGTCATGTAAGGCTCTGAGAGCCAACATATGGACTTTCAATTCTAAATCTCAGTCCGGTTGAGAACCATTGGAGGGTTTTACAAAGAAGTAATATGATTTGACTTACTTGCTTAAAAGACCTCCTGGCTGCTCTGTTGCAAATAGATTGTAAGGAACAAAGGTGGAAGCCACCGGACCAATAAGGAGGCCATTGCGACAATCCACGCAAGAGATGATGCTGGCTTGGACCAGGAATATAGCAGGGGAAGTAGTGAGAAGTGCTTGGATTCTGGGTATTCTTGGCTATTGGACGAAGTTGTTATTGACTAAGATGGAGAAGGCTGAGGATGGAACAGGTTTTAGAGAGAAAAACGGGAGTTCTTTTCAACATGTTGCATTGGAAACCACATTATGTCCAAGTGGAAATGTCAAGTAGATGGGGTTACAAATTCGTCAAGTGGAAAAAGGTAATAATATAGCTTTTTGGTCAGCCATGAACAAAGGCTGAGGGAGATGTGACATTCATGCCAAGTATTTGCCATTGCTGTGCCAGGCTCTGTCTTATTTAACCCCCATAGTGACCTAAGCAGTAGGTATTATTGCCCAGTTTTACAGATGCTTGAAACAATTACCAATGTAGTCATGGGCAAGTAGCCATTAAATAACTAAGTAATGATTCTAACCCAAGTCTTAACTCCAAATCCAACATTCTTGCTGCTACATAACAGCTCCATTCTGGCGAGATAGATTCCACTAGTCCTACTCAGTTAACTAAGCTTAAAGCATTACTCTGTCTCTTCTAATCAGACAGTTGGAGTCATTCTGTTCTTTACTGGGTCATCTTAGGCCAAATCTAGGTCAGTGACCTTTTCTGTACTGTTCCCATGTCCCCATTGATCCATAGCTACTGATATCTCACTAGTCAATCTTTTCTGGTCTCTGCTATCATAAATTTCTGCAGTAAAGGGTTTCTCAAATGCCTGAATATATTGCACTTCTATGCTGCCCAGAAGAACTTGCTTGCTCTCTCAGTTTCTTTGCTTCTTTCTTCCCTAATGTTTTGGTTCTCAGCGTGTCCTTTTCTCTCCTGTTGACATTCTGCGTCAGGGTCTCTCTGTCACCACTGGAGCCAGCATCATATGCAATGAGGACCAGAACTCCTGTAGACTTGTGGGAAGTGTAGTTCCCCGAGGAAGATCGGCTTCCATCTTCCACCCCAGCTAGGGATTTCTGATTATGGATGAGACAGGGCTCTTGTGCCTGGCTCTGTTTTCTAACCTGGCTAAGGTAGGGCTGGTGCTCAGCTTACTCTCCAAGTTGTTTTTACACAAGGGGCAAAAAAGAAAGGCTATAAAGGACCCCAGGAATAAACTGAAGTGCAGAAAAGTAAGATGATCAGCCTCAAATCACCCAACTAGTTGGTGGCAAACTCAGTCTTTCCCTTTTCATTTCTCACACTGGCTTTTCTGTCTCATACCAATGTCCCTCATCATTTGGTCACCCCAGACCTTGATCCCATCAATTAGGCAACATAAACAGCATTATTTACAGAGTATACAGATCGTAACATACAGCAGAGTGTTGGGTAGAATACAGTAACATTGAGGGGAAGGACGTTTTAAACAGAGGGCTGAGCCAAACCATTTGTCCTTAATCTGGGTCTTTTCTCTGCACACAGGACGACTGAGGAACTTACAAGTGGCTAATCACACTCAACTCTTTGAGAATGGGAGCTGTGAGATCCAACTGACCTGCTCTGTAGAGAATCCAAATGACCATGCCTCGTTCAGGTGGCAGGTCGCAGGAAACACAATCCTGGAGGAAGCAAACCTCACTATCTCTTGGGAGCCCAAGGATTCCAGTGAAGAGACATACACTTGCATCGCTAAGAATCCTGTCAGCAATTTATCCTTCTCTTTCTCTGTCCAAAGTCTCTGCAAAGGTAACAGTCTGTCTCAGGTCTCTGAAAGCCTGGAGCAGCTGTAGGGTGTGGCGTGACCACATAACTGACATGATTCCCCAAACAGCAGCCCAATAGGAGGCAGCCAAAGATGCTGGGAGAAGACAGACACTCGATGTCTACCCCCAGAGGTCTCACCTTTCTCCCTTACCCCGCCCCCCCCCCCCCCAGCCCACAAACACCCGCTCAACCCTCCTGCAACACACTCAGAGCCCAAGAGCAAAGTCCCTAGGAAGGCAGAATTGTTTCCTTCTCCTGGCTCTACCAGACTCTGCCCTGCCCTGTCTCCTACTCCCAGAAATCCTGCCCAGAGCCCCAGAGCTTCTGGGTAGAGATGACCCCACCCTGCCCCCCAAAAGTGGCTTAGAAGAGGTTAAGTGTAGGCTCCGAGAAGAACACAGAGCCTTACTCAATTGTCCTGAGTGCAACTTCTTTTTTTTTTCTTTTCAGGTGGTTTTAACAAAAAAAATCAACTCTCGGTTATCCTATGGAGTACTCTAGTGCCTTCTTTGATCTGCATCTCTGTGTCCTTAATTCTTTGGAAGAAGAAAAAAGTAGCAGGTTTTCTTTCTTCTTACTTGTCTCTTCTCCAAGGTTTCAGAGACTTTGAGTCTGGGGTTCCCATTACCTATCTTTTGGAAGACAGGGAAAGAGAGGGAGGATGCAAATACTGTTCAGCTAGTCCACTAGGACAACACCTGGGGTGTAACCCCACACCTGCTAATTTTCTGAGAAGTGGTCCTCCTGCGAAGCTAGGTCCTCAGGTCCTACCTGCCCTTACCTTTCTGGTCTCCTCCCACCACATATTCTGGAGTGGCACCTATGGGGCTGGAGGGGTGGAAGATCTCTCTCGTTACAGTCACAAGTTTCTATTTCCTTGACTTTATTTTGCAGGTTCCTTACACTTTTCTACCCAGCAAACCCAGAGTCCTGGTGAGCTTCTCTAGACTCTTAACTCCCAGTCATAAAACAGCTGGGAATAGCCAAATTGAAGGAGAAGGGGGCCAGGCAGAGGGCCGGACAATTGGAGAGGATGGAGTCACAATGTCATTACGCAGATGGGCCAGATGGCACAAGGGGAGAACCTGTCATTGTGCAAGTTTGTCCCCTGTGGGACCTACAGGGTCCTTTACAAGCATGTGGACCAGTCACTGACACGATTTCTTGGAGTGGGATTAGGGCCATTTCCCACCCCGCTGATGGAAAAGCTAAGTGCCAGTGAAAGGGCTCATGGCCTGTCCACGATCCCCCAGCAAGCCCAGGGCAGGTGTAGGATTAGAGCATCAGAGGCCCAAAGACAAACTGCCTGACCCCATCACTCTGTTCATCCAGGGTTTGGGAACTGAGTAAAAGCAATCAAAAGAGAAAATATGATAGAGACACTGGAATACGGACTCTGAACTCAGGTTAGCACTGAGTCTCATTTCCTGGGGGAGAGATATATGATGTCACGTGTAGAGGACATGCATGAGATTTAGAGTCAGAAGGTATGCATTTAAGTTCCTTATTCGGTCATTTCCTGTATAATTTTGTGCCAAGTCAATTAAATTATCTGAGCCTACAGTTCCTTATCTATAATAATAAAAGTATAATATTCTAATTAGGTCAGATGTCCTTCTGGACGACCTTCCAGATGAAGCCGGGGATGCGAGGGAAGCCAGGGCCCCAGGTGCCAGAGGGAAGCTGGTGCTGGCACTCGGGGGAAGGAAGGCCTACTCTTTTTTTTTACATTTTTTAAATTATTATTTAAAGTATCACAAATAGTAGTACATATGTCTCCTTTCTTTTTCCCAAATGACCTTCCCCCAGCCTCGCCTACCCCCGGCACATGCCTTCACCCCGCTCCCAGTGTCTTGCGTCCATTGGTTATGCTTATATGCATGCATGCAAGTCCTTCGGTTGATCTCTTACCCCCCACCAACCCTCCGCAGCCAGGAAGGCCTACTGTTGCACGAATTTCGTGCATCGGGCCTCTAGTCTCTACTATAATCAAACCCACCTTAAGGACCTCTGAAAGGTTTAATCACAGGTATGTGAAATAATCCAGCTCCATTACACTGGCCAGTGAGGATCTCTAGCTCATAAGTACGTAGTACTATTTGGTCCTATTAGCTTTCTTGCTCACATGTGAATTCAATGGGAGGCTGAAACTTTAGGGTACCTCAAGACTATATGCCCCCAAGAGATGAGGGCAAAAATAGATCCCATGATTGAGAAGTTTCTGGTTCAACGCAGAATTTCAAAGACTGTCAAAAATGAATGAACCTTAAGGAATGGCAATGCCTTGAACAACTGCATCTTCAGGGCCAGAAAGTGTCCTGGGAGAATGCTTCTGCAGCTGACTGTGCCTCTCTGTGTTTGCAGCAGAGACCCCGAGGGACCACTCAGGGAATGCGCCAGCCTGTCCAGAGAACACTGTGTACGCTCAGGTCACTCATCCAAACACGGTGAGTCCTTTCAGCCTCATACTCCTTCGTGAGCATTATTGCTATAGTCATGATTCAAAAACTTGTCACCACAGTCATCTGACGAATCCAAACGATGTACACCATTGAGGAGAGGAGAAGGCTACCGAGAGCTACAAAGTTCTACGCAGGCCCGTTCCAGCCCCAACCGCTCTCACCCCAATGGAATGTTTACTCACATCCGTAACAACACTACTCTCTAACTGCTTAATGCATCAGGAAGTCTGGTATCCTTCAGCTTCATTACAAGCTGCCTGAAAGTAAAAATTACGTCTTCCTCTCCCTTCCCCTATGTCTTAGCATGATGCTCAGTAAATATTTGCTGAGTGGATCAAAGTTCCATTAAGTTTGAGAGTTTCCAAAGGAGACAGATCGGTAGCAGGGAAAATAGCAGTGTTCAGAAGCAGTCTCTCAAGACAAGAGGGACAAGAATGTGCACCCCCTCCACAGTAGAGGGCAGTAAAGACATGAGTAGCCCTCAATCCTCCCCACCCCTCTAGCAACAGAGCCGGATGGCCTTGGTCAGGCATCAACAATTCCCCACCTGCAGGAGGTACATTTCTAATGAGCACGTTACATCCGGGCAGGCCAGTTTCCCTGTCATCTGAAAACAAATCCAGAGACTCATCATTCTCCAACTGACAGAAGCAATAGTCTAGCTAGAAATCTTTGATCCCCTCATACAGTCCCTCACAGGTATTTGTAAAGCAAGCTCCTTGAAGAAAGGGAACATGAAGGGAAACTCTTACTTGTTCAGATATTTCTTGTTGTTGTTGGTTTTTTCCCTTAATTCTCACCCGAGGATATTTTTGCATTGATTTTTAGAGAGAGTGGAAGAGAGAGGGAAAGACAGAGAGAAATATCGATGTGAGAGAAACACATCAATTGCTTGCCTCCTGCACGAGCCCTGACCAGGGCCTGGGCCAGGAGGAGCCTGCAACCGAGGCACATGCCCTTGACTGGAATCGAACCCAGGGCCCTTCAGTCTGCAGGCTGCCATTCTATCCAGTGATCCAAACCGGCTAGGGCCTGTTCAGATATTTCTGTTGTCCTTCCCATTTCCTCTTGAAGACAAGATGAATCACTCTCAACAAAGCAAGAAACTAATCTGCAAATTTAACTTTTTCTTTAGGGTAAAATTGTACTTTGGAGAGTTTTGGAGATCTTGAAAACACCCTGAATATTTTAAAATTAATTTTAAACGTCAAAACCTCTGAGCACAGGGGACTTCTGTTATTGCTATATTTTGTATTCCAAGCAGAGCCAATCTTAATACCAGATGTTTCTCCTACCGGTTCCCCCTGCTTGAGGAGAACCCAATGACTTGATGACCAGGCGGGTAGAACCACAGGGACAAAATAGAGCAGGCAGCACCGTCCAGGTACAGCCAGTAAAGATCTGAGACAAAAGACAGTAGAGTTGAGTTCAGGACAAGAATGTTTCCTTTTCTTCACAACACTTGCTAAGAAAGTCACCCTTCCGTCTTTGATTCTTGATCCCACTGGTTCGCTGGGGTGTGCTTCTGTTTGGGGTTCAGAAAATGCCACTAAACTCACAGGTTTGAGAGCTGGCAGTGTTTGGTCTCTAGCTCCCCTTGCTAAGCACCCCCTAGAACTTTGTCACACATCCTTTCTCTGGGAATATATCTTTGCATGAGTATCTCTTTGTCTGCATGAGCCCAATGAGTATAATTCCTTTTTATAGAAAACGGAAATCCCAATACCTATGAAAAATAATGATTCCTCTACAATTTACTCCACAATTTGTCAACCCAAACAGGTAAGCCCATGATTGCCCCACATTCTTACCTCTCTCATCAGACCTATGACTTTGCAAAGAAAGTAAAAGCTAAGGAGCCATTTTTGCCCTGGATGGTTTGGCTCAGTGGATAGAGCTTTGGCCTGCAGACTGAAGTATCCCAGGTTCAATTTCAGTCCAAGGCACATGCCCTGGTTGTGGGCTCAATCCCCAGTAGGGGGCAAGCAAGAGGCAGCCAATCAATGATTCTCATCATTGATGTTTCTATCTCTCCCTCTCCCTTCTTCTCTGAATTCAGTAAAAAAAAATTTTTTCAAATTACAAAAAAAGTTAAGGAGCCATTTTATAGATGAATAATGCCAGCAGAATACAGAAAGTCTCAGGACATCACCAAAACATATCCAAAAAGTCTTGTTGCATTAGGATCACCATGCATATCTGAGTTTTCAGCCTACTTGTGTTTTAATTCTGCCGTATGCTATCTATCAATATTCTTGTCTGCCTTCTAGTGCTCTCCAGACCTCCTGTGTAGCCATGGGGTCTGGCCCGGGGCTCTGGTCCTTATTAACCTACTTCATTTTCCTCTTTTTCCCATTAAAATAAGCCCATTCCTTCCAGGGCAACTATTCTTGACAACATCGTCTAAGTTGCTGAAATGTCTCAAAGGATTTCAGGAATGACACATCTTCTCCTGATCCCATGGGAGACCACAGAGCATGATTTCTGCCTGGACACAGAATTTGAATATCTAGGATGATCACTTCCAGTCCTTCACACTTGAACCTGCTTCCCTAGGACAAACACCAGTTAACTGCCACGGCTCCAAAGTGGAAACCATTCCCACCCGCCATGATATTTTGAATTTAATTTAAAAAATCAATTTGCACCCTAACCGGTTTGGTTCAGTGGATAGAGCATCGGCCTACAGACTGAAAGTTCCCAGGCTCGATTCCGGTCAAGGGCGTGTACCTAGGTTAAGGGCACATCCCCAGTAGAAGGTGTGCAGGAGGCAGCTGATCGATGTTTCTCTCATCGATGTTTCTGACTCTCTATCCCTCTTCCTTCCTCTCTGTAAAAAAATCAATAAAATATATTTTTTTAAAAATCAATTTGCGCCGAAACCGGTTTGGCTCAGTGGACAGAGCGTTGGCCTGCGGACTGAAAGGTCCCAGGTTCGATTCCGGTCAAGGGCATGTACCTGGGTTGCGGGCACATCCCCAGGAGATGTGCAGGAGGCAGCTGATCGATGTTTCTCTCTCATCGATGTTTCTAACTCTCTATCTCTCTCCCTTCCTCTCTGTAAAAAATCAATAAAATATATTTAAAAGAAATAAAAATAATAAAAATAAAAACATATGTTTTTAAAAAAATCAATTTGCAATGGATATTATAAAAAATAAATATATTGATGCATATTAGCATAACCAATGGACACAGACACTGAGGCGGTGGGGGCTTGCCCGGGGTGGGACTGGCTGGGGGGAGGGCATCAATTGGGGGAAAAGAAGACATATGTAAAACTTTAGACAATAAACAAATATATTAAAATAATAATAATAATAAATATATTACAATTCGGTGTTCTTTTTTTTTTTTTTTTTTAAAGTGCATTACAGTTTTATTTCCCCTTTCACAGTGTTAGGGGATTTTAGGATCTCTATATATATATATATTAATTTTCCCTCTTTTTTAATGAGACAGGGCAATAGTTTTTTGGGGCTTATGTCTCTTGCCACTCTCACCCCCAAAACATTTATTGGATGTTACTAGGTGTGACAAACACACAGGTGCTGGCCAGGATTTGGAGGGGGTTGGGGACAGAGGAGCAGGATGGTCGGGGTTGGGGTTGGAGGAACTAAAAGGGAGGGGGGGTCAAGAGAACAAGGCTCGCCCCTTCCCTGGCTCAAGAGCCGCCTTCTCAGAGACACTTGCCCTGACAAGTCAATTCGGTGTTCTTGAATATTTTTAGCTGAAAATTCTCAAGAAAATGAGTTTAAAGTTGATCAGGGCTGCCACTTAGGGAAACCATTTTTTTTTTTTTTAATAGACACACGTGGCATGTGGGGAAGTTCCGCCGCTTGCATCTACAGACACGGAGTACAGTGGGTTAAGGAATAACATCATTTACAGCCCGTGATCCAAATAACATTTTCTAATCTGCTCCAGGACAAAACATGCTTCAGATAACATGCCTGGATACTGACTTTCCCTTTGGTAACTAAGCAAATGAAGTTATGGTTGATGGAGAGACTCTAATTCAGAAGACAACCACTTCTCTTTTAGAAAGCAGCAGAATTGTGACACATGAGATGGCTTTGTCTGTGGGAGCCAAATGAGTATGAGTACTTCGGGAGAGGATACGTTAGGAGACAATGCAATGTGCTGATTATGTGTGTTGTCTTTGGAATTGGATAGACTCGTGCTCAAATCATGTACTAGACATATCTCCTGGAACATGCTACCTAAGCTCTTTGGTCTCCTAGACTGGAAAAGGCGGGTGGTAATACATCAGCCCTATTACTCAAACCAGGAACCTGAGTTATCTTTGACTTCAGCTTCTCTATCACCTTTGGACTCTACCTCCAAATGTATATCTGAACCTTATCCACGTCTTTACAAATCTTCAACATCATCCTATATCTAACCATTATCATCTCTAACCTGGAATACTACAATAAACGGAACAATTCTCCCCAGTTTTGCTCTTACCTCCCTCCACTCCATTTTCCAAAAGACAGCCAGAGTAGTGTTTTTAATATAAATCAGATCTTTCACTTGTCTGCTTAAAACTCTGCAATATTTCTCCATGCACTCAGAATGAAATTGCATCTGCATGACCCTGGATGGTCTCTGGCCCACCTCCAGCCTCAGCTATTATCACTCTCCCACCGCTATCTCTGTTTATCCTCCCTGATCTTCTTTCAGCTCCTCCATTAAAGGAAAGAGTTCTTTAAGGTAGAATTATTCACATCTGCCTTAAGGCCCTACCACTGCCTGCTCAGCTCCTCCTCACTCTTTAGGTCTCAGTTTACATATGTCACCTTCTAAAAGAGACCTTCTCAGACCTCTCTATCCAGTGCTCTCCCCATTTTTCTGTCACACTTCCGTCATTTATCATATGTCAAAACATACTTATTTTTATTGGTTTAATATGAGTTTCTCCTACTATACCATAAACTTTCCAGGAATAGGGACCATAATAATTTTATTTATCACTGTTTCCCTAGCACCTAACACAGTATGTAGCACATAGAAAATGTTCAACAAATATTTTAACTAAATGAATGAATGTGTTATAAAATTGTATGAGAATTAAATTAGATAATGTACCTGAAGTCTTTAGCATAGTGCTTAGCTCATAAACGTGCTCAATAAATGTTAGCTATTGTTGTTGCTGTTGTTATTAAATTACATTCTCCTGAACTGACAGAAGTGGGATTCCTGGACCATATGAAAATTCTATTCTTTGATTTTTTAAAGGAAACTTCATACTGTTTTCCATAGCAGCTGTACCAATTTACATTCCCACCAACAGTATACAGGAGTTCCCTTTCCTCCACATCCTCACCAATGCTTGTTATTTTTTATTTATGTTTTTGTATAGCCATCCTAACAGGTGTGAGAGGGTATCTCGTTGTGGGTTTGATTTGCATTACCCTAATGAGTAGTGATGTTGAGCACCTTTTCATATACTTCTTGGCCATTTACATGCCTTCTTTGAATGAATGTCTATTCAGATCCTTTGCCCGTTTTAAATTTGGGTTATTTGGTTTTTTTACTATTGAGTTTTGGGAATTTCTCATATATTTTGGTGTGTGTTTTTTTAAAACAGAAAGAGAGGAAGAGAGAGAGAGAGAGAGAGAGAGAGAGAGAGAACACTAATGTAAGAGAGAGATATCATCTGTTGCCTCCTGTTCACACCCCAAATGGGGATTGAATCCACAACCTGGACAAGTGACCTGACTGGGAATAGAACTGGTGACCTTTCAGTGCATGGGACGATGCTCAACCAACTGAGCCACACCAGCCAGGGCTATATTTTGGATATTAATCCTTTATCCGGTGTATGGTTTGCGAATGTTTTCTCCCATTCCATAGGTTGCCTTTTCATTTTATTGTTTTCTTTGCTATGCAGAACCTTTTTAATTTGATGTAATTCCATTTCTCTTTTTCTGCTTTTGTTGCCTTTGCTTTTGGTATCAAATTCAATAGATCATTGCCAAGACCAATGTCAAGAGGCTTTTCTCCTATATTTTCTTCTAGAAGTTTTTCAGTTTCAACTTTTATGTTTAAGTCTTTAATCCCTTTTGAGTTGATATTTATGATAGTATACTAGTAAAACAAGAGGCAAACTTCATTCTTTTAAATGTGGATATACAGTTTTCCCAGTACCATATATTGAAGAGACAATCTTTCCTGACAATGTGCTTGGCACATTGTCAAAGATAATTTTACCATATATATCAAGGGGTTACTGTATTTCTGGGCTCTCTAATCTGTTCCAGTCGATGTCTAAGTCTGTCTTATATCAGGACCATACCATTTTAATTACTGTAGCTTTGTAGTACATTCTGAAATCAGGACATGTGAGCCCTCCAACTTTTTGAAGATTGTTTCGCCCATTAGGGTTCCTTAAGATTTCCCATGAATTTTCGAATGAGTTTTCTTCTTCTATTTAAAAAAACCATTGTTATGATGGATAGGAATTGCATTGAATCTATAGTTCTCATTGGGTAGTGTGAACATTTTTAAAATAGTAATTCTTCCAATCCATAAACATGAGATGACTTTTCACTAATTAGGTCTTCTATAACTTCTTTCACAATGTTTTCTAGTTCTCAGTGTACAAGTCTTTTACCTCCATGGTTAAATTTATTACTAAACATTTTATTATTTTTCTTACCTTTCCTTTCATGTAGTTTTATTGCTGAAAGTAATACTGATGTTCCCTTCCCCCCCGCCCCCATTGATTCCCTCCACTCTGCTCCTGCACACCGCCACCCCCCCCCCCACCCCGCCTTCACCACACTATTGTCTGTCCATGGGTTATGCATATATGCATATAAGTTCTTTAGTTAATCTCTTCCCCCCCACACCTTCCCTCTAAAGTTCTTCAGTCTGTTGCATGCTTCAATGTCTCTGGATCTATTTTGTTCATCGCTTTATTTTGTTCATTAGATTCTACATATAAGTGAGATCATGTGATATCTGTCTTTCTCTGACTAGCTTATTTCACTTAGCACAATACTCTCTGGGTGCCCATGCTGTCTCAAAGGGTAAGAGATCCTTCTTTATTACAGCTGCATAGCATTCATGGTGTAAGTGTATGAGTTTTTTTTATCAACCCATGATGGGCACTTGGGTTGTTTCCAGATCGTAGCTATTTTAAATAACACTGCTATGCCCTAGCTGGTTTGGCTCAGTAAATAGAGCGTAGGCCTATGGATTGAAGGGTCCAGGGTTCGATTCCAGTCAAGGGCACATCTCTGGGTTGCGGGCTCAATCCCTAGTGTGGGGCATGCAGGAGGCAGCCAATCAATGATTCTCTCTTATTGATGTTTCTAGCTCTCTCTCCCTCTCCCCTTCTCTGAAAATAAAAACATAAAAAATCTACATAATAAAAGGTTAATATGCAAATCAACTGAACCATGAAATGACCGGTCGCTATGATGCGCACTGACCACCAGGGGCAGACGTTCAATGCAGGAGCTGCCCCCTGGTGGTCAGTGCACTCCCACAGGGGGACCACTGCTAAGCCACAAGCCAGGCTCATGGCTGGCAAGCACAGCGGCAGTGGAGGGAGCCTCTCCCGCCTCCATGGCAGCACTAAGAATGTCCAACTGCCAACTTAGGCCCGCTCTCCAGTTTCAGTTTCCCTAAGAATAGAAATAAGACAGGCATGTCCTCTTTTACCACGCTTATTCAACATAGTACTGGAAGTCTTAGCCACAGCGGTCAGACAAGAAGAAAACTAGAAGGAATTCAAATTGAAAGGAGGAAGTAAAACTGTCATTATTCACAGATGACATAATATTGTACATAGAAGATCCTAAAGGCTCCATTAAAAAAACCTCTAGATTTAATAAGTGAATTTAGCAAAGTAGCAGGATACAAAATTAACATCCAGAAATCAATGGTATTTTTGTACACCAATAATGAACTCTTAGAAAGAAAAAGAAAAAGAAAACAATCCCATGTATGATTGCAACAACAAAAAATAAGATACCTTGTCATAAACTTAACCAAGGAGGTGAAAGACCTGTATGCAGAAAACTCCAGGACATAGTAGTTTCAAATGTGCACACTACCCAAAGCAATCTATAGATTCAATGCAATCTCTATTAAAACACCAGTGGTATATTTCACAGATCTAGAACAAATACTCCACAAATCTATATGGAACCAAAAAAGACCCGAAATAGCCACAGCAATCTTGAGAAAGAACAAAGTGGGAGAGATCACAATATTGAATATCAAATACACTACAAAGCCATTGTAATCAAAATAGCCTGGTTCTGGCACAAGAACAGACATATTTTATTCTTTTTAATGCTATTGCAAATGAAATTGTGTGTTTTTTAAATTTCCTTTTCAGATAGTTTGCTGTTCATGTATAGAAATGCAATGATTTCTGTATGTTGATATTGCATCCTGAAACTTTACTGATTTTGTTTGTTCTAACAGTGTTTGTTGAGGTCTTTCAGGGTTTCAAAATATAAGATTATGTCATGTGCAGACAGAGATCATTTTATTTCTTCCTTTCTGTTCTGGATGCCTTTTATTATTTATTTATTTATTTATTTATTTATTTATTTATTTATTTATTTATTGCTGAATTACTCTGGCTAAGACTTTCATTACTATGCTGAATAGAAGTAGCAAAAGCAGTCATTTTTGTCTTTTCCCTGACTGTAGAGGAAAAGATTTGTTTTTCATCACTGACTACAGTGTTCACTGTAAGTTTTTCATATATTGTGTAGAGATAAGTTCCTCTATGCCTAATTTGTTGAGGGCTTTTATCATAAAAGGGTGTTAATTTTTTTTTTTGCAGTTGATGTTTATCTTTTTTTAAAAATTTTTTTTCTTTATTAAGGTATTACATATGTGTCCTTATCCCCACACTGCCCCTCCATCCCCCTACTCATGCCCTCACCCCCCTGGTGTCTGTGTCCATTGGTTAGGTTTATATGCATGCATACAAGTCCTTTGGTTGATCTCTCCCCCTTACCCCCACCCTCCCTTACCTTCCCTCAAGGGTGTTAAATTTTGTCAAATGCTTTTTCTACATCTGATAAGATGATCATGGTGTTCCGGTCAAGATGGTAAACTAGGTACTCTCTTCTTCCGACAACCACATCAAAGTTACAACTAAACTACAGACTAACCATCATTCAGAACCAGCTGAAATCTGGCTGAATGAAACTCTGACAACTAGGGAATTAAAGAAATAGCCATATTAAGACTGGTAGGAAGGGCAGAGTCATGCAGACTGGTCCCACACCCACGCATGAGGAGTAAAAGTCAGAAGGAATATCTCAGCTGTGGAGGTCCTCCCTGAGGAGCAAAGGGCCCCAGCCCCACATACAGCCCCCCAGCCCAGGGTTCCAGTGCCAGGAACAGAAGTCTCCATAACTTCAGGCTGTAAAAACCAGTCAGAATTGAGGCTGAATGAGATGGAGACTACTTACCTAATCCCTCCAGAATTTGGCAGTTCTTAATCAGTGAGGCATGGCGATATGTTCTTTGCCTGAATTCAATAAGACCAGCTTCCAATTGTGATTTTATTAACCAAGGCTTTGACTGGAATGTCATGTCTGAGACAGACATGGATTCTGGATGTCACCAACAAGCATTAAGGATGAAGACTGACTTTGTTGTTGTTGTTAATCTTCACCCAAGGATATTTTTTCATTGATATTTTAGAGAGAGTGGAAGAGAGAGGGAAAGACAGAAACATCGATGTGAGAGAAACACATTGATTAGCTGCCTCCTGCATGAGCCCTGACCAGGGCCAAGACCAGGGAGGAGCCTGCAACCAAGGTACATGCCCTTGACCAGAATCAAACCCAGGACCCTTTGATCCACAGGCCGATGCTCTAACCAGTGAGCCAAACTGGCTAGGGCTGAAGACTGATTTTAAAGCTAATGAGAAGCCCTTGGAGAAATGGTCTGGTACCTTATCTATTCACTAGAGGCCCAGTGCACGAAATTTGTGAATGGGTAGGGTCCCTAGCAGCTGCCGGCTGCCAGCTGGGACCTTCCTTCATTCCATGCCACCCCCTGGTGGTTAGCGCACATCATAGCGAGTCATTGAACTCCTGGTCGAACTCCCAGGGGGACACTTTGCATATTAGGCTTTTACATAGAGATATGGTTCATGGCAGTCTTTCCAGGTAAGGAATGAAGGTTGTGTTCCTGAGAGATGGCAAGGAAGGAACCTCAAGATATTTTGAGAACCTCAAGAACTTGAGGAATTCACCCAAGTCTATAGGTATTGCAGGAAAACCTGATGGCAACCAGGTGGCTTAGCTTATTTGCCCTGAGGGGCTAATTAAAACTTAATCATGAGATTCCAGCAAAGCAGACTTAAAAGAGCAATTGTTTATACAAATAAATACAAATAATCAGGCCAAATTGGAACTGGACTTAATACAGTAAATAGGTTGGTTTTAATTTGGCTCTTTAATAAAAATGAAGTTAATTTAGGGGGAAAATTGTGTCTCAATAGCCTTTAATACACAGTTACAAATATTAGACTCTAGTTCAATTACAAGCTTTCTTTTTCACCTATAAACTAAACTGAATCCTGAATTTTTCTAATTTTCTTAAATATTTGACTACAACTCTTGAAACTAATGTTTCCTTTTTCTCCCATCCTTTGACTTGAAATTAAAATGTTTTTCCTTTTATCAGACCATTTGTCATAATTCTTATCATTCTAAGTTTTGCTCCAATAATCCTGAAATTTGTAACAAGGCCTACTCAGGAAATATTATCGCTAGACACCATCACAACCTCCTTCTATGCCCAGGCCTCTCATCCCTCTGATAGAAATCAAGGATCTCCTGGCTCTGAAGGAAAATATCATCCCTCTTCAGCAGGAAGCAGCTACAGAAGAGAACCTGTGCCCTTTTCTCTGACAGAATTCAGAGCCAAGATCCTTGAGGGGGGAATGTGGCAGACAGTTAGACATGAGCAGAGCAAGGATGATGGGCCAGGTACAGAAGGTCACCAGAGTGGGCAGCCCTGGGTCCTAGCAATGGACAATTTAGGGTAGGTCCTTCCTCCCCTAGCATATCGCTAGTCATGACGTTATCGCTGGAGATAACGTCGAGGCCTCAGTTGTATTTCAGCTCCAGGCCCAGAGAAGCAGCAAAACCAGACAAGCAACACCGCAGCTGACCTCAGAACCATCTGTATTGACTAATGACCCTCTGCCCTGGCACAGACCAAGCAATCAGTGGAGACCTAGACCCTGAAAGGACACACCTGGAAAACTGAATATTCTATTGAGATCTTTTCCTGGGACTTCCCCTAAAATCTCCACTCTTAAACCCCTAGAATGGAAGACCCAGCTTGCTCACTCTCCCAGGAGCACACCTGCCTGCGATTTTCCCTTCCCCCTTCCCCATTCCCCGTGACATATTACCATTAGCTTCCTCATTCCAAGCTCCATGGGCCCTTCCTTTGCCTCTGTAACTTATTTCCTAAGCCCATTTCTTCTATGAATTACTTCTTTACCTCTGTGATTTTATAAACTAGAGGCCCAGTGCATGAAATTCATGCAGTTGGGGGAGGGGTCTCCTTAGCCCAGCCTGTGCCCTCTCACAGTCTGGGAGCCCTGCGATCTACCACCCTGTAGAGGGAGGCCCCACCAACCCGCCGCAGCACTACCACTGGATAGCCGGGGCCTCCCTCTTTGGGGCAATCGATTGCACCCCACAGAAGAAGGTTCCGCCCACCTGCCGCAGCCCACTGGTCGGTTGGTGGCCTGGACCTCCCTCTTTGGTACGATCATGGGGTGATGGTGGAACCCCTGACCAATCGCATCCCACCCACCTTGGCTGGCCTGGTGCCAGTGGGTGTCATAGCGTGGTTGTCCAGATGGTTGTTCCGCTGTTCAGCCGTTCAGTCGATTTGCATATTATGCTTTTATTGTCATAGGTGTCCTCTTATAGTTTGAATCTTGGCTCTGAATTTTTTCCCAGCTGGAACCCAAGTACCGAAGGTTGTTGAAGTACCCAGATCTGGTCTGACTCCACCTGGTGCCATTCCTGCTGCCACCAACAGTGTTGGCTGGAACATCCTAGGCACTGAATAAAGACTCACTAAACTAAAAGCAGTTATTTTATTTGCCCATTATGAGAAAGAATAATTTGGGAGGCATGCTAGGAATCTGGTCACAATAACTCAAAAGCTGGATTTGAGGTAAACTAAGACAGTAAGTGAAACTATAAGCCTCGTTACAAAAAGAAAAGTCCTAAGAATGGGGGTTGTAGTTTCGAGGGAAGTTTTTTATTTGTTTTCATATGAGAAAGACTTGAGTACAATGTTAAAGGAAGAAGTATATGATCCCTTTTGCATGTATGTCCCTACTGTATTGTTTGTTTTTTTAATTCATTATTCATTCAACAGTTTTCTTATTGAGCACCAACTATATGTGAGGAACTGACTGGTACAAATGCTAGGAAGACTTACGTAAATAAAACAAATAAATCCCTTCCCTTCAAGGAAACTGTGTTACCCTCTCTTGATTCTAAAACTCCTTAAATTTCTTGAAGGAAGGCTCCCTGGCTCCCTGCCGTCCTGCCAGGGCTCCTCTGTGCTCTGCCTGTGACCAGGTCACACCGCCTCACCTGAGCTCACTGGGCCTGTCCATGCTATAGGCTGGATCTTCCTCCAGGACAAGACCTCGTCTCTTGTCCCTGCATCCTCAAAGCCTGGCAAAGCATGAGGTGGGAAGAGGAAGACTGACTCTAGGAAGCAGGTAACTCCACACAGGAAAGCTTACATTTATTTGCTGATTTGTTCTAACCTTAAGGAGCTGCTTATGTGCTAAGTATCTTGTTCAAAGTCACCAAGAAGCTTGGGTCTCAGTGGAGCTGAAAGGTCCTGACCTCTTGCCGATTCTGATACTTGATTACAAGCGCAACACCCACTGGATATTTTCATTTTAAATAAATGACTACTGCTAGACTTTCTTTCGTGCAGTGCCTGAAAGACTGAAGAGATAATGGGAGAAATAAGATATTTAGAAATAAGAAATATACTTCAGGGATTTTTCATAATGAAATGTAATGACCTGTCACTATTGACTAAAATAAATGATTCCCTGAAATTCTTATGGCTCTTTCCTTCCTCCTTAGGCCAACAACCATCCACCCATCCCCATCTGTCTCTTCTCAGAATAGGCAATTTCCTGTGCCTTCATCTGAGGAACAATGGAGTGCTAATGAACTCACACTGCCCCCTCCTGGCCTACCCATTCCCTAACAAGGAGCACATCTATCCACTCTTGCCTGACCCTCTTTGCTCTCTATAAAAAAAGAAAGACAACAAAATGCCCCCACAAAAGTCAAATGTCTTTATTTTATATTTTTAAAAAAAGTTTGTACAGTTTTAGTTCCTATGTTAAGAAAAAAAAATCCCTAAAACTGCCATAATGTTTAGATTCACTGCAAACTGTAAAAACAAGCATTTTATATATTAAAAAAAATTTACATTTTACAATTTTCTACATGCATGCACAAGGTCTCAGTTCCATAACCCTCCCACCCTCCCCCCACAAAAAAAAGGAAAAAAGAAAAAAAATCTAGATCCAACAGTAGAAAATTCTACATTTACAATCTCACTTGGAAGGGACTCAAAAAGCCCCCTTCCTTCGCGCACAGAACAAGTCACAACAATCACACACCAGGACCAAGTCCATCAGCAGATGCTGCCCGTGGGGAGAGCCGAGGAATGACAAGACAGAGCGACAGACACCACGGAGGGTCAGGGAACTCATCGGAGGGTCAGGGAACTCATCGGGGCCCAACAGAGAAGAAGCACAGACTCTGGGAAATGCATGTTTGAGATGAGAAGGTCAGGGACCCAACATCTCTGATGCTTGATGACAAGCACAATGCAGGGTTTGTGAAAGGAATTTAGGGGGGAGGGAGGGGGAGCAGGAAATGAAGGGCTGAAATGGGGGGGGGGGGGGGAAGAAACATGAGAGATTAAAGGGAAATAAACAGATCACGAAGAGCAGTTTAGAGAAAGGGACCAATGGGGACAGCCACAGAGTGGCGAGGTAGGTGAAGGACTGAGGCACAGTGTCCTGATATGGAGGGACGGAAGAGGGTATGTGTTCCAGAGTGATGAAAAGGAGCGCCTAGTAGGTGTGAAGGGGCTGCACCAGGATGCCATGAAGTCACAGAAAGAAAGGGCGCTGGAAAGACCCAGCCACTGCATCCCCTGGGGGTGGGGGCAGAGGCGGGCACACCCCCACAGGGAAGAATGAGTGATGGGGCAGGAGACGTGAAGGACACTGCTCAGAGGGACTTAGCTGCACGCCCCACAGCAATTCACAGCATGAAGACAACCTCCCACCGAGGAGAAGAAAGGACACACAGCCACACACTTGACAATTCATCCTGACATTTTAAAAAATAATAATAATAATCAAAGAAGATAAAGATACCACAGTTGTGACGCAAAGGACCAAAACGCTATCATTCTCAGTCACGGCCCTTAGTGCTCATACGGAGAGCTGGGGGGAATTTTCTTTTTGCTTTAGGAGAAAGGAATGAAGAAATCACAGTGATTCAACACATGGCAGGTTCTTAAAATAAACACTCCCTGCCCCTAACCCAGGGCAGCAACTAAGACCCCCAATAGGTTCCCTCTCCACCTCAATCCTCAAACCACGTCCCACTCCTGCCCACAGCGGCAATGACCGCAATCACCATCCAGGCCCCATTTTCCAGGATAGCGAGGTATTTAGAAATGTGACCCAGAGGGGCTCCTCCAACACCAGGTCTTGGAAGGAAAGACACCTTCCCCATACCCCCAGGAGAGGGTGTCCTTCGCTCAGGTCTATCCACAAACCCACAGCCCAGCTGGAGGCAGACTTCTGGGCCCGCCTAAGGTGAGCCCTGGCTGAAGAGCCCTTGCTTAGTAAGTGGTGGGTGAGGGAGGTGAGGGAGGGGGGCAGATGTGCTTTTCCAGAAAGGACAGCAGGAGAAACGCCAACCGCTAGGCTCCACCAAGCCCAGGACTGCCAGAGAGGGAGCCTCCCTGCTGAGGCATCCCTGGGGATCTGACCCCAAGCTGCTCTCTGCAAGGCAACAGCCAGTGAGTTTTCCGGGGAAAGACGGGCCTGTAGGGGACACTGTGATTTATTTAGGGGACAGACCCAGAGGCACATTCCAGCCCAGCCACCTTAAAGGTCTGCCACGTGAGTCCTGGCTGGAGGTATCTGGATGCATCCCAGTTCTACCCTCCCCCCATCCCACCCCCTGGCTAAAACTACATGAGTTAAAGGCTCAGATTTACACTGAATCTATGTGTTAGAGGGCCAGCACATTTTGCTCAAAATGAGATGGAAATTCTCAAGAATTCAGATTGGGTGCAAAGACTATGAGCGCTAAATGGGGTAAGGGGCTACATACCCACAAAAGGCAGCAATCCTGGTCCTTCACCCCAATACAGAGGGAGACCAGAGCCCAGAGAACCAGGCAGAGGGAGAAGAGGAGGGGACCCTGGCCAGCCAAGGAAAAGAGACCCCTGAGACAAAGAGGTGGACTTAAGGCAGGGGACAAGGAGGAGCTGCAGGCTCCCCCCAAGAAAGAGATGAGACAACAGGTCTCTGGAGCTGAAGGGAGGGACATCGAAACTGGAGGTGGCTGGTGAAAGAAAGAAAAATGTTTGCCTAGGACCACCGGGTGGGGTTGGGGCCCACAGGTGATGAATTCTGTGCAGGAGTCTACATGTCACCCTGTGCTGGGAAGGGGAACCTGGCCCACTGAGATGTTCACAGTGGAGTGGGGGGCAGGGATCTCTCCTGCCCTTCCCTCAGGGGCTACCCAGGAAAGAGCCATAAAAAGCGGGGACCCAGGAAAGGAGGTCACAGATGGCTTCTGTCTCGGTTTGCCCGTGGTCACGTGTGACCATACACGTCAGAAACAGACGGTGGAGATTTCAGGGTGAAGAAGGCATCTTCCCTTGCTCTGCATACGTATGGCTGGATGCGGGAGGCTCTAACAGCTGGAGGGAAATCACTCTGGCAGGGGACCCCTAACTTGGGGGCGGCGTGGGAGGACACAGGCATGCCCTTGCCCCAGGAACTCAGGACCTGTTGCAGGTGAGGGAGCAGCAGGAGGGGCGAATCACCTGCCATCTGGAGGTCTCAGGAAACTGCTGCCCTGGAGGAGTTTGGCACCGTGGTTCTCTGCAGTCATGTCTGTGTCCCCCAGAGGCAGCTTGTCAGGAGCCACTGGAAAGAACAGCCACGAGAACCTGGGTTCGAGAGTGGGGGCTCAGGAGAGCCCTGTGCACTTTCAGAAAAGACAGTCATCCGGGGAGAGGAGAGGGAGGGAGGGAGGCACTGATTCCTGCAGGGCCTGGACAGATACAAGAGTGAGGGGGGCAGAGAAGAGGGAACTTCCCAGGTACTGATGACAGCAGGATGGTCTCTCTAGATTCACCTGGGTGAATGAGGAAGAGGGGAGGAGACAGGAGAGGGGCAAGTTAATTCAAGTAAAAAAAAAAAAAAAATCACGAGAGGGCGAGGGCTGCAGGAAAGGGGCTGGACCTGAGTGCCCAGCCCTTCCCAGCGCCCCAGGAGCCCATCTCCCACTCCCACTGCTGTTACACAGTCACACCGAGGTCTCAGACTGCAGCCTCATGACAAACTTGTGCGACTTGGGGTCCACAAATTCCTCGGAGAGTTTGAAGAATGGAACCTTCTTGGTGCTGACCACCAGGCTGAAGTCCTGGCGCTTTAAGAGGAAAACAATGCCATCCTTAAGGCCGTTGGTCACCGGCTCCTCGCTCACCAGTGTCCACTGCTTGGCCAGCCAGCGTTCCTTGTGGTACTGGATGGTCGGTCCGGCTGCCAGGTACCGCTCCAGGAAGGCCTGAGGAGGGGAGAAGGAGCGTGTCGGAAGCTCTCCCACCCACCCGCCACCCTGCATACCCTGGGGCTCGGCTTCCAAGGACAGCCAGCAGGCCCCAGCTCACTGGGCATTTGATCGCAGAATGCCCTAGCGGGAGGAAGGCTGAAATTGTCTGTGTCAGACCCTTGCTTTATAAACGAGGAAGTGGGAGCCCACAGAGGTGATGTGGCTCAGCAGGGTCGGGACTGGAACTCAGCTCTCCTAACACCATCCTCTGCTCTTCCCCCTTATACCATGGGATGATCCGGGCAAGCCTCCCCGCATTCCTCTCCACCCAGCTGGCATGGTTAGTGACGAGCAGGTCGGCACCAGCAGAAAGCTAGAGGCATCCTGGTTAAAGTGCAACATCTTTAGTCACCCATGCACCAAGGATGGCTCCGGGGAAGCGAGACTAAAGAGCGGAGGGGTGGGTAATGGCTCAAAATGGTTCAAAGAGAACAAAAAAAGACACCTGGTGGAAGTGAAGGGGTGAACGTGGGGTTTTAGATCTGGAAATCTCAGAGCTTTTCTAGAGATGAGAAACGGGTCTCAGCCTTTCCCCAAATGGTCCCAAAGCTCTCCCTTCTCCTCACCACTAAGAACTTCACCCCATGCAGAGATGGGTGGATGGGGAGGAAATGAGAGAAGAGACTATGAGAAGGTGGGGAGGGGAGGGGAGGGGAGGGGAGGGGAGGGGAAGGAGAGAAAGATGGAAAGTAAAGAAAGAAGTGAGAGAACAGGGGGAAGGGAGCTGGGGAAACAGGGCCAGCATAGAGGAAGCAGAGGATGCTGGGTGGGCGGAGCAGGCACCTTGGGCGTCATGTCGTGGGTGATGCAGAACTCCAGGTGCTGCAGGATGCTCTCCATGGTGTGGTAAGGCTGCTGCTTGGTGGTCCGGAGGTACTTCTGCATGGCTCGGGCCATGGATGCGAAGATGGCCTGGGCCGCCTCCCGGGGGTCCATCACCTCCCTGGGGTTCTTCTGCTCCTCTTCCTGCAGCCGCTTGATGTGAGTGAAGGCCTCCTCCACCGCCACCACAAGCCTGGGGGACAGGAGGGGTCTGGAGCAGACACCCACCTCTCATCTTCCCCCCAGCTCCCACCCTCAGTATCCAGAACAAGCTCAGGCCTTTGTGCTCTTGAGGAAGCAATGGGAACCCATTTGCGGCCTAGGGCTGGGCTTTGGGGACTATGTGTATTTGCATAAGCATATGCTGTTGGGGGAGGGGGAGGGATTTTCCCCCCTGGGGACAGGAAACAGCCGTAGAGCTCAGTGAGCGCAGCCCAGGAACTCAAAGAAAGCATTTGAATGTCAAACCCAGAGAGCCAACCAAGAACTGTGCTATGGGAAAGACCAGCATTGCAGCAAATGCTAAGAAAAGCCTTCTTAAATAAGATGCTCAAATCACACTGGGGGGGGGGGGGGTGGTATGAATAGATACAACTACATCAAAATGACAGATTTCTATTCAATCACAACAGCATGGACAACATTAATGAAAACCTCTTGGGGCAGAGAATGGGGGGAATGCAAAGAATTTGCTACAAATCTAGTAGAAAAAGGCAAAACACTACAGAAAAACGGGCAAAGGAGATGAACAAACAATTCACAAGAGGCCTAAAAGGCTAAAAAAAGTCTATGAATTAATCACTTGCTAGTAATTAGAGATATTTAAAATGTTAATAAGATATTACTTATCCAACAAAATGAAAAAAAATTAGGAAGGTGCCTATAATCCAAATATTGGTTAGGATGTTGTGTGGATTCAATGAACTACTCTGCAAAGATAGGATGGCACACGTTGCATATTGTAGGCAACATCAGTGAATCTCAGACACACAGTGTTAAAGGGGGACAGGAAAAATAAGCCAATTGACATTAAAAGCAGAGAGACACACACCAACACCAATAATCGGAAGCCCTTCAAATAGCTTAGAATGGGATTTGGGCTAAGGAAACCTGTGCACACCGACAGGTTATCTGTGTACATCGACAGTCCCTCTGTTTATTCTTTTGCTTCTCCTAATTGTCTCAGGAAAGTTCCTTTAGAAATGATCCTTTTGTCTCAGGTGAACCAAGGGGAGAGTTTTCCTCAGCTTACACCCCGGGTAATGGGGCAGGAAAGGGTCCCTATAGGCCAAGAATGGTGGTGGCCGTGGAGAAGATCCAAAGACCTTAGGCAAGGCAGAAGGTAAGGGAGCAGGGCACATCTCTGGTTTCCTTCCATGAAGTGACTTCTACAACAGGAAACACACTGGAATGCTGCAGAAACGGGGTTGATAATCTTTGATCCAGTGCAGAGGACACCAGGCTTGTGAGAGGACAGGCTAAGCGCTACCTTCCTCCCGTGAGACCTGGAGATCCGTGTGGGAGGAGGGATCTGAGACCCCTGTCCTCCCGATAGGAATCCCGACAGACGCAGGTGAGACCTGACAGCAGCTGGCAGCAAGAAAGACTCTTCAGACCTGACTGGTTTTGCTCAGTGGATAGAGCGTCGGCCTGCGGACTGAAAAGTCCCGGGTTTGATTCCGATCAAGGGCACATGCCTGGGTTGCAGGCTCGATCCTCAGTAGGGGATGTGCAGGAGGCAGTCAATCAATGATTCTCTCTCATCATTGATGTTTCTATCTCTCCCTCTCTCTTCTTCTCTGAAATCAATAAAAATGTTTAAAAGAAAGAAAGAAAGATTCTTCAGGTGTGACTTAAATTCACATAATAATGTGAATGGGAAAAAGGAAGCAGTGAGGACAGCCTTTATGAATTTACCAAGATTTGGCAGGAAACCCTCATTTTCGCAGGTAAAAATGTACCATCTGCTGAGCAAGCTTTCAAGATCTGCTGGCAGGAGATCTCATCAGCCTCAGTCCCTGCTGTCGCAGGGGAGGTTCACATCCTTTCATTGGGTCCCTGGCCCACTGTGGTCGGTGGAATTCAAAGATGCCTCCATCCACCTCTGCCAGGTTCCCACTGCCGATGATTCAATAACATCGGCACATTTTGAGGATAAATTAAAGTACCAAATCAGCTGACTTTAAAATACAGCATTGGGTCCAGCAGGTGTGGTTCAGTGGTTGAGTGTCAACCCATCAACCAAGAGGTCATCAGTTCTATTCCCAGTCAGGGCACATGTCGGTTATGGGCTTGATCCTCCAATGGGGCATGCAAGAGGCAGCCAATCAATGATGTTTCTCTCTCATCCATGTTTTTATCTCTCTATCTATCCCTCTCCTTCCTCTCTTTCTAAAAAAAAATCAATAGAAAATATTTTTTTAAATAATAATATGAGATTGGACCGGTGATCGGTCAATATGGAAACATAGATAAACACAGTACTCACTGCCACATCAAAATTACCACTAAAATACAGAACAACCATCACTCAGAACCACCTGAAATCTAGCTGAATGGAAATCCTACAACTAGGGAATTAAAGAAGCACATCAAGACTGGTAGAAGGGACAGAGACTCAGGGTAGAATCAAGGAACCGGCTGGTGCCACACTCACATGTGGTGGTTTAATATCAGGAGGGAGCCCAGCCAGCATGGCTCAGAAACTGAGCACTGACCCATGAACCAGGAGGTCTCAGTTTGATTCCCCGTCAGGTCAAATGTCCAGGTTGCGGGCTCGATCCCCAGTAGGGGGCGTGCAGGAAGCAGCCAATCAATGATTCTCTCTCATCATTGATGTTTCTCTCTCTCCCTCTCCTTTCCTCTTTGAAATCAATAAAAATAAAATTAAAAAAATAAATAAATTAACAAGCAGAACAGAAACAGCCTCACAGATACAGAGAACATTCTGAGGGTTGCCAAGTGGGCGACGGTTGGGGGGATGAGTGAAAAAGGTGAAGGGATTTAGAAGTACAAATTAGTCATCGCCCATGGACACAGACAATAAGCAGGTGAAGGCCTGGGAAGGGTGAGAGATGGGTAATACTCTCAGTAATAAAATAAATTTAAAAAGAGATTTACCTCTCATCTGAAAATAAATAAATAAATAAAACACGGGGTTGTTCTGGTGGACCTGATCTTTTCGTGTGAGCCCTTTGAAAGCAGTTTTTCAGGCTAGAGGGCCCCTCAAGGAGAAAGCAAACTGCATGCTGTGAACTGCCTACAAGGCCAGGTGACGAGGTTCAGCCAGCAACCAGTGAGCCTGGAAGACGACCCAGGCTCAAATTTCAGCCTGTGAGACCTGAATGGAGGTCCAATGAACCCCACCTGACACAGGGGCTGTGAGGGAACAGATGTCCGTTGTTTTACAGAGCTGCCTTCATAGTGATTTGCTTTGGCAGCAACAGGACATGAATATCCACCCTCACCCTTATCACTGCTCACCTGTCTATTTCCAATAGTTACAGAACCCGGACGGTCCTCCTCTCCGGAGCCCATCCACACCTACTGCCCCCCAGGCACCTACCTGGCCCTCCGCTTGCGCACCCTCCGCTCGTGCTCTGCCTCCTCGTAGTAGTACTCATTGTGGCTGTTGTCCCGCCTCCGGGCCGCCGCAGCAATCACAGCCCGGGACTGGCCCGTGGAATTGTTGGTGCTGTTTTCTGCACAGGAGCAGGACAGAAAGGAGATGGTCACCTGGAGCATGGCCTTGCTTCTCGCTGCAAGAAGTCTGGAGACAGCAATCTGACTCATCTGAGGCAGCTGTGACCACCCCAACACTACTTCCTGTTCCCAACCCTGGTGGCCACTTCTGGGAGAGACCCACTGGAAACCAGGTGGCACTGGCGGCAGAAGCTCTGCACAAGTTCCTGGCCAGTGCAGGAGGTTCTGGAGCTCAGAGAGCCGAGGGCTTAGGACCAGGGCAGATGAGCAGACGCGGAGGAGCCAGACTGGGGGATACACCATGGCATAAAGGGACAGCAAGTAGGATCAGCAGCTAAGACCAGCCACCTGGAGTCAAGGCAAAGGACAGAACAGAAGCGTCTGGACAAGGGCCGAGGAAAGGAGAAAGCAAGGGAAGGAGGGGGCGAGAGGAACAGGGCGGAGGTAGCTTGGAGTCCTGCTGGGGAAGAGACCAGGAGGGCTGAGGAGCAGGGCCGCTCACCCTCTCCGAGGGAATACACCTTGAAGCCAGACACTTTCTTGGCCAGGACGGACTTGGGCAGGTTGAGAAGGGCAGGGTTGTAGACGGGAAAGTCATGGTAATACTTCTCCAGGATCCACACTGCCACGCGTTGGATGCTGTGGGGGAGACACAGGAGGGGAAGGGAGAAGGGGCAGACAAGGGGCGCAGGGGAGGGGAGACATCAGGGCAGGTTGGTAGGGCAGGAAAGGACACAGGACAGGGACAAGCTGCTTCCAAGAAGCCTGGCTCAGGGCCTGCGGTCTACTTACCCGGTTCCCACGCCTTCCCCAGGGCTGGGCCTCTAGTCCTTCCCTGCCGTACTGAAGCCCAGGGGAGAAAGGGCAGTGGGCCTGGGTCCCCAGCCAAGGGTCACTCATCCCTTTCAGGATTCCCCCCAAGATTCCCGATAGCAGTGGTCGGCAAACTGCGGCCCCTTGAGTGTGGCTCTTCCACAACATACCACGTGCGGGCGTGCACGTACAGTGCGATTGAAACTTCGTGGCCACACTCAAGGGGCCAAAGAGCCGCATGTGGCTCGCGAGCCGCAGTTTGCCGACCATTGCCCTATAGGATCAGGAAGTGCTACTGATACTCTGCAGGGTCTGGGAGCGTCCTGCCCACAGTATGGGCGGGGCGGGCTGAAGAGCTTCCCTCATTATCTTTTGCTCTGAGGGTCCCTCCTCTGGCCAGCGCATCTCAGTGACCACTCACCCTGTGATCACAAGAGGCTGCGCCTCCAAGAAAGAAATAGTAAAGCGACTCCCAAAAGCCTGTTCGTGCCACAGCTTTCGCCTCTTTGGCCCACCCCTCTCTGAGATCTCTACTTGTCCGTTCATCCATTTGCCCCATCTTGTCCCAGGACCCTGCGCATCAAGCCGCAAACACTGTCAAAAACATCCTAGGTGCAAAGTACTGAACTGCTTCCCACACGGCCCTCCCAGCCCAGCATCTCCAGCCTCATCGTCGCACTACCCTGGCCCACGGTGCCCCAGCCTCCACCCCAGGCCCAGCTGCCGGCTCCCAGGCGCTCATACCTGAGATGGCCCACGTTGTAGAAGCGGCTGGCCCCGTCCGTGGAGCGCACGACCTTGAGTGTGAACTGAGGCTGCAGTTGGCGCAGCTCCAGCAGGACCACCGCCAGGTAGTGCACGAAGAGCAGGGCGTCCACCAGCGACACGGCGAACTGCACCACGCCCTGGTAGCTGCGCTCCCGGGCGTCCAGGATGCGCACCCCGTAGAAGAGCCAGTAGGAGACGACGAGCAGGAAGACGAGCACCATGAGCAGGGCACGCAGCACGAAGACGCGGGGCAGCGAGGCCTTGGGGCGGCGGAAGAACAGCGCCCAGCTGCCCAGCAGCAGGATGAGCAGCTTGAAGGCCACGGAGATGAAGAGGCCCTCGCAGGCGGTCCCGCAGGGCTCCAGCTCCTCCCGCCACAGCAGCGGGGGCAGCAGCAGGAAGGCCAGCGGGGTGAGGAAGGAGAGCAGCGCCAGCGTGGTGCCAGCGGCCACGCCCAGGTGACGGGAGCAGTCCAGTGGGACACTGTCCTCCATGTCCTTGGCGATCCGCGTGAGGTCATCGTGGGAGATGCTGTGCTCTGAAGTACCTGTGACTACGGTGGTCGTTTCCCCCCAGTTGTCATCCTACAGCAAAGGGGGCGAGGGGAGAAAGACGGAGGGGAGCGTGGGGGAGGAGAGGGAGGAAGAAGGGAGGGTAATCAGCCAGTATGCAGCCATCCGAGGACCGAGCGCACTGCGTCCACACGGGCCTCTGCAAGAGGACACCTGGGGCCTGGGCCTTGGGGGTCTTCACACCGGTCAGCAGGGCAGCAGAACTGCACATGCACAGATGACCCTCAGAGCAGAGGGCACAAGAGAGATGCCAAGGGAGCTACTCGACAGTGACTGGGACCTGAGGTCACACTCATCAGACAAAGCAGACAGGGGACCTGCGATGCCAGGCGAAGCAAGAAACGCCTCTCCTCCGGGCACCGAGAGCCACTGGAGGCTCTGACTAAGAGGGTGAGTGAGAAAAGCAGTGTGGTGAAGAAAAGGGGACACTGGGGGGAGGAGAGGGGGAGGTGGATGATTAGTGCAGGTGTGGGGACCTGGTCAGACTAGGACCGCCCGGGCTCTGTGGTCTGCCCAGCCAGCTCTGCTGGGCCAGCTCCATGCCCACAGCACAGGGCTGCCTCTTGCTGGAGGCAAGAGGGTGGGCAGGCCGGGGCCCCCAGATGCCTTTCTGAGTGGGGTCCACTCAAGCTGTTTCTCTGAAGAGGCTACATGCCGTCTCACAGAGGAGCCCAAGACGACAAGTGGGCAGTGGCCATCTCTCCACTCCTGGACAGCCTGGGCTATGGAGTCACATCCTACACCCGGGATTTAGGTTACACGCCTGAGCCCCGGGGCCTGCCTGGCAGAGTCCGTGATTAAGAGACTGAGGTGGCTCCTCTCCCACGGACAAGAGAGGAGAACGACCTGAAAGGAGAAAGTGGATGCACTGGCCACTTTCAGCTCAAGAGCCAGGGTCCACTCCTCACCCAGACACATCGCCCGCGCTTCCCAAGGACCAAGGCTTGGGAACGCCTCCCGACAGCAGGTGAGCCTATCACATCTCAGGGTCACTTCAATAACTCAGTGGCCAAGTCTCGGGGAGAAGACAGGATTGTGGAAGGGGGAGAAAAAGCATTTGCATCTGGTATTGATCCGTCCCCAAGACCCAGGAATTCCCAATGTCAGTCACAACAAGTTCTTGTGAGAAAAAAAAAAAAGGGCTGGGAATCTCCTGCCCCACAAGATGCTCTCAAGAAGGAAGAGGAGGAATGAGACACGGGCAACCTAGTCATCTCGCATCCTAGCTTTGCCCTGTTCTCGCTCTGTGTTCTGCCTACTGACCTCCCTAGCAGGTGAGCACAGCGGGCCACCAGGTGAAAGCAGGAGGATCCGTGTCCTGGATGCTCTTCCCAGCCCCGCTCCACACCCCAGCCTCACCTCTCCTCCCTTCCTTCCCCCTCCACTCCTCCCGCATCTCATTTACCCAACACCCAGGCGATGCTGTTCTGCAGGCCGACACCAGAGGGTGCCAGCGTGGCCTCGCCTGAAGGCTTCAAAGAAAACTCAGGGCTGCCCACACCCCAGGCCCCATGCAGCCCCCGCCCTCCTATGCTAGATTACCAGGAGCCTGACTGACCAGCATTGGCCAGAGGAACCAGGGAATCCCCTACACAGCCCAGGTCACCCCCACCTCTCTGAAGATGAGGAAGAAGGAGACTGCTGCTTCCAAAGGGATTTCTACTGAGATTCCCTCAATTCCACTGAAACAGGGTCTGACCCTGGGACAGACACACACCCTTTCCAGAGCTGGGCCGGCCTTCCAGCCCCCCACCCCCTCCCCCCTGGGGGCCTCCGCTTCGCCAGGGTCAGTCCAGAAACACCCGACCTGCCCCTCCCCCCTGGCGCTCACCCGCTCATCCCCGCGAGTGGACTCATTGTCCAGCAGGGGCTCCCCTGGAGCCTGGATCGTCACCGACTTATCCCCGCGGCTCCCATCTCGGCTCTTAGAGCGGTGTCGGTCCCGGCGGTCCCTGCAGCCGGGGCCAGGGGAACAGGCACAGAAAGGTCAGGGGAGGACCTGGGTCTCCTCACAACCACCCGCACCCCACCACCCCCGCACATACCCACCGCCGGGGCCTCCCACCTCCCTCTGCCACCTGGGTCACCTGTGCTTTCGGGAGCTGCGGGAGTGGCCCGACTTGTAGGAGTAGCCCGAGTACTGGGACTCGGTGTCCATGGCGTCGGAACGCCGCGCCTTGTAGCGCTCCAGGGCCACAGGCGGGGGCCTTTGGGGGGGCCCCACAGCCACCTCCTTCAGCACTGGCTTCTTCAAGCCGAAGGGCACCTTCAGGAAATCAACCGTCACCCTGAGGGACTCTATCTTGCTGGACGGGTGGGCTTGTCTCAGAGAAAATCAAGCGACGGCTCCTGGGGAGAGAAAGCAGCTAGTTAGGGGTAGGAGGTCCTGGGGGGGGGGGTGTCAGCACGAAGCAAGACCACCCGAATGGCAGCCGCGAGCTATGAGCCTGGCCACTGCCTGAGACTCGAACATCCAGGTCCCTGCTCTATCCAGGCGCCCAGTTCTCCTGCCCGGCATCTGCCAAGGGCTCAGGGTGGAGGAAGATACTGGCAAAGGCCACCCAGAGTGACCCAACCCTGGCGGGGAGACCCAGGGCAATGCTTTCCTATTCTCAGCCAGGGAAACTGAGGCTCAGAGAGGGTGGTGCCGGCCAGGCCAACAGGCTGGACCAACGGAGACCAACTCAGAGATCAGGAAGCAACTGGCTTCTGTCCAGGAACTATCCCAGGCCTCTTCTTCATCTGCAGTAACGTCCCGATCTCACAGGGTCTGAGTCTGCCCACAGGGGGCTGTCTCTGACGATTCTCTTGACACCATCTCCCCAGCATCTACATCAAACACACCTATAGCTATGGTCCAGGTCAGCTTGGCTGCTCCCCCGGAGGCTGAGTGTCTGTGTGTTTGTGCACGTATGTGCTAGTACCAGGCGGGGTGAGGGATGGCAAGGAGTGAGGGTTCAGGGAACCCAAAGGCCAAACATTCTGAAATGAGCAAGATGGTGAGTTTATCTATGTGTGGGCTAAGGGGCAGCATCTTTCACCTACACGTTCACATTCTAATTTTGCAGAGGACAATGACCTCTCCTTCCCACCTTTCCCCAACTCTCACCCAAATCCTGCTCATTCTTCAGAGCTGCCCCCAGCCCTTCTCAGGAGGCCCCCCCCCCAACCTACTCTAGCACCAATGTCCTATCGTCCCCTCTGACCCCGACCGCACCAATCACCATCATGCTCTGGGTGCCTATGCCTGATCTTCACTCACTGAGTCATCAACTCTTCCTCAGGCACCTACTAAGAACTATGTACAGCCGAAACCGGTTTGGCTCAGTGGATAGAGCGTCGGCCTGCGGACTGAAAGGTCCCAGGTTCGATTCCGGTCAAGGGCATGTACCTTGGTTGCAGGCACATCCCCAGTAGGAGATGTGCAGGAGGCAGCTGATCGATGTTTCTAACTCTCTATCTCTCTCTCCCTTCCTCTCTGTAAAAAATCAATAAAATATATTAAAAAAAAAAAAAGAACTATGTACAGTGGGTATGCAGTGGCAAAACAGGCTCTGAGTTTACAGTCTGGTGGGGCAGGTGTACATTGAGCAAGAAGACAGGTGAGTACAAGTGACTAACTGTAGACTGATGGAAGGAGGAGACCAGGATGGAAGGAGAAGACCAGGATGGAAGGAGGAGACCAGGATGGAAGGAGGAGACCAGGATGGAAGGAGGAGACCAGGAACCTATGAGAGACAACGCTGGGGAGAGGGGCTACTTTAAGCTGGGTGGCTCTGGAAAGTCTTCCTGAGAAAATGACACCTACGCCCGAAGGAGAGCAGGCGTTAACCAGGCAGAGTGGAAGGGGAGCCACGGAGCAGAGAATCAGGTGTGGGAAGGCCAGCAGTGAGGAGCTGGCTGTATTTTGAGAAGCTGAAAGACCAGCGGAGCTGAGGAGGGGACAGGGCAGTGGAAATGGGAGCTGAAGAGGCAGCCGGGGGCCAGGTTATCACAGGGTCCGTGGGCCCAGTGACGGGCTCGTGGGCTATTTAAAACAATGGGAAGGCTGCACAGGATTTCAGCTATCAGACATGAACTGAAAGAGGGAAAGGAGAAACGTGCCGAGGTCATGGCCTGAGAGGCAGGGGAGGAGGCAGCTGGTGTCAGAGGAGCTGGACTCAGAAGCTGGGGCTTCAAGATCATGGGCATGAATGGGATCACCTAGGCCAGTGATGGCGAACCTTTTGAGCTCGGCGTGTCAGCATTTTGAAAAACCCTAATTTAACTCTGGTGCCGTGTCACATATAGAAATTTTTTGATATTTGCAACCATAATAAAACAAAGACTTATATTTTTGATATTTATTTTATATATTTAAATGCCATTTAACAAAGAAAAATCAACCAAAAAAATGAGTTCGCGTGTCACCTCTGACACGCGTGTCATAGGTTCGCCATCACTGACCTAGGCAGTGGTCAGCAAACTGCAGCTCGTGAGCCACATGCGGCTCTTTGGCCCCTTGAGTGTGGCTCTTCCACAAAATACCACGTGTGGGTGCGCACGTACAGTGCGATTGAAACTTCGTGGCCCATGCACAGAAGTCAGTATTTTGTGGAAGAGCTACCTCAAGGGGCCAAAGAGCCGCATGTGGCTCGCAAGCCGCAGTTTGCCGACCACTGCCTAGGGGATTACATAAGAGGTCCCTGAGAACCCCAATACGTAAATGTGTCCAGAGGAAAGGGAGCAGGCAAAGGGCTGAGGAGGTGAGGCCAGAGGAGTGGGCTTCCAGCAGCCGAGGTGGGAGTCCATCGGCCCCCTCAAGTGCTGCCGAGAGGTTGACTCTGTTCAGGACGAAAACGAGTTTGCTTCATTGAATTGTTACCTTTTCCCCAATGAAACGACACCATCGCCAACATGCAAACAGCGACTATCACAGTACCCACCACCCTCCCGTGGGCACAGAGCACGTAACTGACACCCACCTAGTAAACGAATATGCCCCTGACTCCCAGGGAAAGGGCAGTGAGTGCAGGAAGATGAAATCAATGCTGCCCATGAACCGGATTATCTGGAGGCACCCCATGGCCTCCTGATGTCTGTCACGTCCCCGTGTCAAGGCAAGTGTGTGACAGAGACACACCTGGGAGACAGAGATGGCAGACCTTCACCCAACCCGACCTTTCTGAACACCTTTACCACAAACAAGCAGGGCCCTTGCTCATCGCTCTGTGTACAGTTCCCATCTTGGGCTCTTCCACCTGCCTCCCGAGAACCCACTCTACTGGTTTAGTCCTCAATATGCAGAGTGGAGCAAAAATAGGTTTACAGTTGTGAGTATGCAAAACAGTTTATTCAAGTTTATCCTTGTATTATTGTTTATTATTATTGTATTATTTTCCATATGAACAACTGTAAACCTACGTTTGCCCCACCCTGTAGTTTAGATGTCTCCGTTGCCTCTCTCTTGCTATGGTTAAGCCTATTCTTTTTTAAAAAAATATATATTTGTATTGATTTTTAGAGAGAGAGGAAAAGAGAGGGAGAGAGCGATAAACATTGATGTGAGAGAGAAACAGCAAAACATTGATGGGCTGCCTCCTGCACGCCCCCTACTGGGGATCGAGCCCACAACTCGGGCATGTGCCTTTGACCTGGAATCGAATCCGCAACCTTTGGGTGCACAGGACAACGCCCAACCAACTGAGCCACACGGGCTCAGCCTATTCTTTCTTGTCCTCCTCCTAAAAAATGAATTTCACCAGGAGGTTCAAAGAGAGAAAGTGGGGTACAGACCAACGTGGGTGGAGACATTAAGGGGGAAAGGGCTGTCATTGAGGTGCAGAGCCACCAGAACCCAGACTCTCCCTCTCCTCATCCACATGCAAACACTCACATCGGCCACAGGCACTGGCAAAAAAAAGTCTGGAATTTGCACTCAAGGATCTGCATTCAAAACCTAGCTGTGACCACGGGCAGGCTGCTTCTCTGTGCTTTGTAGTCTGGTAGGCTCGTCAGACAGGGAAAATAATAATGCATACTTGATGGTGTGGCTGTGAGGATCCTGGGGGTGAAAGAAGTGCTTTTATAAACTACTCAGCTAGTAATTAAGTAAGCAATTAATATGCTCTGGCTCCAGGATCTCTCATACTCCAATCCCCAGACACTTCCTCTGAGACTTGGAAAATAGGCGGTATAAAGAAATCCCGGTGTTAGTCTGCCTAAATAAAGTCTCTCACACACACAAACACACACTCATACACCCCTGTGACCAAAGCCACCACTTCAAACACACCCAGGAGGGAGGCTAATGCCATTGTGTTTCCCCTACAGATAAATTTCAAACCCGACCAGAGTGCCAGTTCCCTCCCAGCCCTTTGTTCTGAACTGCTCAGCCTAGAGCCCCACCGTTCTCCCAGCTACTTATTAAAGACCCAGCGTAAAACCTGCTCCCCTGGCCTGCTTCTCCCACCCCGGCCAAAGCACGCTCCACCCTCCCTTGCCGGTCAGAAGGGCCAAAAAATGAACCAAATTTCAGAGGACAATTTCTGTCCCCTCAAGTCCCCTCAAGTCATCCCAGCACGGGAGAGGCTGGGAGAGGGGCGGTGGGTGAGCAGCAGAAGGGCAGAAGTTTCCCTGGTATAATCAGCCTCAGGAATCAGGGGTTTGGAGGGTCTCCAGAGCGGGCAGCGTTCCCAGGAAAGAGAGCGGGGGAGGGATCCTGGGATGAGATCAACAAGTGGAAATGAAGGGAAGCGGACTTGGTGTGGGGCAGGGCGGGCCTCCGGTGGGGGAAGGGGAGTGGCGGGCTGTAAAATGGAATGTGTCCCATGGCTTTCCACCTTGTCCCCACCCCCAAGACACACAAACATCCTCAACTCTGTCCTCTGCTCAAACCAACCATGGATTATCTGGGGTTAAAAGGAGACCACGGAGGAGGGAGGGAGGGAGAGCGAGCCTGTCACAAAAAGGAGACCCTTCTCCCCTCCAAAGGCCTTTCAGAAATCAAATTAATGGAATGTGTCTCAGTATCATCTCAGGGGGATTGGGGGGAATGTTAGGGAGGGTGTGGGGGCTTTTGTCCCAGCTGCCCAGCTTCTCCCACATGGGTCACCATGGCAACCAAAGCCCCCTGTTGCCTAGGTGATGGCAGCCGGTCCAGGAACCCATACCCAGTATCCAAATCAGGGAGGTTATGGAGGTGGGGGTGTTTGGGACAAAGGGGGAGAGAATGGGGTTTCTTCTCTGGCGGCCCCAGCTTTTGTCTGAGCTCTGGGATCAGGTTTCTTTAGGAAACAATTGGAGGCCTCTGGAAAAAAATACACTCAGAACCTGGCAACAGGCAGAAGCAAGGCCTTAGGGGGAGGGGAGAGGGGGAGGTTGGTATTGGCCGAAATGCAGACCAAGACTAGACCCTTCCCCACGGCCCCACTCGGAGGAGCAGCTCAGGGGGAAGAGGGCTTGGACACAGATGTTGGCATCCCCATATGGGGCACAGGCTGAGGACCGATGGCCAGGGGCAGGCAGCTGTGGTACCACCTCCTTTGGCTGCTCTAGTCCAGGGCCACCCTACTGCCCAGTCCCAGCTCCTCCAGACCTGGGATGGGGAAAGGAGGCCGGGCAGAGCCGGAGATGGGGCTGAGGAAGGTGCTGTGGGAGCCAGAGAAGGAGAGGTGGGGAGGAGAGGGGAGGGGACAGGGCACAAACATGCACCTGAAAGAGGTGCTGATTGCTCCTCAACTTCGCCAAGGATGGGGCTGCAGTCAGCGGAGGTGCGTGGGCTGGTTTCAGAACGGACTACTGGAGGGGGCAGAGGAAGGGGAGGACAAGAAGCCAAAAGTGTTCCTCTCAAAGGGCAGGTCTCTGCCAGGACCGCTTTCAACCGAGGCCTTCCTCTCAGTCCGGGACCCGGGAAGGGTGGTCCTGCCTGGACGCAGGATGGCCGTGACCACCTCCTCTGTGCCACCTGCAGGGGAGTCTAGGGACCCCTGTGGGAAAGCCCTCATTCCCACACAAGAGCCTGGGTCTTCGCATGTGCCCCGCACGCCCTTCCCCACTGCAACCCTCGAGTGGTGTGGGCATGGGGGCGCCCCCTAGTCTTCCCCCACCACAGCCCCAACTTGCAAGGATACCCACGTGAGTTCCACCCCAAGTGCTGGCTGCCCGCCCTCCTGGGTGCCACCAGGAGCCCCACCTCCCAGCCCAGTGGCCCCGGAGCTGGATGTCTGATCAGAGAGAAAGCACCCGAGGCCAGAGTGAGGCAGAGCAGAGACTCAAAGTCCCACCGGTCCCTCCTCAGACCCCTTGTTTTTCCTCTTTGCCATGCGTCTCCCGAAGCGTCATCCCTTCTCCGATTCTCATCGGTGAGCTCAATCCAGGCCGCCCTGTAGACACCAGTGGGGAGCGGGAGGTGTCCAATGTGGGGGACCCTAACAGGGCTCCATGGAGGACAGAGCGGTACCCAAACCTCTGACTGTAGCCATGTCATTGCCGGCTCCCCCTCAAACCCCTCCCTCAGGCGGAGACCCAGGACTGACCGGTGCAGCAGGCGCCCGCACTAAGCTGGAAGAGGCCTTCGAGGTACAACGTGAGTTCTACAGAGAAAAGGGGGAACCAGAGAAAGAAGGTAGGGAGCCCGTGGCCATGACGTGTGAGCAGCCCGCTTCTGGCCCCCACTGTTTAAAAGGACCTCACACGCTGTGACTGAGGTGTGCTCTTCTCAGAGCAAGTCCTGGTCCCTTCACGAGCCTCCTTCTGCTTCTAGAACGGCCAAGACTGCAGGGCCAGGACAGAGGAGAAGACACGGACTCCTGCCCTAACCCCTCTTCTCACCACACAAAGGGACAGAGAGGAGACAGGCCCAAGCCGAGACCACCGAGACCAAAGAGCCCTTCCCCTCCAAGGGGTGTTCTCTGCCCCTACAATTCACCACTCCAGATGTTCCTTCCTTCCTTCCCATCCAGCCTCAGGCCGTGGACAAGCCACCATTCCAAGAGGCCCGTGCGGGGTCTCGGGCCACAAAAAGGACAAAGGCACAGAGGGGGCCAGGACCAGCCCTGACTCCTCAGTCCTGCCCCCTGAAAAAGGGCCCAGTGTCCCCGGGGACAGTGCTGCCCCGGAGGCCGGAGAGAACAGCTGGATCTCAGTGGGCTGAGGGGGAGGAAAGAGCTGGACCAGGGAGCCCAGGAGCTGGCACCACGTGCCCCACTCCAGCCCTGCTCACCGGGCGGGCGCTCTCCCAGGGCAGCCCCAGACATGAGCTCACCATCCTGACAGCCCCAGGCAAGGGGCAGAACCTCCTCTTCACAGGGCTGAGCAGCAAGGGAGAGGCTGTGCTGGGGCCACCAGGCGCCTCTGTTTCTAGAGCTGCCCCCGACCAGACCCCGGGGCAAGGAGCCGGGGAGGGCCCGCAGGCTGGGCTCCGGGCCAGGATACCTGAGCTTGCGTTCTAACTGAAAAGGAGTCAGGGAAGCCAGGGCCACGCCCTCTCCAGCTCCGTCCTTAATCTCCCTCCATCTAAGGCTGGGTACCCTCCAAATCCACAGACACACTTAAACACAGACACACGCTTACACCCACAGGCACATTCCCCCCTGAAACCTGGAAGGGCTCCTGCCTGCCCCGCCCAGCTCCACCTGCCCTGGCCAGGCAGGTTCTGTAGAGACCTGCTCTGCTTTCTCTGGCACCCCTACCCCCACCCCAGCTATCAGAAAGTTTCTGCCCCCACAGAACACCACACACAAGCACACACAAGGTCGTAGACACACACACACACACACACACACACACCCCGGAGCCCTCCATTCCCTAGCCTCCCCTAGACCCATTCCCAGTCAGGCTGGCACGGAAGGTGGGCAGGGGAAGAGTGTGCAGTAGCAAAGGTGAGTAATCCCTTTGGCACCTGTCCCAGGTGGAGGCTAAGCTGGTGAGAAGGGAACCAGGGCTTCTAGATGCCTGGATGCTCTGTTTAATTTTCGCCAATGGGCAGGTCTCACAATTCCCACCCACCAGGCTCCAAGATGCTTCCCCCCTTGGCTGGGGCAAAGGACTGGCCCCTACCTGCCCACCAGGTAAGCTATGGAAGAGCCAAGAAAAAGAAACAGGGAGCTCGGAATTGTCTGCAGGGACGAGAGAAGGTGGACAACGGCAGGTGAGCCAGCTGTAAGGGCCCACAGGCCAACCTCCTGTGCACACCACGCCCACCTCAGGGCAAACAACAACGCCTCCCTCCCTCCCTCACTCGTCAGTAGGCCCCGACCCTGACCCCAAGAGCCCCCGCCTCGCAGTAGGTGAGGGGGAGCCGGCCAACCCTAGGCCTGCATCCGATGGAGACAGCTGCAATGTGGGGTTGCTGGCAGTGAGGGCTGGTTTGTACGGCGAAAGCAGGAGGGTGGCCTGAGGGTGGGCGACACAGTGTGACGGGTGCCAGTGGCACGCCTGAGCTTCGCCATTCTGAAAACCTTCTCCTGACACTTCGCCAGCTCTTATCTAGGAAAATCAAGCCAGCTGAAAGGCCACGCACCCAGCAACCTCCCTCACCCTGACAAGCCCATCGCCTGAGGTTTCCACTCTTCCTGGAGTCCAACGTCCCCCACCCCTTCTATGTGCCACCTCCATTCTACGGATAAAGCAGGTGATTCAGAAACAAACAAGTGTCCCTGTTCACACGTGGTTGTTTTTTTGAAGTTACCGCATTCACACCTCAAGCTCAGCACCTGTTCCCTCCTAACTCCCACTTACCCTAAAAAGCCAGAGCCCTCCCCAGAGTCATGCACAAATACATCATCGCTCTTCTGATTAGGGGCCTGGCCCTTATTGCCTGCAGAGTTTTCCTGCAACTTCCTACCAGTATCCTTTAGACCAGCGGTTCTCAACCTGTGGGTCGCCACCCCTTTGGGGGTTGAACGACCCTTTCACAGGGGTTGCCTAAGACCATCGGAAAACACATATATAATTACATATTGTTTTTGTGATTAACCACTATGCTTTAATTATGTTCAATTTGTAACAATGAAATCAGGGGTCACCACAACATGAGGAACTATATTAAGGGGTCGCGGCCTTAGGAAGGTTGAGAACCACTGCTTTAGAGCCTCGCTTTCGCTGGAGAGCAGCTCTCTGTAAAGGATACTGGTAGGAGGTTGCTGGAAAACTCTGCAGGCATGAGGGCCAGGCCCCTGCCAATTACAAACAAGGCCCCGGGCTATGGTGGCTGGAGCACCCATAGGTGAAGAGGCCCAGCAGAGAGGAAGAGGCCCAGGAGACGTTCTGCCCAGGGTGGCAGCCATGCCCCAGGCTGTGACAACTAGGTGTTCCTCTTGTTCCACCAGGAGACCTCGGTCATCCCGCCTCCATGACCACCTCCGGGGCAGCTTCTCTACTCCTCAGGCTGGTAACTGGACTCCAGTGTGCTTTTCAGAAGACAGGGGAATCATTCAAGTTCAAGATTAAAGGCAATAATGAGCAAAATCAGACCTAATTGGAATGAGAGTAAGGGAAGAGGGAAAGAGCACGTTGGGAACAGAAGAGCAATGAAGTGAGACAGGCCTGACACAGCCTCTTAGGAGCTATGTCATCCCAATGAGTGGCTCATCGTCTCCAAACTTCAGTTTCCTTATCTGTAAAGTGGGGATAATAGTGCTTACTTGGGAAGGTTAAGAAGAGCTCTCAAGGAAATAATGTATACAGAATATCACAGCATCAGGCACATAACCGAGGTTCAATAAAATGTTATTTCCTTCCTCTTTATCCTTCAAGAGGGCAAAAGGCCAATCCCCAGCCTCATTGCAAGAAGTAAATCCCACCCTAACTGGTTTGGCTCAGTGGATGGAGCGTCAGCCTGCGGACTAAAAGGTCCCAGGTTCGATTCCAGTCAAGGGCATGTACCTTGGTTGCAGGCACATCCCAGGTAGAGGGTGTGCAGGAGGCAGCTGAGCAATGTTTCTCTCTCATCGATGTTTCTAACTTCCTATCCGTCTCCCTTCCTCACTGTAAAAAAATCAATAAAATATATTTTTTTTAAAAAGAAGTAAATCCCCACCCAGAATTCAAGGAATCACCTTTGGCTAGTGTTGGCCCCAAATGACAGCCCCTCTCTGAGACCACAGCCAGGCACTGCCTAGGAGAGCAGCCAAACCCTCTTCCTCTCTCTGCCTCTTTCCTCAGGGGTCCTGGATCCCCAGCCTCTCCCCTCCCCTCCCTCCTTCACTTACAGTGACGCAGGGCCTGTGCTTCAATCGCCTCCCACTCTCCTACAGGCACCAAGCCCAGCTGTGTATGGAGTGGCCCAGGAAAGGGGCCCCAAGCTTCCTGCCCCACCCCAGCCCCCAGCTTCTTCCCACTCTCCCCTCTCACTGCCCCTCCCTGATTACCAGGATATACTCAGCTCTGCTGAATCCAACCCCGCTTCTCCCAAACCCTCCCCAGATGTCACATCTGTAATTACCAACCTTGCCAGGGGCACTGGACAAGCACAGCAGTACCTCATTTCCAACCCCACCCCTCCACCCCCCACCCCCATGCAGGCCTCTGCCTCCTACTAGGCACTATGCAGGGTGGAGGGAAGGAATGGAAAGATCCTCCCTGAGCTGCCTCATTTCTCTCCAGGTCTCAAAAAGGTGACATGACAGAAGGCTACCCAAGTCAGGTCACCAAGTCAGACCTTCAGAAGGGAGTGCTGCTAGGAAGCAGGTGTGGGTGGGATTTCCTCCCAGGCCCCTCACACCTGCCCCCCAGTAGCACGATTACCCACCTGGAGTGGGTAAGAGGAGAAATGCCAGCTCAATTCAGAGAGAAGGGAAGTTGACACTGAGTAGAACAGGAAGATGGGAATCCACGGGGATGAAGGTAGATGCATACAGGAGGGAGCTGGCCAGAGAAGAGGAAAGAGTGAGTTAAAAAAGTCCCATCCCTGCCGGCCAGTGTGGCTCAGTGGTTGAGCACTGACCCATGAACCAGGTCACAGTTCAATCCCCAGTCAGGGCACGTGACCTGGGTTGCGGGCTCAATCCCCAGTAGAGGATATGCAAGAGGCAGCCGATGGGTGATTCTCATCATTGATGTTTCTCTCTCTCTTCCTCTCTGAAATCAATAGAAACACACACACACACACACACACACACACACATATAAAAGTCCCTTCCCCACCCAGACTCTGAGAAGAGGCAGTAATATCCCAGTCTTTCCTCTTCCCATTTCCTTCATCCGACCAACCACCTAGGACTTGGTTTTACAGGCAGGGAAACTGAGGCCAAGTCCCCACCACATACTTCAGGACCCGATAATACCAAGTTGTGTGTGGTTCACCAACACCCCTGACCTGGCTCAGCCTCTCCTTGCAGCGCCGTCATTTAAGTCCAGCCAAGGCCAATCCATACCCTGGAATATGATTCAGCCATGTAAAGGAGTGCAATCTGACACCTGCTACAACGTGGATGAGCCTTGAAAAGATCACATGACGTATGGGAAGCCAGACACATTGGATAATTCCATCTATATGAGACATCCAGGATAGGTAAATCCGCAGACAGAATGCAGATTGGGGGTGGGAAGGAAGGAACTGCTTAATGGGCACTGGTTCCTGTTGGGCGGTGGAAAGGATTCAGATAGAGGCCAGAGTTGCACAGCCCTGAGAGTCTACTAAATGCCACTGTCCGCCTTTAAATGGTTAATTTTACGTTATGTGAAGTTCACCTCAAGTAAAAAACCAGCCAGCTCAAGGCACATCTCCACGTACCTTCCCACAGCAAGCACGCCTGCTCTATGGCGGCCTCCAGAACATACCTCCACACAGCACTCACGGGGCCAAGCGATCAACACGCTTATGCATGTCTCCCCGTGAAAACCCGTCTCATGCGCCCCTCCATCCCAGTGCTCCACACAATGCCTGGCCAAGAGGAAGTGCCCCGCATGGTCTGCCAGAAGAAGAGCAGAAGCAAAGCCTCGCTGTCCTCCCAGCCCAGCCCTCCCTTCATCGCATCTTCAACCAGAACCAGAACCAGAACCACAGCTGCTTCCATCGACTACCGAGCGCACCCCCTGTGCCGGGCACCGTGTGATGGGCTCTCCACCTACGACTTCACTTCATACTCATAAACCTAAGAGGCAGGACCTATTTTAATTCCATGATACAGGTGAGGCTTCCAAAAGTTCTCTCCTTTTCTCTAAGGCAGTGGTTCTCAACCTTCCTAATGCCGCGACCCTTTAATACAGCTCCTCATGTTGTGGTGTCCCCCAACCATAAAATTATTTTTGTTGCTACTTCATAACTGTAATGTTGCTACTGTTATGAATCGTAATCTAAATATCTGATCTGCAGGATGTATTTAGGCGACCCCTGTGAAAGGGTCATTCGACCCCCAAAGGGTCGCAACTCACAGGTTGAGAACCGCTGCTCTAAGGCCACAAAACTAGGAAGTGACAAAACGGGATTTAAAAGCAGCTGAAACCCAGGGAAGGAGGCCTTGGGGACCTGGGATTCCTTGAGAAAGGCCCTATCTGGGGTGGGAGGATGGTGTCCTAAGACACCTTAGAGGCTGAGGGCTGGGGTTCCCAATGGCCTGTGCCCCAACATCGCATCACTACTTAGTGCTAATTCCAACCATGTTAGACTCTTCCCTTTGGCCTCGGAGTGTGGGGAGCTGTTGAAGGAGGAGCTAAGGAGACAACTGGAATCCCTAAAACTCAGAGGAAATGAGGAGAACCCCAGAACTCTTCCCTCCAAAGCTTCTGTTAGCCAAGGAAGTTCACCTCCCTTCTAACTGGAAGGACCGCGTGGAAATCAGAGAAGCAGACAAAAGTCTTTCTCGCTCAAGACCCAGGGAAGGGGGCCCTTCCTCAGACTTCCAGGGAACATAAGGAGCGGACAGTGGGCACTGCGGAGAGGCCTGCCTCTGAAAAGTTAGAGGAAACAGAAGGAGCAAGACAAGGGGGGGGGGGGGCATGTGGCCACTGGGTCCAGTCTGGACGTGCTTGAGAGATGGCACTTCCTTTTGTCTCCTTGGACAAGGGCCCCCCCAGTACACATGCACGCAGAGAGAGTGCACGCAGCAAGCAAGGTGCCAAAGTCCAAGCACACTGTGCTGGCTGCGGGCGCACGCTGGCCGCAGGAGCCCTGCCCATCAGACGGGGGCCAGATTGGAGGGAATAATGCGTTTTTTTAAAATCCAGTCTTTTCCTATCTGCCTCTATACCCAGCCCCAACATACTCTAACTCCCACTGCTCTTATCCCAGAGTCTTAGGAAAGGTGGGGAGCCTGAGGACTACGGAGGAAACGTCCCAATGGCCTGTGCCCATTAGGGCCTCTAACATTCCAGTCCAATTTCCCAGAGACCCTACTGGCCAATCACAGTCTCAGCTCCTAAAACTGGGTGCCTTGACCTGACCTCTGCCAGCAAGAGGAAAATGGCCGAGAGAGGGAAAGGGGCAAACAAGGAGCGCACCCACAAGAAGGAAAAGGCCACCCCCTCCCCTCACTCCAGAAAAGACGAGAGAGGAGGCAAAGCAGGTGGCTGCTGCTTCTCTGGGAGGCAATACAGCCACTTCCCGGGCAATAGGACTTCCCACGGTGCTGTCACGTGATGGGGTGTGGGTACCTGCCCCTTCCCCAACTCCGGCATCTCCCCTCTTGCAAGCTCAGCCCCCATTCCTCGCTCTCAGACCTGGCCCCAGACCACAGCCCCGTCCAATCATGCTTCTTGCCAGTGAAACGGGAAACCATTTGACAAAGCACACACACATTTTCAAAAACTCCTGAAGACCACCCACCCCTGGCCTCCCCAGAGCTCCCACGCCACCTTCTCAGCCCCATGAGGGAAACCCCAGTTGCTTGGCACCCGGTCGCATCCATTCCAAACCCCAAGACTCCTGAGGAACTGTCGGATGCTGGAAGCAGGGCAGTTAGTGGGCTCGGAGGCAGAAACCCCAAGAAAGCTTTCCACGAGAACAGTGGCCTGGGGGGCAGGGGGGTGAACTGGAGCTGGAAAGCCAAGCATGTAACCTCTCCAAGCACTAGAACCCAACCTATGATGAGGGGTCGGGGGTCCTTCTTATTCTTTTCCCTGATTCCTCCAGGACTATAACTAGAACCCCCTTTCCCTATTCCTCACAACACACATCCTTTGCTAGAAAAACCCACTTCCCAAAACAGACCCCTCATAAGATGGCCCACTCACTCTCACCCATGCGTCTCAGCGGCTTAAGGCAGTGCCCCCGAACCCAGTCAGGGACACCCAAGAAGCCTCAGAAGCCTCCAGAGAGGCCTCCCTTTGGGTTTTCTGCCAGGAAAGTCTGCCTGCAGAGGCAAGAGGTGGTACCCCCAACACCCAGAAACACGCACCACCTATGGCGGGCACACACACACACACACACACAGACACACACACACACACACACACTGGTACTTATCCACACACAAACCTTACGCACATGAGCACAGATTCAGTCACATCGCTTCCCAGGACACAGGTGCACACACGCCCATTTGGATATGCCCCATTCTGCTCTTACACACCCACCTTCCTCCATACCTATGCACCTCTTTCCCATGAACCCCCCCACCGCCCCCCGTTCCCACAGACACACAGCCCTTCCCCAGAGTGTACCCATAAATCCATATCCAAACACACAGCAGATCCAGGGCCGGCCGCTCCCTGGGTGCACACACACACTCAGGCACAGAAAAACACCTCCACCTCCAAACCCAGGGGCCCACCTGCAGGCACAGAAACAAAGGCGAGTGCACACTGGTCCCCCACCAGTCCTTTCAAACTCACCAGTGCTGAGCCCCCCCGCCCCCCAAATGGGTAAAGGGGAGTGGGGAGAAGGAGGCAGCGCATGCCCAGGGCCCGGGTCTCAGCCCGCTGGCCCCATCCTCGGGCGGCACAGACACACACACACACACACACACACACACACACACACACACACACACACCCTCCACTCTCCAGGGCAGGCCCCCCAGACACCACTTCACACCCTGAGCCCCCTCCTCGGCCCCTCCCCACACTCCAGGGCTGAGAATGCACCCGAAGCGCCTCGCTTCCGACAACCACAGACCCCATCCTCGCACTCCGGGTCTCTGGCTCTAACAGGCTCCCCCGAGATCATGCAGGCCCCCGCCCGGACCCCGGGCCCAGGAAAGTCCCCGGCTCTCCAGGCCCGGCTCCGCCCCCTCCCACACGCCCCTTCCCCTCCCAAAGTTGGGGGGGTGACTCGGCGGTGCAGCGGGGGATCGAACCGGAAGGGGACTGACCCACGCTCCCCTTCCCCCATTCGCCGCCCCGCTCGCTCGGGGGCCGGGCACCCCCTGGCCCCTGGCATGATCGTCCTCCTGTTCTGTTGCTTTCTTTCTTTCTTTCTTTTTTTGCAAACTTTGCCCGCGCCCCGCGCCCCGGCTCACCCGCCGCTGCGACCTGCCCAGTGGCCTCGGCGGGCGCCCCGCCGCCCGGCGCCTTTGTATCCGCAGCGCCCCGGGTCGCTCCGAACTCCGCACTCCCAGCCCGACGGGTGGACGCGGGGGTTGGAGGGGGCTCCGCAGCCCGGGCACCCCCTCTTCGTCCCAGACCGCTGCCTCTGCCCCCTCAAGGCCCCGGGGCAGGGGGCCGGGGGCAATGGGGGCGCTCAGGCACCCATGGCGGACCCTGGTATCTAGGAATCGGGGATCAGGAATCGGGACTCAGACCCGGAGCCGGCGGCGGCGGGGGAGGGGACGCGGCGTGGGGCGGAGGGGCGGGGAGCCTCCCGGCGCCGCCCCCCGGCTGTTCCCGCCGCGGCCGCCCTCCCGCCGCCGCGCCCATTGTCTGCGGCCCGGCTCTTCCCGGAGTCGGCGCTCCTCCCACCGGCGCCTCCAGGTGCCTGCGGCCCTGAGCTGGCCCGGCGGCGGGGCCACCACCCCGCACCGCCCCAGGCCCCCATCGAAGGCCTGGGGACTCCTCGACTCCTGGCCTTGCCCAGCCTGCAGCCCCTCCTGGGGCCGCTTTCCTCGACCCAGCGTTGGGGACCGACCCCGAGCCCCGGGGGATGGCGGTGTTCAATGCTTTAGGGCCACCGAGCGGCTGCACGAAGTCCAGCGGAATCTGGGACATGGAAAGCTTGATCCTCCCCCCCAACCCCCCCAAACACACACACCACCACCCCCGAGCCTGGAAAAGGGGGAGTCACCCCGATGGTAATTAGTGGCGAGAGACGCGCCCCCCTTCCCATGCATACGGGGATTTCCCCGACACCAGCACCACCATATTCCCCCGCTTCCAGAAATAATTTAATTACTGGGTGCTCCAGCTGCGAGCGGCTGCCGCCCGGTCGGTGCGGGGCGCTCCCTCATTAGCGCGCGCCCCTCCCCTCTGGTTTGAGCATCGGGATTAATTACAAAGGGAGCCCCGCCGTGGGCGGTGGGGGAGGGCGAGGCGACCCGGGCGCCCGGAGTTTGGCTGGCCTCGGAGAGGGGCCCTTCTTCCAGGAATAAAAATGCTTTGTCCGGTCCTGTCTCTAACCCCAAGCAGGCGGGGCTCTGGACCCCAGGGTTTCAGACACCTTGGAGTGAGTTGGAGGGATTACAGGGTGTCTAAAAATATCTGCCATCCTGGGGGCATTTCTGCCTTCAAGAAACCTGGTGGGGTTCGGGAAGTGGAGCAATGGACAGAACACACCCAGAGTGACCCCGGACATCAAAGTCTAGGCTGTGGGAAATCCATGTTTCCTTTGGAAGAAGTGAAAGCAGAAAGTATGATTATGTTATCACTGGTATTCTTGCTGTGCAACCCAGCACTTACCTAGAATAGCAATACTTCAAAAAGACCTCAGCACACCTTTCCCTTGCCCTGACAACACCTCAGCATCCTGCAGCTCCCCATCCTGTATCTTCTCTCCCAACCCTGTGATTAAGAAGTCCCAGGGAAGGAGGTGCCCCCCACTCTGTTCCTCACTTGTTTGGGGGAGTTTTTGCTTCTTCTTGATGGATTTTTTTTTTCCTGAGACCCAATCTCATCCCTTTCAGTCATCCATTCTAGCCTGACTAAAGATGAGGCCAGAGCCATCTTCATCTGCATCAGGACCATGCAAAGATGGAGAACCTTTAGAGACACCGTTGTTGAACCCTTGCCTCTCCTCCCCCACTTCCCACATCCTGGATCAGCAACTGCAGACTGCAGGGAAGATCGGAATATGCAGAATCATTATTTCGGGTACCCAGCTTTCTGCGTGCATCCAGACTTATTCCCTTGGTGTCTATCAGGTGCCAGGAACGGGGCTGCACTGGGGGGTCTTGGCAGTGACCACAACCAGGAGTATGAGAGGAATGGCCAGGAGCGCTGGGGAGGGTAAAGGGAGCTGGGGCGGCCTTCAGGTGCTCCCAGCCCTGCCCCAGTGCTGGGCAGCCAATGTGTAATCTGACACAGTGTCGAGCTGCCATGGCCCCGATTGACTATCCAGCAGGTTAGAGCGAACAGTGTTCACACGACGCTGGCCTGTGTCACAGACCTCACAAGGGCCCAAAGAACTGCACACACAGCTTAGATGACTCTGTAGGCTGGCCCCAGATAGAGCTCAAAACCTAGTCAAGATGTCAGCAGATACCGGGCAACAAGCTGGAATAAGCTTGGTCTCCCCTTTTTCTTCTCTGATGCTGAGATGGGGGGCTTTCAATTATATCTTTATAACAAAAACTGTGGATTACAGAGGAGAGGTCCAAAATGAAATAAGATTGGTCAGATGTGTGCCATGCAGCAATTCTCTGGACTGCCTTCCACCCACACCACCAGGATGCAAACCCCCTGAATCTTACAAATTCTTTTTTTTTAATTCTCACCCGAGGCCCTAGCCAGTTTGGCTCAGTGGATAGAGCATCGGCCTGCAGACTGAAGGGTCCCGGGTTCGGTTCCAGTCAAGGGCCTATTTGGGTTTCGGGTTCTATATCCAGTGGGGGGTGTGCAGGAGGCAGCTGATCAATGATTCTCTCTCATCATTGATATTTTAATCTTTCTCCCTCTTCCTTCCTTTCTGAAATCAATTTTAAAAAAAAATTTTTTTTAATCCTCACCCGAGGATATTTTTCCATTGATTTTTAGAGAATGGAAGAGAGAGGGAAAGACAGAGAGAAATATTGATGTGACAGAAACACATCGGTTGGTTACCTCCTGCACAACCCTTGACCAGGGCCGGGGCTGGGGAGGAGCCTGCAACCTGGGGAGGAACCTGCAATGGAGGTGCATGCCCTTGACCCGGATCGAACCGGGGACCCTTTGGTTCACAGGCCCACATTCTATCCACTGAGCCAAACTGGCTAGAGCAGCGGTTCTCAACCTTCTGACCCTTTAAATACAGTTCCTCATGTTGTGACCCAACCATAAAATTATTTTTGTTGCTACTTCATAACTGTAATGTTGTTACTGTTATGAATGTAAATATCTGATATGCAGGATGGTCTTAGGCAACCCCTGTGAAAGGGTCATTCGACTGCCAAAGGGGTCGCAACCCACAGGTTGAGAACCGCTGGGCTAGAGTGATCTTACACATTCTTCTTTTTTTTAAATATATTTTATTGATTTTTTACAGAGAGGAAGGGAGAGGGATAGAGAGTTAGAAACCTCGATAAGAGAGAAACATCGATCAGCTGCCTCCTGCACACCTCCTACTGGGGATGTGCCTGCAACCAAGGTACATGCCCTTGACCAAAATCGAACCTGGGACCCTTGAGTCCGCAGGCCGACGCTCTATCCACTGAGCCAAACCGGTTAGGGCGATCTTACACATTCTTAATTCACGGGGGGGGGGGGGGGGGGGGGGGGATAGAGACCCAAGAAGAAGCTCATGTGCCCCAGGGCCCAAGGGAGCTAGCCTAATCCTTCAGGAAGCTGGTAGGCACTGAGGTGACATCTAACAGGATTTTCTCAAGGGGGCCCACCTTCAGTGACAGAGGGGGGTCAGGAGCCTGACGGACAACATCATGGAACAGATTGAACTTGGAATGTGCAGCTCCTAGCTTTGAGGACGTGGGCAGCTTTCTCAGTCTCTAAGAGCCTCAATTCCTGTATATAAAATGGAACGAACAAGGTAGCAGAAGGAGCTCCCTCCACCTACCCATAATGCCCCAGTCAACTCCCAATCAAACTTCCCCTCTGTGTTCCATGCCAAGGGGATTCCTAATGCTTTCGGGAGTCTTGTTCAAGGAAGGGGGCTCCTAGCCAAGAGTCAGGGCCCTCCATAAACGCTTTCTCAACTCCTCACCAGCTCACGGGCCTGAGGCTGCTGGGCCAGAACAGGCAGAGCAGAGGCTGTGCTGGACACTGGAGTCTCCTGGGAAAGAAGCAAAGGGCTCAGGAGTGGCAATGGGCGCTCTCCAGGGGTTTCCTGTGCAGATCAAGCAGTTCCCATAAGTCAGGCCCAGGCCACGGTGGCAAAGGTTAGGTCTTCTGCTCTGGTGGAAAGTAATTCCCTTCCCAGCACCGCTGCTGAGAAGGGAAATCCTTGGTGCCTTCCTCAAACATAGACGCTTCACACCCAGGCAGGGGGGCCATCGCCATTTTTAATGTGAGTGCTTAACCACTTCAGCCACTCCCAGGTTTGGATGACCCCAGTAATGGACCCGCATCCCAGGCCAGAGCCACCATCTTTTTGCAGCCTGCAGATAAAACCGGGGACAGTTCCATCTCCCATGACCTTTGAGCTCTTTCCCCAGCACCCACTTTTCTAAAAAGATTGTGTTTACAAGTGTCCGATCAAATCTATAGGAGAGATTGGGGACAGCAAGGGATGTGGGGGGCACTTATTCTGTCAAGAAAGGAGGAAGCGAATCAGAGTTTGATTTCATGGTTCTCCAATGTTACAAATGTTAGATCAAATCTATACTTTGGAGCAACTGGATTTTGTTTCACTGTTAATAAAAAAGGAAATAAGCCCAGCTGGTGTGGCTCAGTGATTGAGTGTCTACCTATGAACAAGGAGGTCACGGCTCGATCCCAGGTCAGGGCACACGCCCTGGTTATGGGCTCAATCACCAGTGTGGGGTCTGTGGGAGGCAGCTGATTGATGATGTTTCTTCTCTCTCTCTCTCCCTCTCTCCTTCTCTCTCTCCCTTCCTGTCTGAAATCAATAATATATATATATATTTTTAAAAAGGAAATAAAATAGAGAAAAAGTACCCTTAACTAGTTAAGAACTCTGTGCTGCCAGCAGGTTGCTGTGAGGTGCTTCTCCCTCACATAAGCTCCTGATCTCTCTGAGAACAGAACCGAGCCTCATTCATTTCTGCATTAATAGTCCATACAAGTCACTAAGTAATAGTTCACTTCCCCGCTAAGTTCCTTGTCCTTCTCATCCCTCCAGATTTAGAGCATTACTAAGTAAGCACTGAATGTAGCCACGGGAAATGATGACATTACTTCCCAAACCTTTACCACTCCCTCTTCATCCAAACTGTATTAAGTGTGAGCTTACTCAAATCCCATCCCATTATCACCAATCTAGAAAGTTCCCTACAATTAACCAGTGGTTTTCAACCTTAACTGCAGATTTTAATCACCTGGGAAGCTTTGAAAATATACCCATGCCCAGGACACATCCCAGATTAATTAAACCAGAAACTTCCGAGGTCCAGTCCAGCTACTGACATTTTTTAAAAAGTTACCTTAGTGATTCTAATGTAAGAATTAATAAATCAAACTCTGATTCCCTTCCTCCTTTCTTGACAGAACAAGTACCCCTCCCATCCCACCCCCCACACACACATCCCCCGTTGTCCCCAATCTCTTCTATATCTAACTTCTACCTCTTCACTCATCTTTGACTAGCAGGTGTAACAAAACAAAATACCTCTCTCCTCTCTTTCCTATTCTTCCCATTCAACCTTCTTGAAAGAGTAGATTACTCATCACCATCCTTCACTCCTCAGCTTCTTGCAACCTAGCTATGCTTTCAATATCATTCCTCCTCCTGACGTCAAATATTGATATTTCCCAGAATTCGGCCTTTGGCCTCTTAGCTCCTCATCCTACATGGCCACCCAAAGTAATGTCATTCTTTCCCAGGGCTACATTCAGTGCCTACTTATTAACGCTCCTAAATCTAGATCTCTCTTCTGATCATCAGACTCATATTTCCAACTTCCCACTGGACATTTTAACTTGGCTATTCTCTGGGTTCTCCAAACGTAATAGTTTTAAAGGGAACACATTACCTTCCCTTCACCACCAACCCCTCCCCTTGGTTCATTCAGACATTTTTCACTTCCAAACTTGCATCATTCCCTTCCAATCTATCTGTTCTGAAGGAATAATCGGACTGTCACTCTCTTGCCTGAAACAATTCAACGGCTGCCCTCTGTCTACAAGATAAACCCAAAACTTCTTGATGATGGATAAAAGGACTTCCGGTACCTGACTCACTTTCCCCTCCAGCCTCATCTTTGGTTACACCCTGTGCATTCAAAGTCTGAGCATTCAACACACATGCAAACTGTGCTCATCTATGGGTTGTTCTGCTAACTTAGGGCTCTATTACTGTCTCTGCCTTCATGTGGTGTTTTCTTTGCCTAAAATGTCATCACCTTCCTTCTCTGCCTAGAAAGTTCTGTTCATCCTTTAAGAGTTAGCTGTGGTCTCCTCTTTGACTCCCTAACTCTTTCAAGCCAAGTTTGATTACGCCCCCACCCCCAGCCTTCTTTGTGCTCCCAGAGATCTGCAATTTTAATGACATTGTATGGTAATTTCTTATTTACATACGTCTGCCCAGCTGGTCTGTGAGCTTCTGAAATGGAAGGGACAATGCTTTATTTATCTTTCTAGATCCAGAAATTGGCTCAGTGAATGGCATACAACAGTAAATGTTTGTCTTGTGAAACAGAAGAGAGGAGAAGCGACTGAGAGGAGATGCACCGTGGAATATCTGATATTAAAGGAATCTGCTTATAAATAATAAAATAATAGCATTTTGAGACTGGAAGAGAGATATTTTTTAAAAGAAATAAGGGCACAGAGCAGTGGCTCTTAGCTTTTTGTGGACTGTGGCTCTCTTTGAGACTTTGATGAAAGCTATAAGCTCCCTCCAGAAAAATACATATAGAATTTCACACCCATTTTCAGGGGACACAAGGAGCTGGTGACTGAGCGAGGGATGGTTTGAGGGCAGAAGAGTCTAGAAATGGAGAGATCAGTGACAAAGCTAATGCAAAAGTTGAGAGGGTGAGAGAGTGAGTGAGCAGGATCCAAGATGAGGGGCATAGAAAGAAAGTGCAAATTTGAGAGGCAGCCTGCAGGTGTCAGAGTTAAGAAACAAAGAGGCATATAAGTCTTCTGCATAGATCTCAAGGAAGATGGTGATGCCACACATAAAGTTGGGGCTCCTGAGGGAGAGCAGGTTTGAAGGGCAAATCACGTGTTTGGTTTGACGGTGTCTTTGTGAGAAGGCGAAAAAGTGAAGCCTCCCCATAACACTTTCGGTTGAACTTTCCCAACATGTGGAGCCTTCCCAGAGACGTAAAACCAAACTGTAGTGTCAACCTGAAGAATAGTGACCTCTGTTTTGTAAAACTGCTATTTGAAATTCTCTGCTTTTTGGATAGTCCCTTGTTCTGTGCATCAACTCTGCTATTTTTAGACGGTCCCTTATTCTGTAACTTAACTTTGCTTTTCAGCTTACTTGAATAATAGGAAAGATAAGCTTAGCTATCTGACCTTGTAGGCTAGTCATCAAATATAAGGAACTGATACCCCCATACTCTCATGCCAGGTGGTTTTTTGTGTGTGTGTGTATGTTTTTTAATATATTTTTATTGATTTCAAAGAGGCAGAGAGAGGGAGAAAGATAGAACATCAATGACGAGAGAGAATCATTGGTCAGCTGCCTCCTGCACGCCCCCTACTGTGGTTAAGCCCGAAACCCAGGCATGTGCCCTTGACCAGAATCGAACCTGGGCCCCTTCAGTCCACAGGCCGATGCTCTATCCACTGAGCTGAACTGGCCAGGGCCCAGGTGTTTTTTTTAATGGAATAGAACTATGTTGTGCTCAAGGCCACGGGCTTCCTGCGAGATATCTACTAAGCATACATAGGGCTCTTCTATAAAAAGACAACTCCTGCTTGTTACTGGTGCTCAGAATTTGAGACAGACATGTTCCCCTGAGCCTGCCGGCGTAATAAAACAGTGTAACTCCATTTCTCTAGGCGTTGCTTGGTTTTTCTCTGGTTTTCTGTAACATCACATGCCTACAGGCCATTAGGGTGAGGATGTTTACAGAAAGCTGGCAAGAGCACAAGGACCTTCCACATCTTCTCCTCCATTCTTCCCTAGACCCTCTGGACACTCTATTAGCCCCTCAACCAAGCACATATTTCCTGCTTCCATCCCATCTGTTTATCCTGCTCCCTCTATGCGGTGTGCCTTCCATTCACCATCACCCTTACCCCAAATACTTCAAGGTCCACATCAAATGGTATGTTCTCTCTTAAGCCATTTCTGAAACCACCATTTTGGTCTCATCTCTCCCTTCTCTGAAATCCCAATTCTTTCTCTGGACCTCTCTTACCATATTTTATTATTTTTTATTCTTTAAGTTTATTTTTATTGTTGAGAGGACTACAAATGTTTCCCGTTTTACCACACTTTCTCCCCCTCCACCTGGCCCCCACCCCACCCCAGGTCTTCACTGCACTATTATCTGTGTCCATGGGCTATGCATATGTAAGTTCTTTGATTAACCTCTTCCCGCCCCTTCTTTCCCTCCGAGATCTATCAGTCTGTTCCATGGTTCCATGTCTCTGGACCTATTTCGATCATCAGTTTATTTTGTTCATAGATTCCACGAATAAGTGAGATCATATGTTATTTATCTTTCTCTGACTGGCTTATTTATCTTAGCATCATCATCTCCATGCTGTCCATCCATGCTGTCTCAAAGGGTAAGAGATTCTTATTTTTTACTGCTGCATAGTATTCCATTGTGTAAATGTATCACTGCTTTTTTATTCACTCATCTACTGATGGAAACTTGGGCTATTTTCAGATCTTAGCTATTATAAATAACACTGCTATGAACATAGGGATGCATACATACTTTCTAATTGGTGTTTCAGGGTTTTTAGGATATATTCCCAGAAGTGGGATTGCTGGGCCAAGTGGCAGTTCCATTTTTTAATATTTTGAGGAAACTCTGTACTGTTTTTCCATAATGGCTGCACCAGTCTGCATTCCCACCAGCAGTGTACTAGGGTTCCCTTGTCCCCACATCCTCGCCAGCACTTGTTGTTTATTGATTTATTGATGGTAGCCATTCTGACAGGTATGAGGTGATACCTCATTGTAGTTTTAATCTGTATCTTTCTTTCTTTTCTTTTTTTAAATATATTTTATTGATTTTTTACAGAGAGGAAGGGAGAGAGATAGAGAGTCAGAAACATCGACGAGAGAGAAACATCGATCAGCCGCCTCCTGCACATCTCCCACTGGGGATGTGCCCGCAACCCAGGCACATGCCCCTGACCGGAATCTAACCAGGGACCCTTCAGTCCGCAGGCCGATGCTCTATCCACTGAGCCAAACCGGCCTTGGCTAATCTGTATCTTTCTGATGACTAGTGATGTTGAGCATTTTTTTATATGTCTATTGGCCATCTGTATGTCCTCTTTGAAGAAATGTCTATTTAAGGTCCTTTGCCCATTTTAAAAGTGGATTGTTTGTCTTCCTTTCGTTGAGTTGTATGAATTCTTTATATACAGGATGTCCCCAAAAATGTATACACACTTTGAATAATTATAAAGGCAGTGTTTATTAAAATATATTTCATTTTCAAAATATAATAGAATCTACAGTCATTGTGTGTATACATTTTGGGGGACACCCTATAGTTTGGAAATTACCCCTTTATTACATGTATCATTGGCGAAAAAGTTCTACCATACAGTGGGTCCCCTCTACATTTTGAGGATGGTTTATTTTGCCTTGCAAAAGCTATTTAGTTTGATGTAGTCCCATTTGTTTATTTTTTTCCTTTGTTTCTCTTGCCCTAGGAGATGTATCAGCAAAAATTCTGCTTCGTGAGATTTCTGATATTTTACTGCCTATGTTTTCTTCTAGGATTTTTATGGTTTCATGACTTACATTTAAGTACTTTATCTTTTTTGAGTTTGTTCTTGTGTACCGTGTAAGTTGGTAGTCTAGTTTCTTTTCTTTTCTTTTTTTTTCCTGCATGAATCTGTCAAATTTTTCCACCACCATTTATTGACAAGACTGTCCTTAATACATTATGTTCTCTTGCCTCCTTTGTCAAATATTAATTGGCCATAATGTCATGGGTCAATTTCTGTTCTGTTCTACTGCCAGTACCAGCCTATTTTTATTATAGTGGCTTTGTAGTATAGTTTGATATCTGGTATTGTGATTCCTCCAACTTTGTTCTTCTTTCTCAAGATTGCTGCAGCTATTCAGGGTCTTTTTTGGTTCCATGTAAATTTTTGGAATATTTGTTCTAGATCTATGAAATATGTCTATGGCATTTTAGTAGGGATTGCATTGAATCTATAGATTGCTTAGGGTTGTATGGACATGTTAATGATGTTAACTCTTCCAACCCATGAACATGGTATACGCTTCCACTTGTTTTATCTTCCTCTGTTTCATTTTTCAATGTCCTATAGTTTTCTGAATATAAGTTGTTTACTTCCTTGGTTATGTTTATTCCCAGGTATCTTGGGTTTTTATTTGTTACAATGATAAATGGGATATTTTATTTTAGTTTCTCTTTCTGAGAGTTTATTATTGGTGTATAATAATGCCATTGACTTCCAGATGTTAATTTTGTATTCTGCTATTTTGCCAAATTCATTTATTAGATCTAGGTGGGGTCTTTAAGGTTTTCTGCGTACAATATCATGCCATCTGCAAATAATGACAGTGTTACTTCTTCCTTTCTAATTTGGATGCCTTTTATTATTATTCTTGTCTGACTATTGTGGCTAGAACTTCCAGTACTATGTTGAATAGGAGTGGTGAAAGCAGACAACAAAATAACCCTGCAAAGGATATATAAAATGACATATTCAAGGATCCTCATTGCAGCAAAGAATTGGGGGCAATCTTATATGATAAATACATATTGAAATGAACATATGGTATATATAGATAAAACTGAACTAATTCACCACATACTATGCTTTAAATTCAATCTCATATATTAAAGCATAACATAATCTTAAAACACAATATTTAGTAAAAAGGAAAAGAAACAAAATGATATGTACATCACAATATTATCCTGAAATGTAAAACATGCAAAATGGTATAATGTATTGCTCATGGATGTGTGTGTGTGTGTGTGTGTGTGTGTGTGTGTGTGTAAATAAACAAATTAAAAAGAGATTCAAAGATGTGCACTAAATAAAAGAGTAGATGGCTCTGGGAAGGGTGGCAAGGAAATCAGGATCAGGGGTGAGAAGAGATGAAGCAACAAAAGGGAAGCATGACTAGACCACCAACTTACGCCATACACAAGAATAAACTCAAAGTGGATAAAAGACTTAAATGTAAGTCGTGAAGCCATAAAAATCCTAAAAGAAACCATAGGCAGCAAAATCTCAGACATCAGCTCACACCTGTCAGAATGACTACCATCAACAAATCTACAAATGACACGTGCTGGCGAGGATGTGGAGAAAAGGAACCCTAGTACACTGCTGGTGGGAATGCAGACTGGTGCAGCCATTATGGAAAACAGTATGGAGTTCCCGCAAAAAAATTACATATGGAACTGCCATTGGACCCAGCAGTCCCACTTCTAGGAATATATTGTAAGAAACCCAAAACTCCGATCAGAAAGTATACACCCCTATGTTCATAGCAGCACAATTTACAATAGCTAAGATCTGGAAACAGCCCAAGTGCCCATCAGTAGATGAGTGGATAAAAAAGCTGTGGTACATTTACACCAGGGAATACTATGCAGCAGTAAAAAAAAAAAAAAAAAGAAGGATCTGTTACCCTTTGAGACAGCATGGAGGGACCTGGAGAGTATTATGCTAAGTGAAATAAGCCAGCCAGAGAAAGATAAGTATCGGATCTCACTCATGTGTAGAATTTAATGAATAAAATAAACTGATGAACAAAATAGATCCAGAGACAGAAGCATGCAACAGACTGCAAAATCTCAGAGGAAAGGTGGGGATAGGTAGGTGGGTGGGAAGAGATCACCCAAAGAACTTGTATGCATATATGCATAACCCATGGACACAGATAATAGGGTGGTGAAGGCCTGGAGCAGGGGGTGGCTTAAAAGGGGTCGGGGGGGGGGGGTATATGTAATACTTTCAAAAATACAGATTTAAAAAATAAATAAATCCTGGCCTGTGTGGCTCAGTGGTTGAGCATCAACCTATGAATCAGGAAGTCATGGTTTGATACCTGGTCAGGGCACATGCTTGGCTTGCAGGCTCGATCCCCAGTGTCGGGTGTGCAGGAGGCAGCTGATCAATGATTCTCTCTCATCATTGATGTTTCTATCTCTCTCTCCCTCTCCCTTCCTCTCTGAAATCAATAAAAATATTTTTTTAAAAGGGAAGCATGGTCCAATTATTTAATGTGCCACATAGTATTAATCATAGTAGCTCAATTTTGTGAAGATGAGAAACACTTTTGTTTTACTTAAAATAAACCACAATTTTAAAAGAAAAAGTACTGCATAAAGTAAAAATAGAATAAATGAAACAATTTTTTCAATAGGCCAGAGATATGAATGTAGAATTCACAGAAGAAATACAAACATATAATAAGCATATACTATTATTATAGTCAACCTCAAATAATAAGAAAAATTCTTATTAAAAATTTTGGTTGTTTTTTTTTTTTTTTGCCCATCAAATTGGAGAAAAATTTAAAATTAATGCTGATATCCATTCCTATAAAGGGTGTGTGTAGAAATGTGTGGCTAGAAATAGTGTATTTTGATAAAGACCATTTAGAGCGCATTTTGGAAGTGCCTATCAAAATTTTAAATGCACATTCTCTTTTTTTTTAATAATATATTTTATTGATTTTTTACAGAGAGGAAGGGAGAGAGATAGAGAGTTAGAAACATCGATGAGAGAGAAACATCGATCAGCTGCCTCCTGCACATGTCTCACTGGGGATGTGCCCGCAACTAAGGCACACGCCCCTGACCGGAATCGAACCCGGGACCCCTGAGTCCTCAGGCCGACGCTCTATCCACTGAGCCAAACCGGTGCTGGCATAATGCACATTCTCTTTAATCCAACAATTCTTTTTCTAAGTATATATCCTCCAAAAATGCTCACATACGTGTACAAAAACTGTATATGCATAGAATAATGTGCCCTGCAGCATTGCTAGTAACAAAAGATTGGAATTAATTTAAGTGTTCATCAGCAGGAGGGTGGTTATATAAGTTACAATACATATGTCCTATGCAAAAGTTTAAAAAGTGAAGTTAGTCCACTTATGCAGATATAAAAAGATGTTTATAATGTATTGTTAAAGGAAAGTAAGGAGCAGTACATATTAAGGTAAACAAAGTCTAACAGTAAATATATAATACAATTTTATTTTATTATTTTTACTTTTTTTAAAAGAATCATTTATTGATTTTGAGAGAGAGAGAGGAAAGGAGGAGAGAGAGAAACATCAATGTGAGAGCACAACATTGATTGGCTGCCTCCTGCACGCCCCTACCTGGCATCAAGCCTTCAGCCCTGGCATATGCCCTTGACTTGGAATCCAACCGGCAACCTTCTGGTGCAAGGGATGATGCCCAACCCACTGAGCCACACAGGCCAGGGCCACAGTGCAATTGTAAATGCATGCCCCTGTACATATTTTGTCTCTGATGAGGAAACAGATACTCAGAGACTTTTAAGTAACTCGTCCCCGGTCACACTGAAACTTGATGATTTCAGTACAATTCAAAGGGGGCCAGGAGTAGCCAAGCAAGGGGGTATAGAAGGGCACACCAAGTCGGGAGGTGTCCTGGAGGAGGAGATCTGCATCTTGACGAAAGGTGGGGCTGGAAAGATGGGCTGGAGCTGCACCATAAAGGAACTTTTACCCATGTTGAGGAATTTGGATTTTATTCTAGAAAGAATGGGGAGCCAATAAAAGAACTTCAGTAAAGAGCTGTCCCGATCGAATTTGCCTTTTGGGAGGGTTGCTCTGATGGCTGTCTGGAGGGCCGATTTAAGGGCGCTTAATCGGGAATCAGGGAGACCAGCTCAGCAACTGCAACAGTGCCAGCGAAGGAAATCAGGAGTCTACAGATGGAAATACAGAAATAGTTCCAAGTCACATTTAGAAGCAAAATAAATAGGTGTTGATGATGGATTGGAGGTGAGAGCGAGGGAAAGAAAAGTGCGATAGGCAGGGCAGTTGGATGCTGATGATGCTGTGTACTCAGGCGAGAGACACCAAGGGAAAAGTGGGGTTGGGGGAGGAGGAAATGAGGAGTCCAGTTTGGGGAAATGTGGAAATTCCTGGGAAAGTCCTAGTAGAGAGGCCCAACTCTTCATCTCAAACCTGGAGAGCCAGCTTTCTTCTGGACAGCCCCACAGGAAAGAGCAACCGTTCTCACTCAGCTCTTATGACGTCACCACTGCTGCCATCACCCCTACAATTTCCCACACCCTTTCTCCTCCTATATTGTCTATTTTGGAATGTGGCCCCCCTGTTTATTCAGGCTCTCCCGTCAGAAACCTGGGAGTTCTCTTCTAGCCTACTATGTTTAATCAATTGCCAAACCCAGTTGAATCTACCATTTAAATAGCTTTCCTGCCCTAACTGGTTTGGCTCAGTGGATAGAGTGTTGGCCTGTAGACTGAAGGTTCCCAGTTTGATTCCGGTCAAGGGCACATGCCTGGGTTGCGGGCTCGATCCCCAGTAGGGGGCATGCAGGAGGCAGGCAATCAATGATTCTCATCACTGATGTTTCTATCTCTCTCTCTCCCTTCCTAGCTGAAATCAATAAAAACATATTTTTTAAAAAATAATAAATAGCCCTAGCCGGTTTGGCTCAGTGGATAGAGCGTCAGCCTGTGGACTGAAAGGTCCCAGGTTCAATTCCGGTCAAAGACATGTACCTTGGTTGCGGGCACATCCCAGGTGGAGGGTGTGCAGGAGGCAGCTGATTGATGTTTCTAACTCTCTATCCCTTTCCCTTCCTCTCTGTGAAAAATCAATAAACTATATTTTTTAAAAAAATAATAATAATAAATAAATAAATAGCTTTTCTAAATCTGTCCTCTTTTCTCCATTCCCACTGCCACTGCCTGGACAGAGTCTTTCCTTCTCTCAGGTGACCTTGCAATGGCTTCCTAAAACTGTCCCCTGTGCAGATCTTACCTTCACTTGTCTATCTTCGGAACTGCCCTTAAAGTGACAGTTCTCACATGTAAATCTGTTGGTGTTCAGCTACTCTACTGAAGAACAACCGCTGGCTTCGCATCACTATGTGGCAAAGTGCAAGCTCCTAGCATAGCATACAGTGCCTCTCCCGGCCATTCTCCACGTGCTTACCTCTTGGGCCATTCTCCATCACTTTCCTACCCCATCAGCCTCCCGCATTTATGTCCTAACAGTATCAAACTGCTTACAGTGCTCTCGCGCTCACCGAGCCTCCTCCGGCCTCCAGGCTTTCATCCCTACAGTGCCTTCTACCTGGAATATCACACGCTTAGGTAGGGTTCCTTGGTATTCTTGCACTCCCAGATTGTATCCAGGAGAGTGGTCTTGGGCGGGCTCCTGGGGACATCTGCTAAGGGTGCAGAAGCTGGATTAAACAGAGAGAAACACTGAAATGCAATGCAATGGCAGCAGAGGCCTCTGGTAATCCCACAGGAAATCTCAAGCTGAGATGGTTCTCTGTGAGTCGACACTCCTGCAGCTGAGGACGGGAGTGCCCCTGTCCAGTGAAAGAGGGAATTTGGGAAGGAGGGTCTTGATAGCACTCCACAGAATTCTCTGCAAGCACCTTTGCAGACCTGGCAAACTCCTATCAACCTTCTTTTTTTGTTTGTTTGTTAATTGATTGATTTTAGTGAGAGAGAGATAGACATCGATTTATTGTTCCACTTATTTATTCATTCATTGGTTGATTCTTTGTGTGCCCTGACCAGGGATCAAACCCGCAACCTTGGTATATCAGGACAATGGAGCTCCCCAGCCAGGGCAAAGCGCTATTGTTCTTCACAGCCCAACTCGGGTTTTGCCTGCTCCCTCCCTCATCAGCACTCCCTCGGAGTTTATCTTTCCTTCGTGCATGACTTCTATTCCTTGTGTGTGCTATTCACTGTCAAAAAAAGTAATGCGTTTACATGTCTGGGTCCACCTACCACCTCCCGGTAAGATGGTGAGGAGAGCCTGGGTCTGCACTTCAGAGCCTAGAACAGTGCCTGGCACACACTGGCTACTCAATGAATGTATAGTGCATTGACTGAACTGGGGCTGAGTAATGAAGGAGGCAGCTACAAGGCTCTGAAAGGAGAGAGCTGGGGTTTAAGTGCCAGGAAGGATAAAAGGGAGGACAGTAACAAAGAGGCTCTTATCTCAGGGCCCTCCGTCTCCTCTTGCTTCATTGGGAACCAAGCTGGAGGCCCTTCTGGGGGGGTGTCCAAGAGTCCCAGGTCAGAGCGAAGCAAGGCTCTGAGCTCAGAGTGGCCAGAGTGGGGCAGAAGCCAGCCCAGGGCTGTACCTTGTAAATAGCCCTGGGAGGCAGAAGTACAACCTAGAGGGAAGGAAAGGGCTGCTAGTGGGAGAGAAAATGAAAGTTTCCAGCGTGACAGCTGTCACTCAGATTCCTACATAAAAAAGGACACAAAAACAACACACTGATGTAGGCACACACAGCAACCACAGAAGGAGGCAAGCATCTCCAGAAATATAACACACACACACACACACACACACACACACACACACACACACACACACCCCAAATGAAATGGACAAAGGCAGGGGAAAAATCAATCTGAAAATTATAGGCCGTTAACATATGTAAATGAACACCCATGAATTCTGGTCTCTAGTTACCCCGAGTCAGCAATCAGCCCTCATTCACCTTCAGAAACCTCCCACAGAAACTCTGGATGACAGGTTCCCCTACTTCTCCTTCACCCTCCGTCCCCAGAGGGTCTTCTCTTTAGGTTTCTTAGCAGCTCCCAGCCAGAAAGGGGTAAGAGTGAGAACGTCTCCGCGTGCGGCCAGCAGGGGGCAGTGTCCAACAAGCAATAATCAGACCAGGCTCACAGAACCTGGGGGCGGAGCAAGGACCAGAGTCCTTGGATCAATAGGACTTTCTGATCACATCTCCCACCCAGCTCTCCCTCCTTTCCTGTTTTTCCAGCACTCATGTGTCTCCTCAGCTGTAGTTTGTCCATCCTCAGTTTAGCAGATTTCATCGTTTGGTTCTCCCCAACTTTCCAGAGAACACTGAACTGCGGGACCTTCCCCGCTGGTGTTCCCATAGCTTCTTGCCCCCTCCCACTTCCTAGGTTCCCACGGTGTTCAGGACTCGTGAACTTTCCGTTGGACTTGTGACTGATGCTCAGGACCCCGCATGAGGGGCTCGAGGCGAGAGCCACCTCTCGGGGGGACATGCAGCTTCGCTAGTGCACGACTGGTCTGGCGGAGAAGGGCTGGATCAGGCCCCTTCACCGCCCTGGCCCAGCACCTTGTGCAGCTCACCAGCTGGGCAGCAGGACAGGCTGGCCCTGCGGCTTGCTGCCCCCGAGGGACCACTTGGCGAACACTCATTGCGTTGAGCACCGCCAGGATGAAGTCACTCAATCCTCCAGACACCCGTGAGGTGGGTCCTATCATCTTCCTCGGTTCACAGACGAGGGGTTTGAGTCCCACGGAGGCATGAGGTTTGCTCATTGTGGCACCAAGAGGAAGGGCGAGTGTGGAGCCCAGTCCCACGCAGGTGCTCTGTCTGCAGGTGTGCGCGTCCTCACCCTCTAGGGCAGCGGTTCTCAACCTGTGGGTCGCGACCCCTTTGGCGGTCGAACGACCCTTTCACAGGGGTCGCCTAAGACCATCCTGCATATTTACATGACGATTCATAACAGTAGCAACATTACAGTGATGAAGTAGCAACGAAAATAATTTTATGGTTGGGTCACAACATGAGGAACTGTATTTAAAGGGCCAGAAGGTTGAGAACCACTGCTCTAGTGTGAGGTTGCTGTAGCTGCTGCTGGCCACCCGCCACTCTGCCTCCCTCCTCCCCACTCCCTCTAGGCTGGTGGCCTACTCTCCCCAAACTAGCACTCGAGGGCTGTGGCCCTCCTGTTAGCGTCTTTCTCCTGCTCACTATCCTCGCACAGGCAGATCTGAGGATGCAAGGAAAAGGCAGAAAGATGAGGGAAGGGGGCAATAAAAGGAGCCTTCCGCAGGCAAGGGTGGGGAACCTTTTTCCTGCCCAGGGCCATTTGGGTATTTATACCATCATTCATGGGCCATACAAAGTCATCGACTTCAAAATTAGCCTGTTTGGTCAATCGTTTAATGAACTCACCTCTAATGCGCTGGTAGGGCCAGACCCAATGATTTCACAGGACTTATCTAGCCCTTAGGATGGGCGTTCCCCACCCCTGAGAGAGGGAGAGAAGGCTCAGAAGGTGGACACTGGACAGGGACAGAGAAGGAAGGAAGCTGGGTGAACCGAGGAAGAGGGCACAGGCAGGGCCTCCATTGTGCGGGCACAAAGGGGCCATCTGCCTGGCAGCCTACACAACATGTGTGTGTGTGTGTGTGTGTGTGTGTGTGTGTGTGTGTGTGTAAGGGGAGAGGGGAAGGAGTGGCTAAGAGTCCCCTCCACCCCATTCTCAAACCCCAGGGGCCCTGCTGTCTGCTCTGGCACTGGGGGTTGGGGGTTGCTGAGAAGGAGGGCAGAGAGGAGCAATTATGACAGACAGGACTGGAGGGCCAGGGCCTGCAGTAGCCAGGGATGGAAGAGGGCGCGGACAGCTGCAAGGGGTATGACCTGATGAGAAGGGACTGGAAGAGGAAGGGAGGGGGAGGGGCCAGAGCCCTCCTTGCCGGGTGCCCCAAACTGCCCCTGCCTCACCCCACTGGCCCTCACCCTTGCTGGGTTTTGGAGGATGTGAAACGAGGGCCCCAAGAGGGCCTGCTATTCTAGCCTTCCCTTCCTCCCTTCTGGTCTGCTGGCCCCAGAGCTCTCTTTCCCCTTCTCCCTCAGCCTGGGACTTCATCTCCCTGACAGTCCCAGCGCCTGGTCCCTCTCCCTTCCCCCTCTCTCTTCCCCCTCTCACTTCCCACCTCCTTCCTCGCCCCGTCCTTCAGAGCCCAACAACAGCGAGGCCAATTGATTATCTGAAGAAATTCGGAGCTAGCAGTAGAACAGCTGCAGCTGCCACCTCTTACCACCCCCAGGCCCTCAGGGATCCCTAAGGAGGGGGCCTGTAACCCCTTCTGCTTTCCAGCCTGGCAGAGCGAAGAGTGAGGGGGGAAGGGAACTCAGGGGACTGTGGTTGCTGTGCAGGGGGAGGCACAAAGCACTCAGGGCCAGGAACGGAAGAACCAGGTTCTAGTCCCAGCCCGCCATCGTGTGTGAGTCCCATGAGCCTTGTGGATAGCAGTAACCTGCCTTTAAGACAAAGGTGTCGGGCCCTAGCTGGTTTTGCTCAGTGGATAGAGCGTCGGCCTGCAGACTCAAGGGTCCCAGGTTCGATTCCAGTCAAGGGCATGTACCTTGGTTGCGGGCACATCATCGATGTTTCCAGCTCTCTATCCCTCTCCCTTCCTCTCTGTGAAAAATCAATAAAATATATTTTTTTAAAAAAAGACAAAGGTATCGGATGCAATGCTTTCTGTGCTCCCTTCCCACTCTTGCCCCTGTAGTCCTCTGAGTCTCTCTGGCCTCCCTCTGGTCATGTTCTGGGTGGAGCACATGTCAGTCTAACTCAGATGGGGAAGGGAAGATATCAACTCTCCTCTCGAAGTCTAACTCAGACCCTTCTTGCTGCTGATGCCATTCATCCTGAGCTCATCACAGATGAAAATGGCGCCCTTCAGCAATGGAGGACACCTTAGAATTCCCCTCCCACGGGCTGCCTTCAGCCTTCTCAGGTGATCTCACGTTTGAAAAGGATCTTGACGACCATGTAGGCAGGAATGTGCTCGGTGGTGTCACTGCCTGCCCACTGGACCCCTCCTCCTTGAGACTGGTCCTTCCATGGCGGGGCAGTTTTTCTTTCAAGTGCGGTAGTCTTTCTTGCAGTAAAATCTGTCTCCTGTAACTGTCACCTACTGGTTCTGGTTCTGACTCCTGGGACCACACTGAATGTCTGATTTTGTTTCTTTTTTGTTTGTTTGCTTGTTTGTTTTCAATATCTGAAGATGGGTAGCATGTTGCCCCTTGTAAAGACACATATCCTCAGTTTTTTAACTATTCCTCCTGTGCGGTCTCCAGGCCTTTAGCCTTCTTGACCACATGACTATGAATACTCTCTAGTTTATCCATGTTCCATTAATATATGGGGTCCATAAAGTGCCCCCTGTCATTTCAGGGAGGCAGAGGGGCCTTGGGTATAGAACAGGGGTCCTCAAACTACGGCCCGCGGGCCACATGCAAATACAAATATTGTATTTGTTCCCGTTTTGTTTTTTTACTTCAAAATAAGATATGTGCAGTGTGCATAGGAATTTGTTCATAGTCTTTTTTTTTTAAACTATAGTCCGGCCCTCCAACGGTCTGAGGGACAGTGAACTGGCCCCCGGTTTAAAAAGTCTGAGGACCCTGGTATAGAACATAGAGAACCTGGGTTTGAACTTTGTCTCTGCCCACAAGTAGCTGTGTGGCCTTGGGCAAAGCCCTCCTCCTCTCTGGGCTTCAGTTCCCTCAGCTAGAAGTTGATTTCGGGCGCCTCCCAGGATTCCTCTGGTACCCTCCATATTACTCTCTTAGTCCTAGGTCCATTGTGTTCTCCCCAGTATCCTGAGGTGCGGGGTACAACATGAGCCAAGAACTGAGATTGCAAGGAATTTTGACCCAATTTAGAGACAACACCAGGGAAGGCAGTGTTTCATGCCATGGCTTTTCCCAGGAGCGTGGACCCACAGATACATGTTGAACTTGGGTTCCAAGGGGACACGGAGCTCCTTCTCAGACCCACTGGGAGCAGGGGCAGAAGCACATCAGAGAGATCAGAAAGCGTCACTCGATGAGTGCCCAACATGGGGGTCCATGAGGCTTCCGGTGAGGAGGTCTGGGACCTGTGTGTTACACCTTCCTCTGCACCTCCTTACTCTGTGACCCCTTCTTCTTCCTCTCCTCATTTACCCACCAGACTGCGCTCTCAAGGCCCCATCAGAAGAGCCACCAGGGCCTGGAACCCACTGTGCCCACCCTACCATAACCTGCGGGCCAACTTCCCAGCCCATTCAAATGATCCAAGCCATACCTGGTGGTAGAATGAGGTCACTTTAATTTTTTATTTTGTATGAAATTGGAAATGCAACAGGACATAGGACACAGACCCCTAGGGCCCACTCTTGGGGGTACTAGGGAACAGGGAGGGATTGGGGGAAGGCTGGAGAGAGAAAAGAGGCGGGTGGGACAGGGTGGGGTTGTCTGGGAATGGAGGGAACCGAGAAAGAACTGGGAGCCCTGGATCTGGGGGAGGGGCACCATCCCAGAGGACTAGGGTGACAGACAGATGGATCTGAGGAGGGATATGGGGTGTCATGAGCAAAGGGGATCCCCACACACACACCTGCAGTTGCAGAAGGAGCACAAAAGGGAAAGGAATAATCAGGGAAGAAGCAAGAGAGACCTGGCCAGGGCTTCCAGGAACCTCCTCACCCTACCCCAAAGTGCACAACTTGGCAATAAATAGTAATATTTATAAATAAATACGTAAATAAATAGATAGATGAATAAATAAATACATAAATAAATATCCTTGTAGAGCTAGCAGTTTGGTGCGAGGGAGGAGCGTGCTGAGTGCAGCGAGCTCCTTGCGTTTGCACAGGTCCTAGGGCCCTTGTTCTACTGCTGACCCCAGGCTCCGGTGAGCACGTGGGGCTCAGTGACGGGGCAGTGGGGGCAGAGCGCTGGAGGTGGGGTGGGTGAGGGTCACTTCCCTTGCTGAAGGCAGTTTAAGGAAAGGGGGCGGGGGATGATAAACAGGCCCTAGGACCAGGAGACCTGAGCATTCCCAGAGGGCCATGCTGAGGCACCCTCTGCATCCCAGGGAGGACCTGATGTGGTTTGCACATTTTCATGGTGGGCTGGGATGCAGGAAGCAGAGGTGAGCTCTGGCCCACCCATTCCCTGGGATGAGTTTGGGGACATCATCCCCTGCCCCAGGATCCAGGCTGGCCTTTCTCTAGCTCTGCACCCAGGGAGGGAGAAAACTGGGAAGGTGGGAGTGGGAGGGGCCGAGGAGGGGGAGCAAATAGCTCAGAGAGGGCAAGGCACTCTCTACTGAGTAAGATCAAGGCCAGCATCTTCAGGAACAAGATAGAGAACAGGAAGGCCTTCCCCCCAATGTCAGCTACTGGGACTCCCCGCCACCAAGATGATGTCATCTCCGCAGGCCCCTCTGCCAATCTAGACTGAGATCTCCGAGGAAGAAGCCCACCCCTTCCTGTTCTGATGTTCCCTCCCTACCATGGGCAGGAGGCCCTGGAACAGGGTAGAAAGAGGATGGGGGGGAGGGGGTGTCTGGGTCTCTGGAAATCTGTACCTGGGATAGAAGAGGGAGCAACCCTTGAGAGAGCTAGGGGGACCCAATGTGTGGTGAGCTTAGTAAATCCAACAAGGACTGGACACCGACCGCCCCTCCCCGCTCACACTTCTAACAGCTGGGGCCCAACCACACACTGAGAAGGTGCCTGGAGAGCAGCCCTGGGATGCTGGGTCGGTCACGACCCGTGGGGACATCATCCTCTACCCCAGGCCTGGGGGGCTCCATGCCAGGGCACAGGGCTCAGGAGAGAGGTGTCTGTTCTAGTCAGTGGGCGAGGAGAAGGGACCTGGGGGGGCCCGGGGAGGGGTGCGCCCGGGCGCCTTCAGACATCCAGCACGTGGTTCAGGTAGGAAATGTAGCAGATGGCCAGGCGCAGGATCTCAATCTTGGAGAGCTTCTTGTCCGGGGGCAGCGTGGGCAGCAGCTTGCGCAGCTCAGCGAAGGCCAGGTTGAAGGCCTCCACGCGGATCCTCTCCCGCGTGGCGTGGGCCGTGCGGTACTTGGCTGTGGCCCTGCGCCTGCGCCGCCGTTCCTCCCGGCTCAAGTGCTGCAGGTCTTTCCTGCCGGGCTCTCCTGGCTCCAGGCCCCGGGTCTGGCCCCCTCCCGGCCCCCTGGGCCCAGCCGCGTCAGGGCCCGCCCCGCCCCCATAGTCACTGAAGCCTGACTCGGGCTCCGAGTGGGCGGGAGGCAGGTCCAGCTCCATGGCGTCTGAGTTGAGCATCATGATGGATGCCCCCTGCCCCGTGAGATCAGGATCCCCTCCCGCCCCTCCCTCTGGGAGCCTGAGAGCTGGTTGTGGGAGAGGCAGGAAGGGCCTTGGGTGGTGGGGTCTGCCACTGAGCTAGAGAAGGCAGAACCGCTTCAGGAGTCCATGGCCAGGGTTCCAGTTGGGAGCCTGGAAGAGAGAAGAGGACATCGGTGGGGAGGGAGGAAGGAGGGACAGCTCAGAGGTGAGGAGGGCATCGGGAAGGTCTGAGATGGGCTGGGAGGGGGGAAGTACCTAAGGGTGCGGGAGGAAGGCAGAAGCAAAGGGGAGGTGTAGGGTAGGGGGACAGCAGGAGCGATAGGCAGGTTGCCGCGTTGTTACAGAAACAGGAGGAAAGATGGTAAGAAGGAAGAGAACCCGGAAAGTGAGCCATGGGAAAGGAGGAGAAGGGATGAGGAGGACGTAGGGCAGGATAAATCTGAGAAAGGGATTAAAGATCTCAGTGTGAGACCTAAAACTGCAGAGCTCCTAGAAGAAAGGGAAAATGTCTCATGACATCAAACTTGGCAATGATTTCTTAGATGTGACGCCTAAAGCACAGGCAACAAAAGCAAAACTAGACAAGTAGGACTTAAAATTAAAAACTTTTGTGCATCAGAGGACACAGTCAACAGGGTGAAAAGGCAACCCACAGAACCGGAGACAATTTCTAAAAATCATCTATTGGATAAGGGGTGAAAATCCAGAATATTATAAAGAACTGCCCCTCTAACAACAAAAGATCAAAGAACTTGGTTAATACATAGGCAAAGGACTTGAATAAACATTTCTTCGAAGGTGATATACAAATGACCAACAAATATATGCGAAGTCCAACATGATTAGTCAGAGAAATGCAAATCAAAACCACAATGAGATATCGCCTCACACCCATTAGGATGGGTGCTCTGAAAAACACAGAAAAGAACAAGTGTGAGGATGTGGAGAAGTTGGGGCCCTTGCACCCTGTTAGTGGGATTGTACAATGCTGCCACCACGGTTGAAAACAGTATAGAGATCTATGTCCAAATGAATTGAAATCGGGAAAAAATAACTGAAACCAGGATCCTGAAGAGGTGAGTATCTGCCTTCCAATGTTCCTTGCAGCATTATTTACAGCTGCCAAGATATGGGAGCAACCAAACATCCATCTACACATGACTAGGAAAGAGTGGCATTTACATACAATGAAAGAGCATTCAGCCTTAAAAAAGAAGAAAGGCCTGTCACATGATACCACACAGATGAATCTTGAGGACACGATGCTAAGTGAAAGAAGCCAGTCACAAAAAGACTTATTGTAGCCTGGCCAGAGTGGCTCGGTTGGTTGAAAGTTGTCGACCAGTGCACAGAAAGGTTGCCGGTTCAATTCCCGGTCAGGACACATACCTGGCTTGCGGGTTCGATCCCCAGTTGGGGTGCGTGTGGGGAGACAACAGATTGATGTTTCTCTCTCTCTCTCCTCTCTCTCCCCTCTCTCCCTTTCTCTCTCTCTCTCTCTAAGCATGTCCTCGGGTGTGAGGATTAAAAAAGGAAAACACTGCATGATTCCACTTAAATAAGGTATCTAAGTAGTCATCTTCACAAAAATATAAAGTACAACGGTGGTTACGGGGGGCTGGGAGGAGGCAGGAAGGAAGGTGCTGTTCCATGGGCACAGAGCTTCCGATTTGCAAAATGAAAATCTCTGGAGCTCTGTTTCACAGCCGTGTGACTGTACTTAACACGACTGAACTGCACACTGAACATGGTAACTTGCATGGAGTGTTTTTTACCAAAATAATTTTAAAAAATAATAATGACAAAAAAGGAAAAAGAAAAAAAACAGCAACACAGAAGCTATAGGTCCAAGAGAGGTTGGCTGTGACTCTAAACTTTTACCAGCGAGAGAAGAACTGCAAGCCTCGGCCCTGTGATTCCCTCCCTCCCAGGGCCCCTCTCCATCCGTGTGTGTGTGTGTGTGTGTGTGTGTGTGTGTGTGTGTGTAGGAGGGGTGGGGGCGGAGAGGAGCTGGAATAAACACGCAGATTGCCCATTGTAGAGTGAACTGGGACATATGGAGCTCGGCACAGCTGCCCCAGCTCAGTGGCTCCCAGCCCACACCCCACTCCCAAACGCACCACCGCGGACAGCAGGCCCTGCACCCTGTCCACTAGGATCAGGGGAAGGCATATCCTCTGGCCCTGCTCCCCCTGCTCAGAACCAGCTCTTTGCTCTGGCTCTGACCTCAACAGCCTCAGACCTTCCCCTGCAAGGAAGACTGGAGAAAGGGAACATAATCAGCTCCCACAGCCCCAGGTCAGTTCAGACGTGGCCCGCAGAAGAGGATGAGGACAGCTTCGCGGGGCCACCATGATGAAGCTTAGCTACGGTTTGCTGTCCCTGGGGTCAGAGGAAGGCAGGGCAGCAGGAATACGGCCTGGGAAGGCTGGGCAAAGGGCTCTCCTTTAAGGGGTGTTAAGCGGGCACAGTGGACCACTCACTGTGAGCTCAGCTCCCTCACGGTCACCGTCCTCCTCCCTCATCAGGTTTGGTTCTCCTGCCTGACAGACACTCTCCGGGGGTCAGGCACCCCCGAGCTAGCCCACCCCACTGCACAGAAGACAGACTCAATGGTAGTTGACAAATAGTTACTAAGCTGGTGGGAGGGGGAGGGAGGCAAGGTCATCATCTGACTGGCACACCCCCCCCCAACAATAACACAAGACAGAAGGTGGTTAGTCCTGAAATGTAGAACACACCCCATCTTCTGGGGTCCAAAGGAACAAGAGGGGGTGGCAATAGTGGGGGAGGCCCCACAATCACCATCTCCCCGCACATGTTCAGTTGCCCAACTGCCCACCCCCGTGCTTCAGGAGTCCAGCTGTGGGATCGCAACACATCTCTCACAGCCCCATCCTCCCTCTGTCCCCATGTTCCTGCACCCTGATCGCCTTGCCATGCCCTCCGTCCCCCTCTGTCTGCTCCCAGCCTGCCCCCTGCCCCATGTCCGCCTGGCCCACTCTCCTCCCCAGCTCCAGTCCCTGCCGCAGCTTCTATTTCCCCATCGAGTCCTCACCCCCAAATCCACTTCCGATCTCACATTTCCAGGCTCCGAGGATCAAGGACAGCAGCGTTGCCCAGCATCCAGGACAAGACTTCCTGCCCCACTCCGGCCATCCCCAACCCAACGGAGAACAGGTAGGCACCGAATCAGAGGGGAGGAGTGGGAAGAGGGAGGTGCAGGGTGGGAAGACACAACACACTAGAGAGAGAACTAGAGGGAGGCTCTGGGAGGGGACTGGAGCCAGAGGGGGAGGGACACGCCCGCCCGTCCCCAGCCCACGGTCCCCCCTTTACCTAGGAGGACCCTGTGAGGGGATCCAAGCTGGCAGGACAGGGGCAGCGTTGACGGCCCCAGTCTCCTCTGGCTGCTCAGAGCTCATCCGTCTGCAAAGTTAGTGACCAGCTTTCTAGAGCTCTCGGGGGCAGCGTGGCATGGCTGCGCGGGCTCCAGGGCAGACGAGAGGGGCACACATAGTGGGGATATAGGACCAGGAGGAAAGGGTGGGCTCGACCAGGTCCTGGGGCCACCAGTACTCACACACACACGCACACACACTCACAGACACATACACACCTGAGCTGACCCAGCCCTATGTGTGTATATATGGAGATACACACACACACCCCCAGCTCTCCATTGGCTGGCCCAGGCTCCCCCCTCATCAATATTAAACAGACAGGCCAGGCAGCCATTGGCAGAAGGACCTGGGAACCCCCCTAACCCTGGGAGCTGGGGATTGGGGGCTGGCCCTGGGGGTGGGGGGGGCAGGCAGTAGGGGAGCAGGGACATCTGTTCTCCATGCATATTTCATAAGCAAGAAATGGAGAGCTGGGGAAGGGGTGGGGCTGGGGCGAGAGCCAGGGCAGGAGCCCAGAGAGCTCCTGAGCCTCTCAGAAGAGGCAGCAGGGACAGAGTCCCTCAGCAAGCTCAATGTTAGTGCCATGGTCCCAGGCTAAGTCCCCCGCACGACTTTGGCAGCTCCTCCCCGTGTCTCCTCTGCCCTGCTGGCACTCACAGGGAAGTCTCGAAAAGCGCAGTGGACAGCACAGCACTGAGATGCAGCGAGAGCACAGAGAGCACGAGAGTCCTTGCCCTCACCAAGCTCTCATTCTCCAAAGCTGGGACCACCGCCCCCTTGCCACGCTGCCTGTGGCTGCTTTCCAGGCCCTGCCCTCATCCCTGTGGAACTCAATCACCCCACCTTCTTATCCCAGCCCCCGTTCTTCCACCTACCCCATCACCTGGGGCGGCAGGATCAGATTCCTGACACAGATCCCCGGAGGCGTTTTTCTAGGCTGCCCATCCCAACCTGACCCCCTGGGAATACGGTGCTCTTAGGAGGAAAGTCAGGGCTAAACAGAGCAACGTGGAGGAGAGAGGAAAACGTAGCATGTGAACGACTCTGGGGTAGGAGGGCAGGGCAGCCCGGGCAGACTTCACGTTTGCTGGAGTATCTAACGAGCAGTAAGAAAACTAGATACAAAATTATATGCAAATGGGCACTGATTACGGTCCTATCAATAGCTGAGCTGCCTCCAGCCTGCGTGTGTGGTGTGTCTGCGTGTGTGTGTGATGTGTGTCTGCGTGTGTGTGTGTGTGTGGTGTGTGGTGTGTGGTGTGTGGTGTGTGTGTGGTGTGTGTGTGCGTGTGGTGTGTGTGTGGTGTGTGTGGTGTGTGGTGTGTGTGTGTGTGGTGTGTGTGTGGTGTGTGTTTGTGTGTGGTATGTGTGTGTGTGTGGTGTGTGTGTGGTGTGTGGTGTGTGTGTGGTGTGTGTGTGGTGTGTGTGTGTGGTGTGTGTGTGTGTGTGTGTGTGTGTGTGTGTGTGTGTATGCATGTGTTGTGGGGTGGCAGGAGCTGGGACCTAGGGAAGCACAGGAGGCAACAGGCTAGGTGTCCGTATCTGAAGTTCTCTGCCCCACTCAGCTGTTGAATGTCCGCTGAGCCTTTGCGAGGGTCCAGAGGGAACCATGGCTGGGGGACTGTAGAAACCGCGTGCTACAGTGAAGAGACCCCTGCCAGCTGTGTGGCCTCTGACGAGTAACATCAACTTGTCCTTTCCTGTAGAATGGGGTTAATTCTAGCCGCTTCTTAGGTTGCCATGGAGATTAAGCAAGATAATGCAAGTGACCAGCCTGGACCTTAGTAGGGCCACACCCCACGTTTAGGCTATTGGAGGCATTTGCCATTTCCCTTGCTGATCAACCTTTTCTGGGCTTTCTCCAGGGTGAGGCCTTCCCTACGGGGAGTCCCACAATTCCCCCCCCCCCCAGCTTCCCCACTGCTTCCCACCCCCAGGTCTGGGAGGTGCCAACTCCCACCTGGGCAGGCCCAGACAGGTGCCCAGGCACCGGCAGATGGGCTGAGCTGGAGGGGAAAGGAGGCTTGAGGAGGGGGGTTGAGGGGGCAGGGGATCAGGTGGCATCTCGGTTCTTGCATCATCATTGCCATGGTGCTGATTAAAAACCAATCTCCACCTAATGAGCCCCCAGCAACAACAATTCTACCTCCCCCACCCTCCTGCCCTCTAGCCCATCCAAGAAACTGGGAGACCGAGAGTCTCAGGCGAGTGTGCCATGAGGGAGAGGAGGGATACAGACAAATGGAAGATGAAAGGAAGCAGATGAAATGAGGGGAGAGACATAAGAGACGGAGACTGAGAGAGAGAGGGAGGGAGAGAGAGATAGAAAGAGAGAGAGAGAGAGAGGGAGAGAGAGAGAGAGAGAGAGGGGAAGAGAGAGAGAGAGAGAGGGAGAGAGAGAGAGGGGGGAGAGAGAGAGAGAGAGAGAGAGAGAGAGAGAGAGAGAGAGAGAGAGAGAGGGAGAAGGGCAAATAGTCTTTGGTAGCAGACATGGAGAAGACTTGTCACGGGGAGATGGAGACATGGGGACAACGGAGATAAAAAAAAAAAAAAAATAGGGGATGGGAGCACGGTTGCCAGGTTGCCAAGGCTTTATGGGAGGCTCAGATGTACAAGATATGAGTGGGGCAGGGGCAGGGGCAGGGGCATGGCGAGATGCTGAAAAGAGGAGACCGTTATGGGGACACGGACCTGGGAGAAACACTGATGTTCAGGGATGGACAGACGCTGATCCTGGGAGAGAGGCCCGAGGAAGCCCCAAGACAGGGCAGAGAGAGGGGAGAGGCAGAGCCCCGATAGCTGTGAAGAAGTACCCCAGACCAGAGACAAGGTGGGGAGACGCAATAAACAGAACTGTGGAGATGAGGGACTGTTATTGATCCCAAAGGGTAAGACACTGAGGGAGACCGAAGCAGAACCTTGAGAGCCTAGTAGCCGAAGGGAAGGGTGGTGTGGAGAAGGGAGGAGCCAGATCCCTGTACCAGATCCTTTCTTTCAGGCCCTTTAGCTCCAATCCTTCGACCCTGCAACCTCCAACCTTGAAATAAGTAACCCATGCTCTCCCCAGTGCAAGTGGAGGTTTGCTGGTAAAGGGGGATCTGAGCATGCTCTCACCCCTACTCCTCTGGTCTGTCATCTCAGGATCCTGGACTCTGGGGCCCCCAACAGTCATCACTCAGGGATTCAGTGTTTGCTCCTCAGGGAGTAGCTGAAGAGCATAAGTGTGTGATAAAGCATGGAGTGGTGGGAAGAACCACTAATTGTATTAAACTCGGGGTCAGTAAACCTGGGTCCAAGTCCTGGTGACCTTGAGCGAGTCATTTAACCTTGTCTGAGTCTACTTTTGTCATCTGTGAAGTGGGGACGATGTTGCTTTCCACACAGGGCTCTTTTCAGACAACGCATGGGAAAGTTGTAATGTGCAGTGCCAGGAAAATTGTGACGTGCTCGCCCAACCTTTCTACCTGTGCACAGTGATCTGAAGGTGGCAAGAGGTTTCCCACACATGTGTATGGGGCATGATTGCGGGAGGCTGGGAGGCTCTGGGGTCAGCTCAGGTTGCCGGCAGCCATGGCTGAGTGGGAAAGAGACAGCCCCCCTGGCGCTGTGGGGGTCATTGCTGTAAGGGCAGGAGCAGGGCCCGCAGATGGGGGTGCTGATGGCTCTATGGTTATTGGTATTTTGCATTTTGTAGGTGTTCTTTTTTTTAGCTTAGCACAACCTTTTGTTGTTGTTGTTAAAATCACCCAAGGAGCCCTGACCAGTTTGGCTCAGTGGATAGAGTGTCGGCCTGCGGACTCAGGGGTCCCGGGTTCGATTCCGGTCAAGGGCATGTACCTTGGTTGCGGGCACATCCCCGGTGCGGGGTGTGCAGGAGGCGGCTGGTCGATGTTTCTCTCTCATCGATGTTTCTGGCTCTCTTTCCCTCTCCCTTCCTCTCTGTAAAGAATCAATAAAATATATTTTTAAAAAAAAATCACCCAAGGATACTTTTCCTTGATTTTAGAGAGAGTGGAAGGGGGCAGGGGGGTGAGAGAGGGAGTGAAACATGGATGTGAGAGAGACATATTGATTGGTTGCCTCCTGCATGCACCCCAACTGGGGCTGGGGATAGAACATGCAACTCAGGTACGTGCCCTTGATGGGGAATTGAACCCGCGACCCTTTGGTGCGCGGCTGAGGCTCTAACCATTGCGCAGGGCAGTACAATCTCCTTTTATCTCCACACAGGCTTCAGGTAGGCTGTTGGGAAGAAAGGTTGGTGTGTAGGGAAGACCCTGGGGCCCAGGCCTGGTCCTTGAGGGTGGGCGGGGGCTGAGGAGCTTGGAAGCAGTGGGTTTGGCAGGAGAGACAGTGACATATGTGGGGGGCCCTGGGGACCCAAGCAGGCGAGCGCTGGCAAGGAGAGCAGACAGCGTTAACCCTTGCTGTGCCACACTGCCTGACCCTCGGGCAGGGGCCAGTGGCTGGGGTGCTGTGCTCAGGGTCACGGGGACAGGAGAGCAGGAAGAAGCACTGGAGTTCCTGGGAGCGGCTGCGAGTCTTGAATCTTCCTGCATCTTTGAGGGTCTCTCCTTGCCTGCTTCCACTCGGTCTCGTCTGTCTTCCTCTGCTTCCACCTCCCTGGGCCTCTAGAAGGGGACAGCGGGTCTCCACCCTGGCTAACTGCACAGTCTGTCAGTCTCCGCCGCCAGCCTGGCTGGAAGCCCCCACCTCAGCCCTGAGCCTGAGCCCTCTCTCGCCCCAGCCCCTGGCCTTGAAGGCTTTGTCGCTTAAGGCAGCCTCCCCTTTCTTCTTTCCTCTCCACTCACCTCTCCGCAGCTCAGAGCCCATCTCCCATCTTATTATGACCTCCGACCACTGCCCCCCCCCCCCCAGCCGCTTCCCTCCCCCATCCATCTGTCTTCCCTGAAGCTCTCTTCTTTGTGTCCACCCATCTGTCACCACCAGCTCAGGGCCCACTCCCCTCCCAGCCACACCCACCTGGCCTCTCTCCCCTCAGGCTCCGTTCCCTCCAGCTCTCCCAGGCTCCCTCTCCTCCTTCAGCCCTACTAGGTGTCCCCACTCCTGTACCCCATTACTTCTTTGTCTCTCCCCCGCCCGCCCCCCTGCCTCTGTTTTGCCTTCCTTTCCTCTAGTTTCTCTAATTTCCCCTCAGTGGATGGGAGAGCAGGGAGAGTGAGGACTCTAGGGTCCTAGCCCCCAGCCCCTGAGCAGCCAGCCAGCCTGGGCCAGAGGCTGGCAACATTTACTCACAGTTGCATCACCCTCTCAGGCCTCCTGAGATGCCCCCTGCACTCCCGCTCGCTTCCCTGCCTGGGAATGGGCTACGGCTTCTCTTCTCCACTCCACGCAGGCGGTGGGCGCTCCCTCCCATCCGACCCGAGGCCCTTTCAGACCCGGACCTTACAAAGGTCTCCGCTTCCCAAGCTCAACTGTCAGCAACTCTGGCCAAGCTTCTTGTGCAGACGGGATGTGAGTGACAGGCCTGTTCTCTGTGCATCGCCCCACATTTCTACTGTGTCTGGGTGGGAGGACAGTAAGTGCCCGCAGGCCTTCCTCTCTAGATTGACCCCAATACCTTCCCAAGTGCATGAATTATCAGCCTTTCAAATCAGCCCTGCCCTGAGGAGTTTAAGATGAAAGGGAGGAAGAAGGGCCACACAGACGCAGACATCAGCGCCAGCAGAGGGACGGGCCTCAGAGAGCTCCGACTCCCGCCGCATAGATGAGCGCGCTGGGGCCCGGAGAGGGGGAGGGCCCGTAACAGAGTCACAGGGCATCGGGCAACTGGAAAAGCTGCTCCTGGCCTCTGCCCACCGCGAAAGCCCCCCCTGACCGGCCCCACCCAAAGCAAAGCCTCCATCCTCCGGACGCCATGGACTGTTTACAGCACTGGCTTCGCTTTGCCAGGAGCACGTGCGGCTGCCACTGGCGGCTTCGTCTTGCGTCGTGTCCCTTCCTGCCATCTAGACTTGGGGGCTCCGGTCTCTGAGGGAAGGCGGCCTCTCCCATGCCCTTTTACAAGGCTGGGGCAGTGCCTCACCCACAGCCATGCTCTGAGTTTATTACTGCCACGGCTGCCAGTGCAGATAGAAGCCACATCATTCCTCAGGGCCACTGTTCCCCCAGGGGTCAAATAAGCTAGACCCTGCACGTAACTTCTGAGGTCTTATTATACTGTCCCTGGAAGAAACCAAGTCCTATTGAATAAGGCAGGATCTCGGGGCAGAGCACCGGAATCTGGATGAAAAATCTCCCCCAGGATGGGCCCGTAGGAGCATGGGCAAGGCGTGGGAAACAGAAGGAAAGCCGTCAGGGCTGAGGGACGAGGAGTCACAAGAGAGAGGCTGGGTCCTGGCTTTCAGCAGAGGGTGGGTGCAAGAGAAGGCGCAGTGTGAGCGACCGACCGGCGGGAAGGGGCAGGAAGGGAAGGAAACTCCGTGGCCCGAAGATGCTGCCAGCCAGTCCCAAGGGGTCTCCAGGTCACAAGTACCGGGTGAGGAGCCAGACCAGTCTCAGAAAGGCAGCCCCAGTGGGTCAGAGGGCCTGTGCCCCTTCCAAGGAGCGGGGCTCCCCAAGAGCCACAGAGCGACCCAGCCTTTTGGTTCTGTATTTTTGGGGAGGGGAGAGGGAGGAGGTGGGACAGCATGACGGGCAGAAGCTTTGCTGAGATGCTTCCCGAGGCAGAGGCTGAATATTGAAGGCCCTGCAGCGCGTACCTTCCTTCCTGCCCGCGCTCTGCTCAGCCCCCTCACCGGTACCCAGTTACTTCCCTGCTCCCTGCGGCCACAGCAGGGAGAGGAAGCGCGCTGTCCGCTGGGAACCTGTTGGCTGGGGGAGGTTCGCAGCCAGCCCAGAAGCAGCGGCAGCTGCGCTCAGCTCCCCGCCAGCGCAGCCCGGCTTCTCCAGCGCAGCCTGGGAGGGGTGTGTGTGTGTGTGTATGTGTGGGGGGGATAGCGTGCATTTCCACTGCCCAGAACCCCACACACCCCTGAGGGAACTTGGAGAAAAACCACCTCCCCTCAGCGGGATCGGAAAAGGTAAACATCCCGGTCAGGAAACGAAGAGGAGGGTTTGGGATTCTGAAAACGGCCAGCTCTTTTCCATCTCTGCAGCCCCCCCCCCCCCCGCCCACCCCCACCCCCAATGTGGGAGACAGCCTCTTGACCTGGCGAGGGGAGGAGGCTGGCTCCAGCCCCTCCTGCCAGCTCTTCCCCCTCAGCCACTGCCCATCGCTTGGCTGTGCTGCCACACACAGCATTCCGCCTCCACGGAGATCCAGGGAACTAGTGTCTCCAGAGTCCCAAACCGCTCGCTTTCATCTGCAAAATGCCCACCGTTAACAGAAAGCCTTGCTCCCTGGCAGGCCACCCCAGGGCCTTCTCTGCCTGGCCGAGCTGCTCCTGCTGACCCTTGGGGCTTGGGCACTGAGTAGCTCACCATTCCCGAGTATGGCCGGGGTTTTCTCTTGGCTCTGCTTCCACAGGGGCGAATCTAACTCACACACGTGCTCCTCCTCTGTGCAGCCTTCCTAAATGCCACACACTGTCCCAGGCCCCACTGTGCCCACCCCGCACTCTGGGTCACACCTCGTCGGGAGTGTCTGTCTCTCCCCTCACCCATCTGGGAGCTACTCCAGGGCTGTATTCCCTTCATCTCTGGACCCCCCAGGATCCCTAAGTGAATAGAGAAATGACTGTCAGCCTAACCAGTGTGGTTCAGTGGTTGAGCATCAACCTATGAACCAGGAGGTTATGGTTTAATCCCTGGTCAGGGCACATGCCCAGTTGCAGGCTTGATCCCCAGTAGGGGACGTGCAAGAGGCAGCTAATCAATGATTCTCTCTCCTCACTGATGTTTCTCTCTCTCCCTCTTCCTTCCTCTCTGAAATCAATAAAAATATCTTTAAAAAAGAAATGGTTGTCAAATACAAAGGTGGGGAGAAACTCTGCTAACATTGTCCGCGTGAGACGGAACCAGGCTCCGGAAGGAGCCCTGCCCCCAGGACTCCAGCTGGTGGTGACAGGGCCTCCCTCCTCAGGCCCAGACCCAGGGGAGAGCACATGGTAGCAACTGCGTGACACCCAGGGCCCATTCCCATTCCCATTCCCAGAACAAGGCAGCCTGGGACACATAACAGGTCGTGTGGATAATCTATTTTAATGAAATCCATTATTTATATATTTACATACACCACACACACACACACACACACACACACGAAAAGAAAACAAAAATAGACATTACAGCTTAAAAAAATGACAACTGAGCACTGTGGGCTGGAGGTGGGATGCCCACCCCGCAGCACACCCGCCCCACAGATCCCGTCCTCCTCCTCAGGGCGTCCTGGTATTGTTCCTGGCATTCAACCCTTGCCATTCTTCCTGGCCAGGAAGGTGGAGAGGTACAGGTGGGGTGGGGAGTAGAGGGAGGTCCAGGGCAGGGTGGACGGAGTAGAGGAGGGATGCTGAAGAGGGGTAAGTTAGGGTGGATGGCGAGGACTTAAACAGGAGCAAGAAGCTGCTGTCTGTCATCCTGGAACCTGGTGGGAGAAAGAAGAAACGGGAAAGGGAAGACTGGAAGGGGAGCTGGAGTGGGGTGGGGGGAAGGATGTGTTTCTCTCTGTCTCTTTCTCGCAGTTCCACTTCTTTATGTTCATCCCAGCCTGAGCCAGGCTCAGGGAGGGTCCAGTGACACACTAGTGGTTTCTGTCCCAGCAGGACAACTGATCTAGGAAATGAACCACAGAGCTGGCAGAAGCTGGGGTTCTCCTCAGAAAGACACAGAACCCGGCTCCCGGGGAGCAATGAAGAGGACATCAGCTTTGGCATTGATGCAGTAGGTGATGACGAGAGAGCAGACAAGGACGCCAAAGCCCACGGCCAGGGTGATGAGCTGCAGGGGAGACAATGCGCTCAGATGATCTCAGTGCAGTTTGGGGTAATTGCTTGGGGCTGGGAGCCAGGACACCGGATTCCTGGAGCTGGCTCTAGGCACCAAGTACTGAACAATCAGAGCAACATCTCCGCAGGCTGGAGACGTGGTCTCCCCTTTTTAAAAGAGCAGTGAGGTCCCTCTGTTCTTACTTCTGTCTTGTGTTACGTAGACTTTAAGCACCTTGAAGGCAGGACCCATGACTTTGATTCTCTCGTGGCAATGACATACCTGACTGACTTGTTTCAGGCACTCGTTAATACCGACTGCCTCCTCCTGGGAAGGACTACCTGGGGACACGGGGCTAGGAGTGTCGCCTTGGGCCTCTCTGAGAGCACAGCTCCAGCAAGAACACAGAATCACCCTATCAGTGAAGACAAGCTTGCTAACGGGCATCCTAGCGGACAAGGGACGGATTCGTAGTAGGTTTTGTGGCAAATCTGGGCGAACGGGAGACGAAGGGGTCACACAGATCCCTGCCACCACCCCTTCCCATCTCACCTCGAGCTCTTTGCTGGCTATGAGAAATATCCGGGCGCGGATGTCTTTCCAGCGGCTCTCGGTCCAGGTAGAGTACTCGGTGGAGCCCCACTGCCCGAGCTCGAAGGCAGGAGACACGGCCCTGACCAGTCGGGCCGTGGAACGCACACAATAGGGGAGCCGCTCTGTCCCGTTGGAGTTCAGGGGGCCCTGAACCCACATGTACTCATACAGCTGCAGGAAGACAGGCCAGAGCAGGGGCTGAGGCGATCCTTTCTCCCTCCCTCCCTTCACCCTTTAGATGGCCCTTTCCACTTAGGCTACTGCCCGTTCAACACCCACGTTCAAAGGGCTGCATCCCTCCACCTCTCCACCCCAAGCCCGTGGGTCCAGTTGGGCCTCGGAGATCCGCCAACTTCCCAAGGGAAAGGGACCCTCGGGGCACCTCCGACACCACTACCACTCACATCCTTGTTTTCACTGGGGACTTTACTTGGATCCTGGCACTGCTCTCGGGTAAGGTTGACGACCTTGCCAGTCAAATTTGCCAAGGCATACTGCACAACGTAGGTGGTGTTGGTGGGGCTGGAGACGGCGATGTAATGCTGAAGAGGCCCCTGGTCACCTGGTCGGACGCCACAGGGAAGGGCGATTTGGTGGACAGAAGGTGCAGGGCAGATGGGCGGAGACAGGAAGAGCCCAGGATTGGCCAGAGCCGGAGAAGAGAAGAGAAACAGAAAGAAAGGGAGACAAGGGAAGGCGGAGGGGAGAGAAGAGAGGAAAAAGAAGAAAAAAAGTCAAGATTAAAGCAAAATGATGGCTTTTTCTCTCTCCCTTTCCCAGGCTGGTTCCCATTCCCACACCAGGTGCTCACCCAAGTAGGACCGCAGGTCCTGCCGAAGGATCGACTGGAACCACGAGTTGTTGGCTCTGACCAGGAAGCCATAGAGCAGGCGGGTAACCTAGCAGGGGGCAGGGAGAAGAGAGAGCTCGGTGACATGGAGCCCAGGGACAGAGTGAGTAGTGGAGGTCAAGTCATGAGACAGAAACCAGGCTGGCCAGATAGACTCTGGGTTGGCGAGGACAGTGGCTGGCTCATGAGGCCCAATTGGGACTCTTACAGGCACGGACAGGCCTGCAGAATTCCCAGGTGTGGGAGACCAGGCAAGGGACATAAGGCTGGGGCAGCCTGCTGCACAGATGGACAGAAAGGAGCCAGGGCCCACGTGTTCTTACTGTGTGGGGATCGGCCTGAATAGTGTCCCTGAAGTTGGTTCCTCCTGCAAGCTGGTATAGTGCACGTCCCAGCACCGTGGCCACATCTGCAAGGGCCTGTGGTAGGCGAGGAGGGAGGCTGAATGGCCCACCTCTTTTAACCCCAAACAGTACCGTTCTAACCACTGCACTGTGTCCCCCTGCTCCCACCCAGCCCGGGCCAGTGCTACCTTGGCAGTGTCTGTCACAAAGTCCAGGTCCTCTTCAGGGCTCTGCTGTCCAGGGTAGCTCACATTAATGTTCTCAGCAGTGTCGTAAACGCTATGGTAGTAGCTGCCGGGAAAGCCAACACGAGCCTTGGCTACACTCAGCCCCTTCCTCCCTCAAATGCCCCTGATGCAGCAACGTGGTATTTCATTTTTCACCATCCAGGAAGGGTAGAGAGATTAGGATCCCATACTGAAGAAGGTGTGGAGAAAGGGGAGGTAGGAGTGGGGGTGGCAGCGGTTCGTTAAATACAAAGAGTTTTCTGACAGATGAGGCAGAAAAGGTGAATGAAATCAGAATGCAGGAATCTCCTCCCCAAGAGATCTTTAAACACAGACACACTTCCACGGCATGCGGTGGAGGTAGAGGAGGATGGCTAACATGACTTCGGTGAAGCCTGCCGCACATCAGAGCAACCGTGGGACTGTTCCAGCAAACATGTACACCGAGGGGGGCTGAGCAGAGGGGAGCAGCACATCTGTTCACAGATACGAACACGACGCTGGGTCAAACCACTCCGACGCTCCTTGGGGAGCCCCCAGGAGACAGACCTTAGAAGCAAGGCTAAGAGAGCTCCCAGCCTTTACCATCCATAAATGCCCGTCCCACACAGAATCAAGGCAGCCACATAAGCCCAAAATGTGTTCAAATGATGAATCAGCCCTCACCCCAAAGTGGTATGGATGACACCCTGGGAGAATTGACCGAATGCACCATAACGGCCGCTGTCCAAACTAAAGGAGAAGCTGCTACTTGGTTGTGGCGGGAGAACCTGAGGGGTTAGCAGTCCAGCCCGAGTTAGAAGTTCTCCGCCCGCCCAGGGCTCAAGTTAGAGGCAGTTTGGAGGTGTCTAGACCAGGAGAGAGGTGACTAAGAGCCTCACCCCTTATTTCTGGAGCTCCCTCACCTGTAGGGGACACTATACCCTCACACTGCGCCACAGGCAAGAACATGTGGCATTTCAGAGTATGACCTGCAGCAGCCTCGGTGGGCCCCAGACAGGGACAGCTCTCGTCCCACACCTCGAGAACCCCCTCATACCAGCGCTTTGAGATGACGCCTTCTGCCGGCAGCCCTGGGGAAGTCAGGCCCCCAGAGAGCTTGGAGGAAGTGGAATCATAAGCAAGGACGACTGAGGAGGAAAGGGCTAAGGGGAGAATTGTTTTCCAAGATGAACATCAAGTCAAATGAGGGGACCAGGACATAGAAGTCGGCCCCTGAACAAAGAACACAAAGGGTGGCTTTGGAGAGGTGGGGTGGGGAGAGGGGAGAGCAGTGATCTTTCTGACACAGGAGACGTCTCTCTCTGTGGACCCTGACTGCAGCACAGACTCTCTGGGAAGGAAGAGGAGGCACGCTAGGTCCCTCTTACCGGTTATGGAAGACAGTAGCATGGTCAGTGAGCACAACACCAGAGATGTTTCGAGCTCGAAGAAATCGCTGCAGAGAAGACGGTGGGAGAGGCTGGGACTGGTTCAGCCTCCGGAGGACAACGGTAGGGACGCCGGCACCACTCTCCTCCAGTGTGGTCAGGAGGTGCTCCACCTGGGGGTGGGGGTGGGGGTGGGGGTGGGGGTTGGGTTAACTCAGGGGAGGCTGGGGAAAGGCAAGCAGGAGGCCTTTTAGACCTGAAATGCATCCTACTTCAAGCCCCCAGCTTGGGGAGTTGCCTTAAGCCCTCCAAGATCTAAATTCCTCAAGCATTTTGGGATTAAGGCCTCCTGAATCTCCTGCAACTCCTACCATCCTTTTAAAATTATGGCCTAATGAGGGAGAGGCCTGTGTTTTTCATATTTACAGGTAAACCCTACTGTCTTCAGAGCTTTGTCTTATCCTCAGTAAAAGCTTCGCTTATTTGTTGTGCAGAATTGCAGGGACAAATAATAATACAAAACAGGGAATCCAGGTGGTAAGGGCTGTAGAAGCTCGGAGCAGGGATAACGCTAAAGCTGCAACGGCAGGAAGAGGCCTCATGGAAAAAAGAGGCCTGCGGCTGGGCGATGAGAGGGAGTAGGAGCTTGAACAAGTAGTGAGGAAAGTGGAGGACATTCTGGGTTGGAAGTCTGACATGACAGGAATGGGGCAGCATGGCCTGGACAACTGGACTGGGGCGGGGGGGGGGGGGGGCAGCAATGAGAGAAGGGAGCCAGTCACTACCCTGTCCTCAATGGGCAGAAATAGCTGCGAGGCGCCAAATGATCAGAGAACGACCGCCCCATGGAACCAGTGACAGGAGCTGAGCTCATGGTTCCTGCCAGGGAGCTGTAGCAGCCGTGGTGTTCACCCTTCAACCAACACCCAGCTTCAGGTCCTGTCTCCCAGGCCCGGGGGCTGGTGGGGAGAGGGCCAGGGCAAGGAGGTGCCCATATTCTGAGCTGTTGAAAACGGAAGAGAGGGGAGAGATGCTCAGGTTACCTGGCTCTGGACGGACTTATTTTTCTGAGACACGGGATCCGTGTGCATCCAAAGCTCTAGTGACTCTCGTAAGGCCACCTGGGGGAAGGATGAAGAAACAACACTTATCATCAGTCTGCCGTTGTGGGAGAAAGGAGTGGGATCAAAAGAGAAGTCCAGAGAAGAGGAGGTGATACCTGCAGTGAGGACAACAGAACAAACGAGGAGGGACCTTTAAGTAGAAAGGAAGGGGCGAGGACACATGCTGCACACCTGTCTCAGCTCCACGAACGAGTCGATGTTCTCTAACTGCACAGGGAACTTGCCCCTCTCCATGTCATAGACCATTCTCGAGCTGCCAATGTAGTCAAACGTTTCCTGGGGGGCAGAGATGGGCGGGGAAGGGAACAGAGGGATTCCCAAGGGTTAGGGCAGCCTGGGCTCCTCGAGACTAGATCAGAGCTCTCATGAGGCTAGATCAGGCCACTGTCTCATGGCATCTCAGCTGCAGGCTACCTTTTGCAATCATGTGGCTTTCCTCCTCCCTACCCCCCTTCCCAGCTATGACTCTCCCCCACATGTATGTATCACATGATTTTTTGAGCCTAAAAAAGGGTAGAGCAGCCTCAGTAAGGCCTGAGGCAAGCATCAGCTGCTATGTGCTGCTTCTTGCCCCTCCCTTATCTCCACCAACTAAGCCACAGCTGCTGTTCCTTAGTCCAGGGCCAGGCTGGGGCGGGGCGGGGGGGAGGGGTGAGTCAGGAGCCTTAGGGCTCCTGAGTGGAGGTGACAGTAAAGGGGCACAGGGAATAAAAGTAGGAGAATGCCTCTAGTAGATGGAATCAGTGGGGGAGGGCGGGTGGGCAGTACACCACTTCCAGGTCAGGATGCAGAGCCCTCCTTAAATAGGGGTCTCTGAAGGGGAGATACTTGTAGGCACATCCAGAAGCTCTCTGCTGAATAACTTAGGTATTGAGATCTTCCCCAAATGGTGGCCACTCCCACCTTTCTCCCCACCCCCATTCCTGGCCATCTCACTCAGGCCAGAGCGCTTACCCCCTGGAAGAAGACAAACATGACGTTGCGGGGCAGGGTGGTGACGTCGGGCGCCTTGTACAGAGCTTCAGCTGCAGCCAGCTGGGTGACGAAGGAGGCGACAGCACTCTCAGCCCCTGGGGCCACATTCCAGAAAAAGGAACGACTGTCCAGCTGGGTCCAGTGGAGAAGGCAGGGAGGTACACTTTGAACATGGAAATGAGGACCAGGCCCAGCCCCCGCCCCCGTTTCAGTCAAGTGAACACTCATGTGCCGAAGCGAGTCCCCCAGCCCAGGTCCCTCTCCACTGGAGGCTCCCACCGTAGAACTCTGAAACCTGCCATGGCAGCCGAGGCCTGCCGGCCCTTCCTGTGCCAGCCCCGCCCACCTCGCTCAGGGGCCAGCGCTCACCTGGGTGGCAACCACCACAACCTTGTCCTCAGGCTCTAGTGTCCCGGATGTATTGATAGGCTTGAGCATGCCCCAGACGTTGTAGTCGGACAGGGGGTCACAAACGATTTCTGAGCAGGACACAGACAGTGAGACACCAGCTGGTGTCAGGGTCTTATAGGTAAACAACAGCAGGTATGGGGGGCGCCTCAGACCAGTGCCCCATGGCCTGTCAGTCACCTTCTCTCTCCCCACTGCTCCACGTTGGTTTCTCTGCCACTGTCCACTTTAGGGACAAGGTATGACTGTTGAGAATGGTTCCTACTTCTCCCACCAGTGCTCGCTGCCTGTGCCCACTCCTCCCCCCAGGCCTCCCCACATGCTGGTCCCTCCCCTCCACCCAGTACACCCAGCATGCCTCGGTCCTGTCCTACCTGGGTTGATGCTGAAGGTGCTCTGGATAGAGCTGCGCCGCATGCAGGTGACAGTGCTGAGGACCGCGTGCATGTGTGAGAAGAGCTGCATGGCACAGAGCGGGAAGACGGGTGCGGAGCCGTTCTGGCTCAGGTTGTGATCTCGATAGCACTAGAAGGGGAGAGGGACCCACTGAGGCAGCTGGCTGGGAGTCCCGCCCACACTTCCCGGAGGGGGGAAGGCCCAGCTCTATCCTGAAGCCACTCCCACGCCTCTCCCGGAGTTACAGTTGTCTGGTGGACAACCCGCAGGATCTATAAGGTCAAAGAAAAGCTCACAGAGAGTTGTGAAGGGGCACAGTCTCAATGGCTTAGTTGGGAGCAGATGAAATTAACCTTCATCAAATGACCTGCATCAGCCACTGTTTTAATGTGATTTGATGTAAGGAACCCTGGACTGGAAATCTAACATCAAATTCAAGACAGTTTGGACATCATCTGACCATGTAACTTTGGATGAATCTAACTGCTCTGTTGTTAAAATGAAGACGCTAGACTAGAATTAGAGAATATTAGAGCTGAAAAGAACTTCAGACATTACTGAATGGAATCTCTCAATTCCTAGTCCAATGCTCTTTTGATCATACTAAGGGTTCTTAACCAGGGCTTTATACCTTGTTTCATATTAAATATCCTTTACATTTTCTTCTAGTCTAAACCCCTTAATGCAGGAAAGGCGGGAGAGAAATGGGAGGGGAAGGTAAGAAAAATAAATTTCCTGGCTCTTCTTGAAGCAAATGTCTTCCAGAGGGTGCACGAGTGGAATGAGAGTCCCTCCAAACAAGAGGAGAGCCTAAGAAAGCCTTCTTCCTACCTGGATTGCTAGGAGCTGGCAGAGTCGTTACCTGCTTGATGACGTTGGTTTCATTGTCATCTTCAAGAAGAAAGATGGGGAAACTAAAGTCTTCATAAGCCAAGCCGTCACCCAGGTAGTTCCACTGTATGTCCCTGCAGTGCGCAAACTCTGGCCCATAGGAGTTGGAGTAAAGGCCTGAAGAGGGGGAGGGGGCATAGGATGTTGGGACACAAGCACTTAAGGACCAGCGAAGGCTCAGATATTATAGGGTCGGGACTAAGAGTTCCAAAAGAGGGGAACCCAAAGAAGCAAGCATCAACCTGTCACCACCCACAATAAAACAGGCACCGGTATCAGGGAGCCCTAGGCTGGCCAAGTAGGGGTCTGAGCATGTGACCAGAAACAAGAATGGAAGGTCAGTGGAAGGAGGGGAGGCAAGAGGGGGAAGGGATGAACGGCAAAGACCAAGAAACACTACCTCTGTTTGGGTGTCAGTTGCTCACGCTACACACAGATTACCTCCCCACCCTCACCCCCAAACACACACACAAAGACACGAGACTGATGCAACAATGAGCTCTGGGTGACAGCAGGCTCCGAAGATCCTTCGGGCTCTTACCAAACCCATCGTTGGGACACTGCACACTCGGAGAAAAGCCTGCGGCGGGACTGGGCTTGGCCAAGGACACTGCGAGACCAGCAATGCGACTGGTGCTCCCCTTCAGCTTCTCCATCACCTTCCTAACAGGAGGGAATGACAGGAAGGAAGACAGGAAGCTCATCAGGCAGCCCAATATCCTGCCCCCCAGGATGGAAACAAATGGGAATCAGGGAATCAAACTGTTGACTCACTTCTTGCCTTTTCAGCCTCTAACGTCTGAGAGGACCATGACCCAATCTAAGCTCAGGGCTCAATCTCATCTACCCTGTGTTTGTGTGACCCTGAGCACCCCTCCTTCCTCCCTGGGGTCCTTACTCACTAGAGTTCTACTTACAAGGTCACCGAGGTAATTCCTGTTGACAGTGACCTTTCCTTGCGAGGAGCACCCCACCCCCTGTCCTGATCAGACCAGGGAAGCCAAGGGAGGCTGTCACTCACAGTGTGGGACTGCCCCTGAATCACCCCTTGGCATGCAGTCTCCAGCAGACACATCAGTTTTTACCTGGTAAAGAGCGTGCCCTCCAGCAGAACCATGTAAGGGGGGTTGGGGCCATCAGTCAGCACCCACTGTAGGTCCTCTTCTTTCTCCACTACGTGGATGACCCCTGTGTCCCCGCTAATGGAAGCTGCCAGGACAGAATGGCTCACATTAAAGCTCCCACAGTTGACAATTCTGACTTTGCCTCACTGACTCTGCAGATCATCTATCCCCAAACATGTTAAAGGCATTTGGGTTAATACAACCAGGTCTAGACTTGAACTAAAGAGCTGAAAGGCCCCGTTCCACCTGAGGACTATCAGGAGGGAATGGAGAACAAAAGAGCCCAAGAAGTCTACTCAGGAGGCCTTGTTCATTCATTTTCATTTTCTTGCTTTCTTCCTTCAACCTCATTTAGCCAAATGTACAAGATTCTAGGACAGCAGACATAAAGTGTTCAAACCCGTATTTTCTCCAGAAAATGGCAGGCTCTAAATCTCTGGTTCATTGTTCTGCCACCGAATCTTCCTTTGTGAAAACGTGTGCGGAATCCATTGGCCTCAGTAGCTTCCCTAGACCTTCATTCCTTTGCCCCATTTGAGAGTAGCTTTACTTGCTTTTGGCCAGTTTTAGGTAAAGTTCATCAAGAACTCTGAGGTCTCCTGAACAGTCTCCTCACTCATGGGCCTTAAGTGGGTTAGGGATGTGCTGGTACTGATTCCCCTCATTTCTGGGGACCTAGGGTTTCCAAGACCCTCGGCTGGTCACCCTCAGCCAGGAGCACCCACCGGTATAGGAAGAAGATAAGCTATGACCCTGAACTTCAAACACCTGGACTCTAACCTGGGTTCCAGTGAGTGACTACGTAGTCTTAAGTAACTTGCTTATTCTCTCTGGGCCTTCAGTGAGAAGTTTTTCCACTCCTATTTATCTCATACTGTGGGGACACATGAAAAAAGGAAAGAAAAGAAGGAACAAAAAAAAGAACAAAAAAAACAACCACCTACATATGTCCTTTGAGTACTTTAAAATGGTCCAACAGAAACAGAGCATTATAATCAGAAAATCAAATCTGGATCCATTTCTCCTTAATTTTTTTTAAAAATATATTTCACTGATTTTTTACAGAGAGGAAGGGAGAGAGATAGAGAGTCAGAAACATCGATGAGAGAGAAACATCAATCAGCTGCCTCCTGCACATCTCCCACTGGGGACGTACCTGCAACCCAGGTACACGCCCTTGATCGGAATCGAACCCGGGACCCTTCAGTCCACAGGCCGACACTCTAGCCACTGAGCCAAACCGGTTTCGGCCATTTCTCCTTAATTCTATCCTGCTAGCAACCCTAATTAAAGACATACAGATATGATGAAGGAAGGCTTACAAATGAGTAGGTTGAAAAGGACACAAGATCTTAATGAGGAAGTGGCCAGAGTCCAGCTCCTCCCCGCTCGTTTCTCTGCACTGGCACTTGGCTACTGCTCTGCTTCCCACAGGGCTGCTCTAAGAGCCTGCAGCAGAATGACTCATTCCCAAGGTGATATCTTGGAAGCCAGCTCCAGGATAGTCTAAGCTCAGCCCACAACGGAGCTGGCTGTCTTCTACCCACAGACCAGTTTAAGAACTAAGTCCAACAAAAATTTTATTTGGAACCAGTTAACCTACTCCCAGCACCTCCTGCAGCCGAGACATGGGACAGTGAACATGGAGTATAGCTCAGGGAAGGATTGGGTAGAAAAGCAGTAACTGTCGCCTTGAGCAAGTGTTTCACTTATCTCCTATCAAACTAAAAGGTTTCAGGAATTCACAGTACTGCTGAGAGCACACTACTTACTCAGCATCATCAATAAACATCTATTAAAGCTCTGTGCAGGTATATGCTAACTGTTTTTATAGAAGTGAAATTCAAAGGTGACCAATTTGATGACAAAGGAGCCAAGATCTGATTCTGTTTCCTGCTTACCTGAAAAGCAATCTGACAGAGCTACTTACTACCCCCAGAACAAAATCTGAAGACAGCAGGTTAAGCAGAAGGGGAACTGGGATTCAGCCTTTAGACCACAATTTTTTCCCCCTTTCATAGTTTTGTAACCATGTTGTCACAGTACCCTGTTTTGGAACACATTTACAAAGCCTGAAGACAAATTCAAATGCTTTACTAATTCGTCTTGCAATTATATGGCTTTCTCAATGCCTTCTCTTCAAATAGTTTATTGCCTGTAAAAGGCCATTTTGGTTCCCAAAAGATCATTCAGAGGGCAGGTGATGACTGCTCCATTGAATATGAAATGTCTTTCTCCTTAGAAAACAGCATAGTTGTCTACTTAACCTACTGGGTGGTTAAGAGTCCTGGCTTAGACCCTGGACCACCAGGACTCAAATCCTGGCTTCATCACTTAATAGCAGGATGACCTTGGAAAAGTTCTTCAACTTCTTTAAGTCTCAGTTTCATCACTTGTAAAACGAGATAATAACAGTAGCTACGTCATGAAGATTAAATGAGATGCATGTTTAAGAAGTTTAGTATGCAGAACTTACTAGATCTTAGCTCTTCCTAATTATCTTGCCTGGTTTGACAAGTGGTTCTCTACCACCTCCCACCCACATAGCTTAATTTGTGTGCTGAGACTTCTAAGCAGGACTTAGATCTTTACATCTAGGCCACAGTCTGAAATATCCACAGCCACAAACACAAGTCCCAACCTCAACTCACAGTGGCAGCCAATCTGATGAGTGGCATTGAGGAGACGGACGCAGGGTGCTGTTTTATTTAAAGGGATGTAGATCTTCCTCTCCACGGAGTTTCCCCCACACAAACCTGATCAGAAGATAAAAGGTGTTAGAAAGAAATTGAGAGATGAGAGCACTAGCCTCCATCTTGTCATTAGCCTGCTGTATGACTTGGATATATCATACTTTCTGAAACAGGACTAATGTCTACTCTTCTCACTTCTTGGGCACATTATTGGGACACCCAGCTGTGTGCTTATTACATAGAGCAACGGACAGTGAAGCTAAAAGAGAGAAAACTTCATTTGTCAAAGGAAAGGCATTTAACCTCAGATGTACCAGCTTCTGGTTGCATGGGTGACCACATTTCTACTTTTCTGCTCATCGCCGGAGAAGCTACCGCCTTGGATACGGATACGAAGAGCAAACGTGGAGACTCATTTCTCCCGGGGGGACACTCCCTACAACACGGTCATCAAAAAACCCACAAGTTACAGGGCCTTGGGAGCTGGACACAGTCCCCGGTGAGGAGGGAAAGGAAAGGGAAAGAACAGGGAACTGGCCTCAGGGGCCTCCTGAGGGGAGACCTACCACAGGTGTATCAAACCGCAAGGACACGCACAAGAAGAATGGCGAGAAAACCTGTGCCACACACCTGTCAGTTCATCCAGCACCAGTGGCTGATTTATGTGCGCATAGTGTGGGGGGGCTATAGTTTCTCCTCTGGGGATCTTGGGAACCAATATGGATTTGGGGGAAGGCGTGGTCATGGTTATACACAGGCACGTTTGCATTTTCAAGGCTTGACAGCCTAGAACGCCATATACCATTATAAATGCCTAACGTCCCTTGAATCATTATTTCACGGTCTGCACTTAAGAGTACCCACATCCTACTTTTGTCTCACTTTACTGATGAGACGAACTGAGGCAAAGCACAGGGACGCGGGTTGATGGTGGAATCAACAGAGAAACAAACGAGGGATCTAGTTTCCTAAAAGCGCTGCCCTGTCCCCACGAAACACGGCTGCTTTCACCTTGAAACGTCTAAACGCCTTGGGGAGGAAGTTAAGCTGACACCTGTCCTCCTTGATTGTGGGTGGGGTGGCCGGGGACCTGGGGAAAGGAGGCATCCGGATCAAATGAGAGTCCAGGCGGCGGCCTGCAGGAGGACCTGGGGCGACCCGACGAGGCACGGGGCAGAGGGGACCTTCAGGTCCCGGGAAAGGGGAACTTCTGTCGTGGGAACGAAAGAGAAAGAGGATTTCCAGGGCGGGAGGACGGCGGGGCGGCGGGAACCAGGAGGCCGACCGGAAGGTTCTCCTCGCAGAGTGGAGCTCACGGGTCGGGGAGGCCTCACCTGCCAGGAGGACGCAGAAAGACAGCAGGCGCAGAAGACCCCGACTTCCCAGCTCAGCCGCGGAGCCGCCCCCAGCCGTGGCCATCTTGCGCCTCGGCGGACCGGAAGCCTCGGCTCCCTTCCGCCCGGCAGTGGCCTCTCTAGGCCACCCTGGCGCCGTCTCGGTGGCCAGGAGCGGCAGGGACCGGAAGTTCGTGTCCGCGGGAGCTTCCGGGAGCCGCGGACGCTGCTGCGGGCAGCTGACGTGGAGGCTGCTGCGGGGCGGCGGGGAGTGGCGGGGCGCGGGTCGGACCTGGGAGCCGCGGGCCTGCAGGATGCTAACCAAATTCGAGACCAAGAGCGCGCGGGTCAAAGGTAGTGGAGCCGGGGGGCTGGGTGTCGGGGCGGCGCTGTCACGGGGGAGATCGGGCCGACGTGTGGGCCCGAGTGGCCCTGGTGCGGACCCAGGGGAAGGGGGACGGGAGGGCGGTTAGGTCGGCGGGCGACCCTCCAGCCGGTTCTGCTTGTGCGATCTCCTTGCGGTTTGATCACCTATAGGCCCCTTCCCTGTTCTCTCCCCTCTCCCTTCCCCTCCTCACCCCGGGCCGTGTCCAGCTCCCAAGGCCCAGCAACCTGCCGGCTTTTTTTTTTTTTTTTTTTTTTTTTTTAGTTTTTTATTGATTGATTGAGTTTAGAGAGAGAGGAAGTGAGAGAAGGAGAGTGAGAGAGTGCCATAATGTGTTATTCCACTTATGTATGCATTCATTGATTGATTCCTGTATGTGCCCTGACCGGGAATTGAACCTGCAAACCCCGCCGGCTTTTTGAGGACCGTGTTGGAGGGAGTGTCCCGGGCGATCGAGTCTCGACCTCTGCTCTTCGTATCCAAGTCTGTTCGTATCCGCGTCGGTAGCCTCCCCGGAGATGAGCAGTGGCCGCCTCTCTTAAGGAGGCCGGGGCCGCACCCGCTCAACCCCGAGCTAGGCGCCTCCCTTGGCTGTCATTTCTCACCTGGAAGCAGGACATAGAGGCCTGTAACCCCAGCAAAGGCTGAGCTTGCTGGGGTTGCCGGATGAACAGTGAACACCTTTCTGGTATTGTTCGCGGTTTCTCTGAAATGCAGATTTAACTGGGCAACTTTATTTCCTAAACATGGCAAGCCTAGGGCCTGAGTGTCAGTGGATGGGCTGGAGGGCAGGTAGCTGAAACTGTAGGGTGATCTCTCAGAACGTTAGGATGGGGAAGGCAGAGAAGTAAGGGCTTCTGCAATTTGGGAGAAATACGTATCTTGACTGTTCAGTAAGGTGCCACACGGCAAGGTGGGTAGGAACTTAGCCTGTGGAGTCGGATGGGCTTGCTTCGGGTGTCGAAGGATCCAGTACGCGGGGCGCCTTACTTAACATTCTAAATCTCTCTTTCCTCATCTGTAAGGTGTGAATAATTAACATTCTCGTACAGACAGAATTAATAATGAGGAAGTATGTGAAAACTGCTATTACAGTGCCTGGCATAGACTCGGGCTCAAAACCCAGAGGGCACTTTTGAGGTGAGAATAGATGCTGAGCAGTTTCTAAATCTTGTGAGAACGTGATCACGATGAGTACCATTAAAAATTCCTGGGTGGTTGAAATGGGTCTTTATAATCATTGTATTTTCTGTTCTGCTCCTAATTTTTTAATGGGCAGTAGAGAAGGAAAGTGGGGGAGGGGGGAGAGAAGGAAAGGTGTCATAATACTTGAGAGTGAATATCCATTCATGAGTGTTCTTATGTATCATACAGGAAAAAAGTGAACAAACTAATGAAAAAAATGTCAATTTAGAGAAGAAATGTTCAATAAACAAATGAAAATATTATACACCTCACTGTACACCTAAAACTAATACAAAACAGTATTGAATGTAAACTAATTTTTATTTTTATTTTTATTAATATATTTTATTGATTTTTTACAGAGAGGAAGGGAGAGGGATAGAGAGTTAGAAACATCGATGAGAGAGAAACATCTATCAGCTGCCTCCTGCACACCCCTCACTAGGGATGTGCCTGCACACCCCCCACTAGGGATGTGCCCGCAACCTAGGTACATGCCCCTGACCAGAATTGAACCTGGGACCCTCCAGTCTGCAGGCCGACGCTCCATCCACTGAGCCAAACCAGTTAGGGCGTAAACTAATTTTTAAAAGAGAGAATTAAATCTTGATAAAGAATTTAAAAATAAAACAAAAATATTATACACCTCACTAGTAATGAAAGAAAGTGTAAAAAAGAAAGTGAGAATACCTTTATTTTTGAGTCTTAGATTAGTAAAATAAACAAAACAAGTAACTGATTACATGGTTAATGTGTGCAAAATGGTACTTTTAGAAAATGACCATATATATATATGGTCAAATAGTATCTATCAATCCCATTTCCAGGTCTTTATAAAGCAGTAATAATGCAAATAGGCTATATTTGGAAGTGTCTCAATTTGGCCCTGTTTTCTGATAGAACAAAAGTGAAGGGGAAAAGGTTTACTGCCCATCATTAGAGTCATGTTAAGATGGCACATTTGTACCTTTTGGTTGTTAAAAGAATGAGGTTTTGTTTATATGTACTTAAATATAATGAGATACATGATAAATAGTTAACTAATAAAAGAAGTTTGGCCCTAACCAGTTTGGCTCAGTGGATAGGGCGTCAGCCTGCGGACTCAAGGGTCCCAGGTTCGATTCCAGTCAAGGGCATGTACCTTGGTTGCGGGCACATCCCCAGTGGGGAGTGTGCAGGAGGCAGCTGATCGATGTTTCTCTCTCATCGATGTTTCTAACTCTCTATCCCTCTCCCTTCCTCTCTGTAAAAAAATCAATAAAATATATTTTTAAAAAGAAGTTTGCAGGGAAACTGTTACCTTCATTTTCATAAAGTGTATGGCCTGCATTGAAAATTGGAAAGGATACACTCTAAACTGTTAGCAGTTGTTATTTCCTTAAACTTCCATTTCCAGTCATGATGGAGTAATAGGGACCAGGTTTAGCTTCCCACCTTAAACAACCGCACACCTGAACAAAATGTATAAAACAATTTCAGACATTGGATGACAGCCACTGCAGGAAAGTGATTCTTGATAGAAGGGAAATAAACAAGATGAGTCCTCTGATGGCGTTTAGCTTACTACCTGGGAGAGTTTCCAGGCTGCAGTGGAGGGAGGGGGCAGAGCCTGTGGCCTCACTGAGGAGGACAGAGTTTAGAGTTCAGGGAAGCCAAGACAGCTAGAATTTGCTGGGCAGAATACCAGAAAAGAGGGAGGTGCTCAGAGAACACCTGAGTTCTGCAGGGCATCCCATTAGGCCTTTGAGTACTAATGCATGTGAGGAAAGGACCCAAGGCCTGGAAAAGAACCACTGGAGAAAAGAAGGCAGAACTCCCTGGAGCTCACGTAGGGCTGGGAATAGTTTGTGTTCCTACTAGCCAAGATGGAGAGACCTCCTAATACTACAAGGCATCACACAGACCTCAGCAGGGCATTGCCGTAATAGTAGTGTCAGATTAGACGTACACTAAAGGCTACTGTGGACCCACGCTAATAAAGCAGCCTGGTCGGTGTGGCTTAGTGGTTGAGCATCGACCTGTGAACCAGGAGGTCACGGTTCAATTCCTGGTCGGGGCACATGCCCAGGTTGTGGGTTCGATCCCCAGTGTGGGGTGTGCAGGAGGCTGCTAATCAGTGATTCTCTCTCATCATTGATGTTTCTATCTCTCCCTCTCTCTTCCTCTCTGAAATCAATAAAAAAAAATTAAAATTTTTTATAAAACTTAAAAGCAAGTCTCAAAAGGGTTAACTGATTCCAAATAACTGCATCATAAAACAAAGCCCAACAATATTTAAAGGCATGTAACAAAAATCCAGGACCTTATAGCATAAATCAGGGGTGGGCAAACTTTTTGACTCGAGGGCCACAATGGGTTCTTAAACTGGACCGGAGGGCCGGAACAGAAGCATGGATGGAGTGTTTGTGTGAACTAATATAAATTCAAAGTAAACATCATTACATAAAAGGGTACGGTCTTTTTTTTTTTTTTTTTTTTTTTTAGTTTTATTCATTTCAAATGGGCCCGATTCGTCCCGCAGGCCGTAGTTTGCCCACGGCTGGCATAAATGCACAATGTCTAGCAGTGAATGAATAAATGAACGTAGAATTAACCTAAGCTGTTCCTTTTTCTATCAGAATTGACAGGAAGTGACATTTGGGGCTTAGCTCATTGGACCATTTTCTTTTTTCCCCCAGGACTCAGTTTTCACCCCAAAAGACCCTGGATCCTGACCAGTTTACACAATGGGGTCATCCAGTTATGGGACTATCGGATGTGCACCCTCATTGACAAGTTTGATGAACATGATGGTAAGATAATTGTTTTTAGGGGGAAGTTAAAGATAGAAGTATTGTCTTCTGGAGTAGTTTAAGCCTTGTTTGACATTAATGTCTTAGGATTAAATAATGTGGAGGGAATAGAACTGAAAAATCATGAATAAGAACCATCTTGGAGATTAGGAAGCAAAGCTCTCTTTAACATATATTGCCTGCCTTCTTCTCCAGGTCCAGTCCGAGGCATTGACTTCCATAAGCAGCAGCCACTGTTTGTCTCTGGAGGAGACGACTATAAAATTAAGGTACAGAGGGTCTGTCATTACTGGAGTAAAGGTCAGAGGATGTGAGGTTTGGGAATTGTGGATTAAAAAGCAGTAGCACATCTTACTCATAGAGAGCTCATGATTTTGACTTTATTCAGCAACATTTATTGAATGCTTACTGTGTACCAGACACTTATTTTTGGAGAATTCAGAAATAAGAAATGGTCTCTGGTCATGAGATTTTATTCTATTAGAAGAGATAAATATATATCCAAATAATAGCTGGGTTAGTGAGCAATAAAATAGTGAGATAACCAAAGTGAAATAGGGGAGAGCAATTCAGGTACAAAGACATAAAGGCATGACATAGCTGGATACATTTGAGAAACTATAATTAGTTTTGTTTGGATAAAATCTGGAGAAAACGAGAGAAAGGAGTGCTCTTAGCACTTTAATTGAAGTGATCATGGAGTTTGCATGCTCAGGAGTTTGGTTGTCATACAGATAACAAGGAACCATTAAAGGGGTTTGTATAGAGGAATGAGCCTACTGCTCATTTTAAAAAAAGATTACTTGGGTGGCAATGTAAAGAAGAGATTGGATGAATTGGGCAAGACAGGAGGCAGAGATACCAGTTAGGAGACTGTTTTATGTATAAGTCCATGTGAGAGAAGAACAGTGTCTGAGCTTAGGCAGTAGCATTCAAAATGGAGAGGAAGATGGATGTGAATGCTCAAGAAATGAATTGGTCTTTTGCATGGATATTGGCGGGATGGTAAGGGAAAATAAATGAGATTACTTATATCAGGTTTCTAGTTTAGGTCACTGGGTAGAAGATGTACTATTAACCAGGAAAGGAAAAATAAGAGGTACGCTTTTCTAAAGTGGAAAAGAGTGGTGTCTCAGTCTGTTTGAGTTCCTGTCACAAAATACCTCGGACTAGGTGGCTTATAGACAACAGAAATTTATTTCTCAAAGTTCTGGAGGCTGGAGGTCCAAGGTCAGGGTGCCAGCATGGTTGAGATCTGATGACGGTCCTCTCCAGGAAGCAGACTGCTGACTTCTCATTGTGTACTCACATGGGATCTCTGGGGTCTCTCTTATAAGGACACTAATCCTATTCATGAGGGCCCCACGCTTATAACCTAAGTACCTCTGAAAGACCTCACCTTTTTAATACCATTACCTTAGGCATTTGGATTTCAACATATGAATTTTGGGGAGGACACAGATGGGTAATGAATACTATCTTGGCTCTGATGTGTTTGAGGTACCTAAAGGCATGTCTGCACTGGAGATATATTTGGGAGTTGTCATCATGAAGGAGGGAGCCAAAACAGAAGTAGTAAGAACATATCACTCAGGAATCACTGAATGAGAAAACAAACTCATTTAAAAGATGGAGGAATTAGAGTTAGTACAGGAAAGAATGATTTGAGAGGTTAGAGATGAACCAAAAGGAAGAAGCAAAGGCTTCTTAGATACCAAGGAAGGATAGAATTTTAGGAAGGAGAGGTGGTCAGAATAAGATAAAGACGAAGTAACCTTTGGAGTGCTTATTAGTATTTAGCAGGGCATTAGTGATCTTAGATTTTAATGTGAAGTGAGGAAGCAGAGACAGAATATAGGTAATTTGAAGAAGCTTGACTGTGATAAAGGCCAAAGCTGCAGCTAGAGACTTTGAACCTGTATAAAAAAAAAAAATCAAGCCAGGTGTGGCTCAGTGGTTGAGCATCAGCCCATGAACCAAGAGGTCAGTGGTTCGATTCTAGTCAGGGAGGGCACAAGCCCAGGTTTGATCCCCAGTATGGGGCATGCAGGAGGCAGTCTATCGATAATGTTTCTCTTTTATCAATGTTTCTATGGCTAAAACTCAATAAAAACGTATTTTTTAAAATATCGAAGTTTGCACTCTTTACTTTCATAAAAAAGTTTTCCCAAAACAATATTTTTTTATTTTTTAAATATATTTTTATTTATTTTAGAAAGGAAGGGAGAGAGAGAGATAGAAACATCAATGTTGAGAGAGAATCATTGATCAGCTGCCTCCTGCAGCCCCCTACTGGAGATCGAGCCCACAACCAGGGCATGTGCCCGGGACCAGAATCGAACCGGGGCCCCTCTGTCTGCAGGCTGACACTCTATCCACTGAGCCAAAATGGCTAGGGCCCAAAACTATTTTAAAAAAGGAGTTATTGTCCACTTACATGAAATGTCCAGAACAGGCCAAATTATAAAGCAGAAAGTAGATTAGTGGTTTTCTAGGGTTGGTGGGGGCAGTAGTTGGGAAGAAATGGGGAGTGACTGCTAATGAGTATAGTTTCTTTTGGGAGTGATACTTTGTTCTAATATTGATCGTGGTGATGGTTGCCTAACTATGAATGTACTTAAAACCATTGAATTCTATACTTTAAATGGATGGATTGTATGAGATTTGAATTATATCTCAAAGCCGTAATAGAATAAAGAAATTGTCTTAGCTAGCTGCATGCTGTGGTTTTAATTTATATTTCTCTGATGAAATGGAGATTATCTAGAAGTCATGTTTATGGATCATTTCATTGTTTGCTGTATCCATATTTTCAAAGAGTAAGATAGGAAGCCCAGCAAATGATCAAAGTCTACAAATCCTATAGGTACTTAAGGATCTAGAGCTCTGGGGTTTGATAGAGGACTATCAAGGAGCCAAGACAGTTTGAAGCCAGATATATGGAAGTTTAAAACACTGAACTTAAAAAAAAGAAATACCAAAAACAGCACTGAACTTTATAAGAGAAAAAAAAGTCCAATTACAGAGTAGTATTTGCAGTATGACCTAATTTTTGTGTGAAACTCCAACTCTATTGTATATATGTATATTTATATATAGATCAGCGTTTCTCAACCTGTGGGTCGTGAGCCCTTTGGGGGTTGAACGACCCTTTCACAGGGGTCGCCTAAGACCATCAGAAAACACATATATAATTACATACTGTTTTTGTGATTAATCACTATGCTTTCATTATGTTCAATTTGTAACAATGAAATTGGGGGTCACCACAACATGAGGAACTGTATTAAAGGGTTGCGGCATTAGGAGGGTTGAGAACCACTGATATAGATGATTCATGAGATGAAGGTGAAGGTATTAGGATACTTTCACTTTTGTGTTATTTACCTTTTCTCAGTTCTATACACACCTGTTGAGCACCTACTAAGTGCTAGTCACTATATTATGTGCTAGAGGTATAGTATTTTGCATAATGACAAGGATTCTGCCTTTAGGGAATTTATATTCTTTTTTGTATGTTTTCATTTATTTTTAGAGAGAGAGGAAGGGAGTGGGAAAGAGAGAGAGAAAGAGAAACATCAATGAGAAAGAAACATTGATCGGTTGCTTCCTGTACATATCCTGACTGGGGACCAAACCTGCAACCTGGGCATGTGCCCTGATGTGGAATCAAATCCGCGACTTTTTACCGCAAGGGACGACTCTCAACCAATTGAGCCACACTGGCCAGGGCCAGAGCTTATATTCTTGGTTTGGTTTTGTTTTGTTTTTAGAGAAAATGTTTTCTTTTATATATATATATGTTATTATTGATTTTTTACAGAGAAGAAGGGAGAGAGATAGAGAGTTAGAAAATCGATGAGAGAGAAACATCGATCAGCCGCCTCCTGCACATCTCCCACTGGGGATGTGCCCGCAACCAAGGTACACGCCCTTTACTGGAATCGAACCTGGGACCTTTCAGTCCGCAGGCCGACGCTCTATCCACTGAGCCAAACCAGTTCCGGCTATATTCTTGTTTGAACAATCATGTTTTGGGGTTGTTTGAATTTTGTTATTTACCAAAAAAAATTTTTTAAATTTTAAGTTGAAAGGAAGAATAGTAACAAGGTGGCCCAGAGAGACTGTAAATAAGTATTAAATGTTAAAAAAGAAAACAAAAAGCATCTGACCTCTCATTTTTGTACTTTTTTAGATGGGAGAATGAGCTGCCTTACATATATGGTCCTGATTTTAGTGTCTTCTTCAGTTGTACTCATTGGTGCCTGGTACTTCAGTATTTAAATCAACTTTATGTCTGAATCTGAGCAGTGTGGTATTGTCCATAGGAATGAGTTAAAGTCTCCTTGCATGATGAGTGTAGATCGTGAATGTATTGGCATCATTTGCCACCAAGTTCAGAGTCTAAAAGAAGATGATGCCATATGTTATGTTATTGTTTCCTTTGGACTCATGGCATTTGTTCTGCCATTTTTTTTTAATTTTTTTACCCTGATATAAAATAATCAGCTAAGTACTAAGGGATCTGTATGTATAAAAGCTGAGAACAATTATGCAGTAGAAAGAAGAGCTTCCAGTTAAGCTTAGATAAGCATCTTGTCTCATGTTGTTAAATAGAGATGGTTTCTCCCTCAAAAAAGGAAGAGCCTTTTTCATAGTTTTAGCTTTAGGTTTTCCCTAGCCTGCCTTTTTTTCCTCCCTCACATGTTATTTGACCTTTTCCCTCCAACTTTAAACAAGACTTATCAAGGTTCCCACCTATTTAGAAGTGCCCTAATGTAAATCCAAACTTCTTGAGAAAACCGAGCCTTTTAGGTACTCAAGAACCTCAGGTCCCATTCCTCTGCTGTATTTCTCTCTTTGCAGGTTTGGAATTACAAGCTTCGGCGCTGTCTCTTCACATTGCTGGGGCACTTAGACTACATACGTACCACATTTTTTCATCATGTAAGTATCCATGTGCCTCTAGTTTTAGAGCATTCTTCAGTTTCCCTGTAGGAATCATTTTTTTCCCCTCAAGAATCCAAACATTGATAAAACAATCATGTTATTGGAGTGACTCTTCTAGGATCTCCGTGGTGTTGACCTTCCTCCTTTGTTTCGTTCTGGAAAAGAAAGCGCTCAGGGTTATATTGGATTAAATCAGAATCAGCACTCCCTTTGCTAATATAGCTGAGAATTTAGACAACGGCATCTTCCCTCCAAAGAAAGAAGTGGCTGCAGGAGCCTGAAAGAACATATTCGTTTAATGTTCAAACCCTTTCTCCGGAATATCTTTCAGGAATATCCTTGGATTCTGAGCGCCTCAGACGATCAGACCATCCGAGTGTGGAACTGGCAGTCTAGAACCTGTGTCTGGTAAGGCCTCAAAACGTGTCTTCATTCTTCCTCGTGTTTTATAATCAACTTCTCTTCAGAATAAGCATCCCCCTCCACTAATGCAGTGTCTGCTGATTAACTGCTGACTGTATTTGTAAGGTGCTTTTATGTACAAAATGATAAATATAGAGGCAATCTTGTAAGTAATATATGGATCTGGATTTTCCGATCATTTCTTACCAGAGAAAGGAGGTCATATAACTAGGTTTTTAGAACAAAACTTTTAGCTGGTTTTCATTTCTGTTCTTATGAAACCTGAGTCAGAGTCTAGACATCTGTCTTGCTTTGTTTTGCCTTGAACTTTCCAGGATGTAAGGAAGATGTAAGGGCCATTTTAAATGATGCCTCTTAAGAGGGATATTCCACTAAAATTAACAGATGATTTCCACTATGAATTACTAAGATTTCATTTATTTTGATATTTTAATATGGCTTTTAGAGGAGAGCTGTGCCATCTCAGTTCTTCTGAAATTATTAATATTAAATACTAATGCATTAGAGGTAAGAAGAGAGCTATTGTTAAAACAGCTGGCCTTCTTGTTACTGGTTTAGAATTGTTAGGTTGACTTATCTTTGCCTCAAAAAAAGTATAATTGGATTTGCATCTGTTTAATTTGGAGAATGGTATTTAACATGTAGGAGTCTGGTGATTTCTGCCTCTAATTTGGCATTGTCTTTCTTCTTCTTCTTCTTACAGTGTTTTAACAGGGCACAACCATTATGTAATGTGTGCTCAGTTCCACCCCTCAGAAGACCTGGTTGTATCAGCCAGCCTTGACCAGACTGTGCGCGTTTGGGATATTTCTGGTGAGCTGCCCAAATTCAGAGGAAAACCTAATTATGTCTCGTGCAAAACTGCAATTTCTTAAAATAGGGTAGTTGGCTTGGAACAGCAAAATTTAGAATATTCTCTTCTCATATAATAGCATCTCTGTTTCTGAGTATATTAAATCTGTTTTCATGGTCTTCATGTTAGAGGTATTTCCTAAGAAAAGTTGTTGCTCTAGAAAATTTATTTAATTTGAAGGAAGTTGCACTTTTTTGTTAGATCAGTTTTAGTTAAAATCTATATATCATTGGCAATATTTGATTAAAAATCAAGCTTTACACAAATAAAAAAAATATTTGACAAAAACAAAGTTGGGGAATAAATTATTACAGGGAAACAGAACTCTCGAATCTTGTGGCCTCATTTAGAAATAGGAAAATCTTTTATATTTCTTCTAGTGTAAGGATCATGGGGAGGTGGGGCAGGAGGTGGTATGTCCAGAATACCTTTTAATGTTATAACAGACTTCTAAGACCAGAAATTAACTTATAGATTTTGGGTAATTGGAATAGTCCCTCCTTTCACAGTTTATATATCTTAATTTTGTATAGTATATAAATGTTTAGTACTTTATGGAGGGGATCCAATAAGTTGCTAACCAGAAAAAAAATTTTTTTTTCCATTTTGATCCAACATTTATTATCCTTTTACAACATGTCCTTTTGGATTTAGAAACTGCTTGTGATTAGTTTTCTAACGTTAACTCAAAAGCATGTAAAGTAAAATCAACCTACTCTCTATATAAACACCCAGCAACTGTGGCCCTTTATCCTCATGCCCAAATTGGGTAGGGGGAAGAAGGAAGGGCTCAAGAAGCACTGAGTGAAGTGCAGTTGCTTTACTGTGGGGAGTGATGGTAGTACCTTGACAAACCAGAAAATTTAAATGCAGAGGAAAGACTGTAGCTATGAGATTGACATGCTGGGTAAATGAAAGTGCTTTGTTGAGAGTTGGAATAGGAAAATGAGACTCTAAATGCTGTGATTTTCGGCCCAGTTAAATTTACTTACCACTTGCTGAATTGTCTCTATTTGTTTGTTGCCATAGAAGTTCTTGGAGCCCAACTGGTTTGGCTAAGTGGATAGAGCGTTGGCCTGTAGACTGAAGGGTCCCAGGTTCGATTCTGGTCGAGGGCACATGCCCGGGTTGCAGGCTCAATCCCCAGTGGGGAGCATGCAGGACGCAGCCGATCAATGATTTTCATCATTGATATTTCTATCTCTCCCTCTCCTTGCCTCTCTGAAATCAATAAAAATATATATATTTTAAAAGAAATTCTTGGAAATTGGGTTCTCTTAAAGGTTAATGGCTAGACAACAAACACTGTTTTTATTCTGTAAAAGGAAGGTCCTCACATAGGTCCTGCTGGTTCTTTTTGGTCATAGGGAGTCACCCTTCTGCATTGTATGGTCAAGGTGATAACGTCCCAACTCTTGTGGCTTGGTGAGCTGAGACAGTATGGTAGTTGCTGTCCCAAAAAGCCATTTGAAACAGCAAGTTGAAAATTTGGATTCCTGGGTACAGCAGTTGGAATGTTGTAATAGCTGTTAAGATTCATGTGGCCCAGAAACAAGCCCATGGGAAGATGAGGACAGTTGGAGAGTAGAACCTCTACAACATGTGGTGTTTGCAGTTTTCAAAGGTTCTGAATTAGAAGGGAGAGGTATACAAGATTGTACTGGAGGTAAAACAGTAGGACCCTCTTCAGCTAGGGCTTTTGCCATTGCAGTTTTTGTCAGACTGGCTAGGCATTGTGAGGTATACTCGGATGTGACCAGCCATGCCAACAAGAGGAGTTAGGCACAGGCTCTGTGAACCTGTGCCCTTTCCTCACTGCTAGTGCCAGGGAGCTTATTATTCACTGTCCCAGTAACCTAGCTATGGGTTTTCACTGTGTGCACATTCAAAGCGCTTTCTCTGTCTCAGAACATAGGAGCTCGATGGGGTAGGATCCTAGCTCATGCTGTTCCAGCTGATCAGGGGTGGTTACTTAGAATAGTCTTTCCCAGATGGGGTTCTGAGAAAATTAAGGCTACTCCAATACTTTGTTTTTTTTGTTTGTTTTTTTTTAAAAATATATTTTATTGATTTTTTACAGAGAGGAAGGGAGAGGGATAGAGAGTTAGAAACATCGATCAGCTGCCTCCTGCACACCCACTACTGGGGATGTGCCCGCAACCAAGGTACATGCCCTTGACCAGAATCGAACCCGGGACCCTTCAGTCCGCAGGCCGACGCTCTATCCACTGAGCCAAACTGGTTTCGGCATACTCCAATACTTTGAATGACTGTTTTCTCAGTTCTTCCAAGAATGCTATATAACTAATGCCATTCTAGATCATAAAAAGTTACTTTGTTATGTGCATAAATTGATGCTTTGACCACTAGGACTTAATCCTTTCCTAGAGCACCGGGTTGAGAAGGGCCTTATGGTGTTCAAAGAGTTTATGCACCTGTTACTAGCACAGCGGTTTCCCTGTGGCCTAGCTAAGGCAATTTGGGTTGTTAGGTGGATGGATTCTCACTAATGATCATGAAATGCTCAAGGCAAGAAGTCTTTTTCCCTTTTGTAGGCCAGAGAACATCTTTGCATCAGAATTAAGGCCCTTAAATCAGAGAAGAAAGTATGACCTCAATTGGGGTTTATACTTGCTCTTGAATGTTTTAAGTGCAAGGGTTACTATTTAATAACACTGCAATTGCTCTTTTTAGTATCTGTGATATTGAAAAGTTTGTGCTGACGGCTGTACTAATGTTAAAGCTCTCTTAACCATTCCTAACTGTTTTTCTCTACACAAAACCGTCTGATTTCCCATACCCCTTAACCAGAGTGATGCTTTGGTATTTACCAAATGGAAGAAGCTTTTGGGTTAGACTTTTGCATCTTTTCCAGAAATAAGCATACTCTATTAAAAAACATATATGTTTTTATTGATTTTAGAGAGAGAGTAAGAAAGAGGGAGAGGAAGAGAGGAAAAAAAAAACATTGATGAGAGGGGAACATCAATATCAATTGGCTGCCTCCTGCATGCCCCCAACTGGGGGTTGAGCCCACATGTGCCCTGACCAGGAATCGAACCTGTGACCTCTTAATGCATCACTCAACCACTGAGCCACACTGGCTGTGCAGCCTACCTGTTTTAGCAGTTATTTTATTTTATTTATTTATTTTTTTAAAATATATTTTATTGATTTTTCACAGAGAGGAAGGGAGAGAGATAGAAAGTTAGAAACATCAATGAGAGAGAAACATCGATCAGCTGCCTCCTGCACATCTCCCACTGGGGATGTGCCGGCAACCCAAGTACATGCCCTTGACCGGAATCGAACCTGGGACCTTTCAGTCCGCAGGCCGACGCTCTATCCACTGAGCCAAACCGGTTTCAGCAGCAGTTATTTTAGCCTGAGTTCCAGTAAGTCTGAACATGGGAAGAGGAATTAGCTTTCAGGTCTGTTAGGGACTGGAGCTAATATTTCCAGGAGAGGAAACATTAGTTCTGAGTCAGGAAATGAATGCCCTCACATTTAGAGAACTGTTTAGAATTCTAATTTTTCTGAGTGTCTGAAAGGGGATGCTCTGAGCCAGGTAAGCAATAAGTAAACAGATCTTTAAAGGAAAACCTGTTTTCTTGATACCTCTCCCATGAGAATTGTGCCCATGGTGCTTAGCTTAACCTGAGTCTTTTGTGTTAGCCTGGCAAAATAAGTGTTTACAATTTAAAGATAGATTTAGAAGAGAGGTTGCTTTCTTACCTTCAGCGTCCTAGTAAATTATTCTGTCCTCATCCGACTCTTCTTACTACTTCCTCTGGTCCCGACTGGGAGGTATGCATCAAACTGGTCCATTCTGAGAATGTCCTCTCCTCCCTCTGGATTTGAGTAGCTGCTGTAGAAATTTTCCATCTGTCCAGTCCTAGTGAGTGACTTGTCGAAGGCTCAAATATTTCCTTTCTAAGTATCTTTTCACTGCCTGTAAATATTCATCTGTCTGAATATACCCTTCCCTTTCCCTGAACCATCACAAGCAAGTGCAACAAAGGCTTTCATTCTGTAATTCAGCTTTCCCTTTTCATGTGTTTGTTGAAGCTTATTGGAGGCGAAGATCTTCACAGCTATCTGTTTTTATATCTTTCTTTCAATCTGTTTCATACTCCATACTCAGAAAAAGTTGACAGATCCCATTAAAGGGACAAGTGAAATAAGTGAAAGGAGGCACCTCTGTGATGAGGTATTTATGAAGCTTTGGGAGAGTGCTTCTTTTTTTTTTAAAGCGTTGGCTTCCTTTCTCCTTTCCTATTGACTGAATGTTCATCTTGGACAGGAGACAAGGTAATTAAAACTGCCGCGTCCTTTTAAGCACTTGTTTCTCCAATGCTGATGTTTACATGCCACTATAATAGAAGAGAGATTATGATTCTGATACAATGAAGATAAGTATCATTGGACTTAAATGTTTATATTTTCCTACAGGTGTCAAAATTTAGGCTTAAAACTATTTAGATTTTATTTTCAGTGATAGCTTTTATTTTTCCCTTTATGTTAGAGATTTGGTTTTTATTCTACAAATGCCAGGTAGTTCCATTTTTGTCTTTGCCTCCTAAAAATACTTTAAAAGATATGATTTGAGTTTCAATTCTATTATTTCATTTATAAACTATTAATCACATAACATGTTAGAGTGCTTTGAAAACCACAAAGTTCTTTTCAAATGTAAGGTGGTAATATTGTTATAATTTTGATTTTGACTATAATGCAAATAGTTAGCTTTTTAAGATAAGTGTAGTTTTGCCATAAATGTGGATCCTATACAAATAGGACTCTTTTTCTTTTTAATATTTTATTTTTCAATTATAGTGATGTACAATATTATATTCGTTTCAGTCATTAGACATTTATAAAGCTAAGTGATTACCCCAATAAATCTAGTACCCATCTGACACCATACATAGTTATTACATTATTGACTATATTCCCTGTGCTGTGCATTATATACCCATGACTATTCTGTAGCTACCAATTTGTACTTCTTAATCCCTTTACTTTTTCACCCATCCCCACAAGCTCCCTCCCATGTGGAAATCCTGAAAATGGTCTCTGTATCTATGAGTATGTTTCTGTTCTGATTATTAGTTTCTTTTGTCTTTTAGAGTTCACATTTAAGTGAAATCACATGGCAGTTCCCCCTTTTCTCTCTGACTTACTTCATTTAACACAATACCCTCTTGATCCATCATGTTGCAGATGGCATCGTTTCATTCTTTTTTATGGCTGCAAATAGGATTCTTTTTATCCTGGTGTCTTTTTTCCATTGTTTTCAAATTATGGGCTAATTCCTCCCAATGAAACTAGCCTCCAAATGTTTTAATGGCAAAGTACATATATTCAGATCTATTACCAATCTTTTAAGCAGGAGCTTAATGGGACATGACAGTTTGAATTATTTTGTCCCTTGCCCAAGAGGCAGGTAGAAGACATGAGTACGCTTTTTGTATAGTTTATAGTTTTACAGTATCTTCCACCAAATAGCTGTTTTATATTTAATAGGTCTAGTTTCCTTAACTCCTTTGAAACTTCCCTATGAGTTGCCTAAAAGCTCCCAGTTTGGGAAACACTGATCTATAGCCTCTCCCATTGGCTTTTCTTTGAAAATTCTTTGAGATGAAAGAAGAAAAGTTGCTATAGCTTTCATAGAGTTGAAAATGAAAAAGTAGAAACTGAATGTTTACCTCTTGAGGCCACATTTCAAGAACAGAAATGAGCATTTATCTCAAGTAGACAATTCTTGAGGTGAGGTTTGTTGAAGAAGTTAGTTGTGGTATAAGTTTGGATTGTCCTCTGAGAAGAAATCCCAATAGTGGGTCTGTTCAGTGTTAAGGGAGCAAAAGAGAAGACAGTGAATGTACTTCAGTATTTTGAACATTTTTAGAAAAAGATGGGAGCTCTTGAGTATCTCTTCTTCAGTCTCTCTAAATTTCTTTCTCCCTTCCTTTTTGTTAATGTTAATTAGCCTATCACTGCCTTCTGTGCTTCTGTTACTGTGCTTTTTTTGGTAACATTATGTTTACATTTTTCATCCCACTCCTTATCCCTTCAAAGGTCTAAGGAAAAAAAACTTGTCCCCTGGCGCAGTGGAGTCGGATGTGAGAGGAATTACTGGGGTTGATCTGTTTGGAACTACGGATGCAGTGGTGAAGCATGTACTGGAGGTACTTCTCTTTACAGCCATCACTGGGTATGGGCTGTTTTCCAGGGAAACAGTGACAGTGTGTCATCCATGTGTTCATTCCTTCAACAAAGGTTTATGCAGTGCTTATTAACTACTGAGCACTGTTTTGAGGCACTGGAAATAGAATAGTAGGTGAGCCATCAGAAATGAAGCTTACATGCCACGTAAGGGAGAATTATGTTACCGTATAAAGACAGTGCATAGAGGGAGAGAGCTGTCATAGGCTCCTTCACCATGCCAAAGCAGAGCCCATTCTCTCGTAAGGGAGGACGGGTTGGTGGTGGTGGTGGTGGTGGTGGATTTAATCAGAGTTATTGAGATCCAAGAATTTTGCTGAAATAAGATTTAAAAATGGAAATTTAGAAAAACTAAGCAGTTTTCCAAAGTCCATGTGTAGTTAGTAAATAGATTTGAACTTGGATCTGTCTGATTCCAAAACACACGTACTTTCCACCACACTGTATCTCTCAAAAATGCTGCTATTTTGAAACTACCTTATTTATGATTATGTCACAATTCAGAGTACAACTATATAAATAGGATATAATATATCTTAAAATCAGCAGCACTTGCCTGGCCAGCGTGGCTCAGTGGTTGAGCATCAGCCTGTGAACCAAGAGGTCATGGTTTGATTCCCTGTCAGGGCACATGCCCAGGTTGCGAGCTCAATCCCCAGTAGGGGGCATGCAGGAGGCAGCTGATCAATGATTCTCTCTCATCATTGATGTTTCTATCTCTCTCTCCCTCTCCCTTCCTCACTGAAATTAATAAAATACATTTTTTAAAAAATAAGTAGTACTTAAACTTTGTGATCTGAAGATATTTTTAAAATGTTTTTATTGATTTTTTTTAGAGAGAGAGGAAGGGTGAGGGATAGAGAGATAGAAACATCATCATTCGGCTGCCTCCTGCAAGCCACTTACTGGAATCAACCCTGTAACCCAGGCATGTACCCTGACCAGGAATCGAACCAGTGAACTCTTGGTTCATGGGTTGACGCTCAACCATGAGCCTCATCGGCTGGGCTGAAAACTTCCTTATACTCTGAAAACTTATTGACCCCAAATAGTCTTTGTTAATGTAAGTTATAGATGTCAATTTTTACCATATTTGAAATTAAACCAGGAACTTATAAAATATAAAATATGTAAGTACACATTCCATTAGCCATCAAAGCAATGGCTTCATATGCATGTAACTCTGGAAAATTACATTTAAGATAGAATAGGAATGAAAAGGCAAATAATATCTTAGTGTTATTATGAGAATAGTTTTGATCTTGCAGATTTCCTAAAAGGATCTTGATTATTATCCAATTTTCCAACTATACTTTGAGAATTTTTTCATCTACGTACATATAAAAGCCTAAGCAACTGGCCAACCGGTCAGTAGCTATGACGTGCACTGACCACCAGGGGGCAGACGCTCAAAGCAGGAGCTGCCAAGCTGTGGTCACTTGGCAACTGCGGTTCTCTGGTAATGCACCCAGAACCAGAAAGGAGGGAGCCTGATTCTGGGGTGCGTCACCCAATAACCACCCTCTCACAATCTGGGACCCCTCAGGGGATGTCAGAGAGCCAGTTTCGGCCTTATCCCTGCAGGCCAGACCGAGGCACCCCATCAGTGCACGAATCCGTGCACTGGGCCTCTAGTTAAGTTATAAAATTGGTCTTTATTCTTGAGATGCTATAGTTAGTTGAAATTTATAAATAGACAGCTAATAAAACAAGGCAGTATATGGCAAATGAAGCTGAATATGGGAATAGAAGAACTCCCATTAGAATTTGGGGATAATATTGGATAGATTGATATAGTAATAGTCCCTTTAGTCTTTTCACACAAAGAATAAAAATCAGAGAAACATTTTATAACCATAAGCATGGTTCATTAGTTTGCTTTGATAACGGACATAAAGCTGTTTTAGAAGAACCACTTCTTTCCTCGTTTTTTCCACAGGGTCATGATCGTGGAGTAAACTGGGCTGCCTTCCATCCCACTATGCCCCTTATTGTGTCTGGGGCAGATGACCGTCAGGTGAAGATCTGGCGCATGAATGGTTAGTGAACAGTGATGGTATTACCATGATTAAAAAATTGCTTGCTGGCCAGGCTGGTGTGGTTCAGTGTTTGAGTTCGACCCATGAACCAGAAGATCATGGTCAGGGCACTTGATCCCCAGTTAGGGGGCGAGCAGTAGGCAGCTGATTGATGTTGCTCTCTCATCGATGTATCTATCTCTCAATCCCTCTACCTTCCTCTCTCTGAAATCAATAAAAATACATTTTTTAAAATTGATTGCTGGCCAGCAAGGTGATGTAGCCAGGTCTTCTGGACTTAGAGACCTATTTTCTTACCTTAGACCAGTGGTTCTCAACCTTCCTAATGCCGCGACCCTTTAATACAGTTCCTCATGTTGTGGTGACCCCCAATTTCATTGTTACAAATTGAACATAATGAAAGCATAGTGATTAATCACAAAAACAATATGTAATTATATATGTGTTTTCCGATGGTCTTAGGCGACCTCTGTAAAAGGGTGGTTCGATCCCCAAAAGGGTCGCGACCCACAAGTTGAGAACCCGCTGCCTTAGATGGTTATGTTAATCCCAGGAGCATAAAAATTTCCTCATTCCCTGTTTTCTTATGATGACATCCTGATTTTGAAGTGTATGAACACAGTGAAGAGTAGGAATTCATTCATTCAACAAATGTTTATTTTTAAGTTAAATTTATAGGTCTGGCACTGGTTAATAAGATTATATAGGTTTCAAGTGTAGATTTCTATGGTACATGATTTGTACATTGCGTTGTGTGCCTACCACCCAAAGTCACATCATCTTCCATCACCTTATATTTGGCTCCCTTTACCCTTTACTACCCCACACCCCTTTCATCTGGTAACCACCATACTGTTGCCTGTGTCTGCCTGTGTCTATGTGTTCCAGTTTTATATCCCACATTTTTTAAGGCTCTAGAGATACAATGGTGACTAAAACAGATAAAACTTCTGCCATACGGAGCTTATATTTATTTTCTAATGATAGCTAGTGACAAGTGAAACAGGGTAAGGGAATAAATAATAATGGAGAAAATGTGCTATAACTGATAGGAGGGTCAAAATATAAGAACAAATAAATATGTAAAGATTCAGAGGCTTAAATGAAGAGAATTGCCCTATTAAAAAGAAGTTGCTAATTTCACACTTTGTAGTCTACCTTAGCATTTGATTAGAGGATGTCATAATTCCAAATCCCAAATGACCTATTTTTTTTTTTTTGGTCCTTCAGAATCAAAGGCATGGGAGGTTGATACCTGCCGGGGCCATTACAACAACGTGTCTTGTGCTGTCTTCCACCCTCGTCAAGAACTGATCCTTAGTAATTCCGAGGACAAGAGTATCCGAGTCTGGGACATGTCTAAACGGTAAGGGGATTATGATGTAGTGGTACCAAACCCAGGGGAAGCCCCTTTCTCTTACCCTCTTCCTTTTTAAAAATTAAATTAGAATACTTATGTTTGTTTCTCATTGTCTTCAGCATATAGCATATAAAGAAGTCAGATCATACACAGTCACACCTTGGAGATGTGGGTTCAGTTCCAGACTGCCGTAGTCAAGTAAATATGGCAATACAACGAGAAACACAAATTTTTTTTTTGTTTGTTTCCCAGTGCATATAAAAGTTACATCAACTGAGCCTGTTGGTAAAATGGCATCAATAGACTTGCTGGGTGCCGGGTTGCTACAAACCTTCAGTTTGTTAAAAACAGTATTTGCAAAGTACAATACAGTGAAGCTTGATAAAACTAGGTATTCCTGTATTATGAAATCTTGAAGGGACCTAAAGATCAACCAACATTTACAAGTTTTCTATCAAATAGAAATCTCCATGTGTATTCTTTTTCTATTAAATTCAAGCATGTTCTTCTGTAGCTAGAAAAATAAGAAATATGAAATGAAAGCAGTGTAGTAGAAAATTGTGACAAATAGAGAAATTGAAATATCAAAATAATACAGTCTGTTTGGAGTTTCCTCCTGTTTTTTGGGGGGGGGTGGGGGGGTTGGTAGACTTTATCATGACTACCTTTACTTAGGATATTTAGTATACTGTTACTGATTTAAATTAACATTTTGGCTTACCACTCAATACTCATATATGACTAGAGGCCCAATGCACAAAATTCGTGCAAGGGGCTTGGCCCTCACAGCCCTGGCTGCCTCGGCCCTCACAGCAGCCCCGGCTGCCGCCTTGGCCCTTGCAGCAATCCCAGCTGCCTTGTGGCCCTGCCCCCCCGCCCACTGGTCCTTCCGGTAGGTCATTCTGCCCTCTGGTCTAATTAGCATATTAGCTCTTTATTACATAGGATGGGCTGAAGATTCCTCCGAAATTAATATTTTTCTTTGTGCATCTTTTATTTTCCTAGAACTGGGGTTCAGACCTTCCGTAGGGACCATGATCGTTTCTGGGTCCTAGCTGCCCACCCCAACCTTAACCTCTTTGCAGCAGGTAAGGGCCGCATCTTTTCTTTTACTTCCTTGTTTTAGTTCAAAGTTTGATTCTCCATTAGCTTTGTCTCCAGTAAATGCATAGGAGGGTGGCAAGGAGAAATAGAATTATCAGAGCCATGTTGTTGAGGCTTTTTCCCTTCATACCTTCTTGGAGTAGTATTCTTGCAGTGTTCTTTCTTTACCGAGAGCCATTTAACAGTAAAGCCCATTAGTTCCAGGAGGCTTAGGAGTGTAATACTGGACACATGGATTTCTTAGATTGAGGAGCTAGAAGCTGAGTTTTATTCATTTAGCAAAAGCATACTAGTGTCAGGCCCTAGTGTGGGTGCTGGTGGTATAGCATAAACCAATGTCCCTTACTTGATGGAACTTTTATTTGCAGTGAAGAGAGCTAGACCATAACAATATATAGTGAAAAAGCTTTGAGGAAAGTTAAGCAAAAGTAAGAAAGAAAGAGAGGAATGAGTGTGGGGATTACCAAAGACCGTGATGTAAGGGATGCTGAGCATGTTTGAAGAACATGCCAATAGGGGCACAGTGAGTAAGGGGCTAAGGACAGGAAGTAAGACCAGGCCAGACTGTGCATGTTACTCTGAAGGGAAAGCCATTGGAAGTGACACAATCTGGCTTATTCATGGAGAGTAGACTGTAGGGGAAAAGTTGAAGGTTTCTCTAAGAGATGGATGATGCCAGGAGGAAAAAAGCAAAACATTTGTCTAGAACAAAACCACAAAGGCTTTCAAAACTAGCATCTGTTTGTTCAGCAAATATGTTTATGTTCTTACTAGAGGCCCGATGCACGAAATTCATGCATGGGTAGGGTCCCTAGGCCTAGCCAGAGATCAGGGCCTATCTGTGGGGCGACTGGCAGGGTGATGGGGGGTGGGAGGCCGGTTGGCACCCACCTTGGCTAGCCTGGGGCCTGTGGGCAGCTCCTGCGTTGAGCGTCTGCCCCCTGGTGGTCAGTGCACATCATAGTGACCGGTTGGTCCCCCATTCAGTCGATTTGCACATTAGGCTTTTATTATATAGGATTATAAGCTAAGACTGGGGGAGGATGGAAGTTATTGTAATTTCTTCCCTCAGGAAGCTCATAGCATCATGGGGATGGTAGACATACACAATTACAGTGTAGGGTGAGTGCTGTATGGAGGTTTGCACAAAGGGTTAAGAGAACATAAGAAGGCATGTCTAAATGTAACAGTGTGAGAAAGTACTGCAGCTCCTCAAATAAAAATAATATCATTTTGTTCAGCATTTTATTATAATGTTAAGATGCTGTAGGAACTTAACTTTTCTTTATAGCAATTACCTTATGATAAAGTTGGTTTCATTATACATCGTTTTGCTTAAAGTTGCAAAACCTATCAACCATGTTAGGTAAGGACTTATGTATCAGGAAAGGATTCACAGAAATTTGTTTGAATAAAAAGTCCAAGAATCATGATAATTTAGGCAAATAACTGATGCATTTAGATGTCTTAACTTTGTTTTTAGCATACATATATAATCCTTATCTTCATGTATCTCCTGTTTCCAGCTTTCCTTCTTGCCTTCAGCTAATTATTTCCTCTCTTCTCTCTGTGCCCCAGGCCATGATGGTGGCATGATTGTGTTTAAACTAGAACGGGAAAGGCCAGCCTATGCTGTTCACGGCAATATGCTGCATTATGTCAAGGACCGGTTCTTACGTCAGTTGGATTTCAACAGCTCTAAAGATGTAGCTGTGATGCAGTTGCGGAGGTAAATCAGACTTGTTTCTTCACTTCACACGGAACTCAGTCCTTTTAACAACGTTTTGGATCTCATCTCCTGTCACAGATTGAACCCCCATTGGCTGGGACTGTTCAGTTTAAACCCCAAGAGCATGATGGACAAGGAGATAGCCATTTGGGGAATGGGAGTCCCCCTGTTGAGAATGCCAGTGACTCTGTGGGCAGGAAATCATACTGCCACACTTTGCCAGGTCTCTTGCAAACAGGAGAAAGCTTCCTGGTAGCGAGTAGCCCAATTTGATGACAGGCCTGGTTGCTTTATTTGGCATATCTATAACTCTTCTTTGCTTTCTAGAAAATACATGCAACTCTAAACTAGATATGTGTCTCTGGAAACTCTTTAACTCTGAGGATACAATAACTTCTGGGATGCCTGGCAAAAGGAACAGTCCTCTTTAAGAGCCAGCTGCATCATCACGCTGAAACATTCATGGTGGCAAACTTTGGCATGAGGGCTTGATAACGACCCTCTAGCATGACTACAATAAAAAGATGGGTTTATAGGAACAGGAGAAATTAACCAGAGACAAATCACATGTTACTCTGTGGTGTCCACTGCAATTATGTGTTGGAATTTGTATTCAAGGAAAACCAATCCTATTTATTACAGTAGTGCTAACCCTGCCTTCTGTTGAATAATTTGGCTTATAGTAGGGTTTGCTTTTTTTATTTTTTATTTTTATTTTTAAATATGTTTTATTGATTTTTCACAGAGAGGAAGAGAGAGGAATAGAGTTAGAAACATCGATCAGCTGCCTCCTGCACACCCCCTACTGGGGATGTGCCCGCAACCAAGGTACATGCCCTTGACCGGAATCGAACCTGGGACCCTTGAGTCCACAGGCCGACGCTCTATCCACTGAGCCAAACCAGTCAGGGCAAGGGTTTGCTTTTTTTAAATACTGTTTGCTCGCCGAAACCAGTTTGGCTCAGTGGATAGAGCGTCGGCCTGCGGACTGAAGGGTCCCAGGTTCAATTCCGATCAAGGGCATGTACCTGGGTTGCGGGCACTTCCCCAGTGGGGGATGTGCAGAAGGCAGCTGATCGATGTTTCTCTCTCATCGATGTTTCTAACTCTCTATCTCTCTCCCTTCCTCTCTGTAAAAAATCAATAAAATATATTTAAATAAATAAATAAATACTGTTTGCTCAAAGCTGAGATAGGGAAGTCCCCAAACCTTAAGGGAAGGAAGGGAATAGTTGCACTATTTATGTACTTTTATTCCTGATTATAAAAGTGACAAGTATATGTGTAAAGATTAGATAAGTAAGAGGTGTGGGAATAATTCTTTCTTCCTTTTATCCTTATGCCTCTTTCCTATTTTCTCTGTATATTTCTAGTGGTTCCAAGTTTCCAGTGTTCAATATGTCATACAATCCAGCAGAAAATGCTGTCCTACTGTGTACAGTAAGTAACCATTGAGTGCTCCTAGGGCCTCCCCATTTCCCATAGGTCTCTTTCTTGTGCCATAGGAATCTCTAATGTATTCTTAGAAGTTTTGAGAGAACTATCACAAAACAGAGGCTCAAACCAAGTAGGCTTCAGTTGTCATAAACATGTTAAGGGTTTGTGAACTTCTATCTTTCATAAGGCTAATTAATGCCTTCTAAACTGTATGGAGCATCAAAATGAATGACCTAAACCCTTAAAAATAATTTGAGAGAATGTTTAAGGTTATACCTTAGGAAAGAGAGATGCTTATTTTGATCCCTCCATTTGCGTGAAAATAATAGAGCTGACTTTGAGAGGAGTTCCTCTCAGTGCAGTTGTCTTGAGGGTCATCAAGTAGAATCATCCTCATTTCTTGCCATACAATTCAAAAAAGAAATGACATTCTAAGTTTAGAGTCCTGGTTGCCAAGTTAAAAAAATGAGACCTGTCTTTCCCAATATGACTTCTAGTGTCTAATCCAGTCCTTTTCCTTCTTTTTAAAAAAAATATATTTTTATTGATTTCAGAGAGGAAGGGAGATGGAGAGAGAGAGAGATAGAAACATCAGTGATGAGAGAGAATAATTGCGTGGCTGCCTCCTGCATGTCCCCCACTGGGGATCGAACCCAAGCCCGTAACCCGGGCATGTGCCCTGACCGGGAATCAAACCATGACCTCTTGGTTCATAGGTCAACACTCCACCACCTGAGCCACGCCTGCCAGGCTCCAGTTATTTTTCAATATCTAACAGTCCCATATCTTCCTCCTGGCAATTTTCTTTAAAGTCTTTTCTTTTATGTCTTTTTTCCCCTTCAAATGCACTTTTAAGTTGATGAGTATACTTAGTTGGGGCACTGGAATATTGGGGTCTTAGTCTATTAATTTGTGGAATAGAGAGCAGTCCTTGTTTTCATTCAAGTAATATCTGCATCTTTGGAGGATAAAAGAAAAATGAAGTGACAGGAATGCTGAGTTATTTGGCAACAAGCCCTATAAGTTTTAGCTATGGAGATATTCAAATGCCATTGGGGTGACGGATGAGAAAAGTATAGTTTCATGTTGTTGTCTGTGTATTCATACTGTTTTCTCTGTCAGAATAAACTAATATCTTGGGTGCCGCTTACTAATAGTTTAATTTTCTCCTTCTACAGAGAGCCAGCAATTTAGAGAATAGTACCTATGACCTATACACCATCCCCAAGGATGCTGACTCTCAGAATCCTGATGGTATGTGTTCTCTTTATTCCCCAACTCTACTTCCAGCTCTCCCCTCCCACATCATCCCTCCTCTTTGAATTTTTCACATTCCATCCTCAGGCTGTGGCCACATCACTCAGGGCTGTGGCAGGTGGCACTGACAATTGCATCACAGGCGACCATGGTGTGAAATATTCATGTTCCTCTTCCATTTTATTACTCCAGCTAGATATATATATTTTATAATTTGGTTATTAGAAACTCTCCATATTCTCTTTCAGCACAGCATGTCATCCTAGTTTATTGCCAGCTGATATGACTTTCACCCTGGAAATTTCATTTATTTAAAATGTGGTTCCAATCTTGCAATGTCTCATCCTGGGACTAGGGATTTATGCCCCCATCCACATCCAGATCCGCTTTGCTTCCTTTTGCTTGTCAAAAAGATGAGGCTGCTAACAGCCCCGCATTCCACCAGGGATTCCAGGATCCAGCTGAGACCCCTGCCTACCTCTTCCATCACCACCATATCTTGTTGGTGTCCTTACTATTAGAACTTGCTGACAAAACATTGTCAGAATAGATTTGAGTCTTTCTAATGCTCCTGTCAGTGCACTTCCTCCAGTTGTTTTATAGGTCAGGTTTATTCCTCAGGTCCCCATTTGTGCTAGCATACTTTCATGATAGTTTAGACCCCATCAACAAATTCTGAGAAATATTTTTCTAGCTCTGTTCTTATTGTGGTATGGCAAGAAAAGAAAAAGCCTATATGTCTTTGGTATTAATAAAGCAAAGTCTCTTCTATAAATTAATCAGTTAAGCCATTTTTGACTGAGTTTTGTGATTTGGTCCCTCCCTACTCACCCCTTGCTCCCCCCACCCCTACCCCCGCCCCCGCCATGTGTTTACAATGAATTGAGTTTAAGATACCTTAGTTTCATCTTGCCACTTTTATTTTCTCTTCTCCATCTTTTGAGGGAGATGATAATTAGTAAAGAAGTAAAGGTGCTTTCCAGTGGTAGGCAGCTGAGAGGAAGAAGACCGAAAGCCTGGATAGTGAGGTTCCCTGGCTCCTAGAAAGTGAGAGCGTAGGCTGTCTTAAGAATTAGTTTTGTAAGAATTAGTTTTGTAAAGAGCCTCCCCCCGACTCCCTTCCCCCAGGCGCCAGAGATGTACAAAGCAAGGCTGGCCAGCACATTCTGTCCAGTTTTCTGCTGATACTAATAGATCAGAGAATATTGCTGCACACTCCTTGGAGTATCTTTCTTGAAGTTTTCCAGAGAGTGGAGTGCCCTGCAGAATTCTAATCAGCCAGTGAAATGTTTGGGAACTGGGGAACATTTTGTAACTTTCTTCAGAGTAATGAGAAGTCTTTGGAGCAACTACTTGGTGCTAAGTACTGCCCAGCATAGATGTTGTTGGAGTGCTCTGCCCCGCCCTGCTCTATCAGGAGGTCTGCATTTGCATGTTAAAAGCAGCAGAGCAGCTGCATCCTGGGGAGGAGGCTCTGTCTCCTGCAGCTTGTGGAGATAGGAGGTCCTATGACACTGGCAGGCTGCTTGCAGTGTGCCAACAGCTTGGCCGGCGCGGCCCTGCTCATTAGCTTGATGGAGTGTGCTGCCTCCCAAGATGGGCAGTCCTTCTGCCAGTACATGGTGTTGGCTGAAATGCAGTCAGTTGGCCTAGAGAAAAGAGGCTTGGCAGGGGTAGAGGTTGGAGTTTGGAGGGGACTGATGGGAGAAAGTCACTGACAACAGCCCCCGGTTATGGCTGAATTAGTTATGAAGCAGCTGAACTGGCAAAGCCAACATGGCAGCCAGACTGGCAGCTCCATGGCACCTGACTCTGTCACCTGCCAGTGGCTCACCACATGCTCCCGCCCTTCGGTTTGTTCTTCTCAGCTCCTGAAGGGAAACGATCCTCGGGCCTGACAGCTGTTTGGGTTGCTCGGAATCGGTTTGCTGTCCTAGATCGGATGCACTCAGTGAGTCAAGACTAAAAGGGGAACCTAATTTGGGGAGTATGATAGCAGTGGCTTTTGTATTGCAGGATAAAGAGCATTTTTCCCCTTTTACTCTCCCCTAAGCAGCTGTAATCCTTGTGTATCAGCTCTACCTCTATCCTTAGCCCTACCCCAATCCCCCTGTGGGAAAATGGACTTAAAATGGATTTGATTGGGTTACTGTGGCCCTGGGCTTAAGAACCAAGCTGAAGTCACCCTTGACCACATCAGATTTGAAAAAAGTGGTCTAGATGAGGAGTTAACCTTATACTACTGCCTCCATTGGTACTTAAAATATCATAGGCCCTAAACAATATAAACAAAGCTCTCTCAAGAAAACATTTCACAAATTTAAGCCCAGAAGCACTGTTCTCTTTCTTTGGTTGATGGAAGAATTAAGACTTTATTGGACTTCTCAGGATATTTCAATTGAAAAAAAAACACAAAACAGAAAATAAAAAAGCTCTCAGGGCCCTTGGAGAGAATCTTGGTTGGAGAGTTTACCAAGACGGCTGATTAACCTGGACAGGAAAAAACACACCAAGCCTCGTTTATTGAAGCTAAGAAACAATGGCCGCGGGACATTGTCAGCTGTTGTCATTTTATATACCCACGCTTCTCTTAAGCCCCCTCTAACTGTCATTTCAGCTTCTGATCAAGAATCTAAAGAATGAAATCACCAAAAAAGTTCAGGTCCCCAACTGTGATGAGATCTTTTACGCCGGCACAGGCAACCTCCTGCTTCGAGACGCAGAGTCCATCACACTCTTCGACGTGCAGCAGAAGCGGTAACGTGCCGGGTGCCCCTAAGCAGACAGGCGTGTAGTGGGGGAGAGTAGACGTCTTTAGTGGGAGCTTTTTCCCCCAAGTGAGTTTGCCTCTTGGCTTGATCGCTTCTTGGGCTACGGTTCCGAGCTGTGTTTCTCCTGTGTGACTCTCCATCCTGTACATATGCATAACGTTACAATAAGGGGCTTACTTATTTTTAGAACCTGAACAAAGAATGCTCTTGGGATGTAGAATGCTAGGGACTTAGGGATGAAAAATGCAGTTTCTGTACTTGAAGGGGCTTATAGTCAAGTGGTAAAAACAGACGTATAAAATCCCTAATAATGGAAATAAGGCCCATTAATGAGGGAGTTGAAGAAGGAGGAAGTGTACAGTGTGAGCTAAAATGTTTAAGTCACTAAGCTACAATACAGAGAATGTCTCTTTGGTACTCTTTAAGAAATTGAAGTTTACATTAATTTGGAGATGGGAAGAAGGTAGGTCTTAACCTGGGACAAAGGAATCAGGTGTACTCATGTTTGCCCTTCTCTTTTGGTCCCAGAACTCTGGCATCTGTGAAGATTTCCAAGGTGAAATATGTTATCTGGTCAGCAGACATGTCCCATGTAGCTCTACTGGCCAAACATGGTAAGTCTGTATTATATCCACCCTGATGTGGAAGCCAGTCCTTCCCTCCCTATCCCTGCAAGTCCACTCACCCTATCTAGCAGAGCACTCATCCCCTTTGCCTCTTACAGCCATTGTGATCTGTAACCGCAAACTGGAGGCTCTGTGTAACATTCATGAGAACATTCGTGTCAAGAGTGGGGCCTGGGATGAGAGTGGGGTATTTATCTATACGACAAGCAACCACATCAAATATGCTGTCACCACTGGGTAAGTTACTTTATCTAAGATACAGTTTGGGAGAAGGTGGCTTCTTGAAATCACTGTCCTGTCTCAAGAGATGTAACTGAACTCCTCCCTGAACTTTCTTCATGGAAAAGCTTTGTCTAACATATTAGACATACATGTGCTAGGGGCGTCCGAACATTCTTTGTTCAACTCTTTTAGAATTGTGAAATACGACACAAATATAGAAAATTATACAGATTTTATAGAGAGACAATAGCAAATAGTTATGTAAACATCTGTACAACTGCTGCCTAAGTCAAGAAATAGAACAGCTCTGACACCCCAGAAGCCCTTTGGTCATTATTGCTGACAACCCCCTTCATTCTCCACCCAAAGATAACATTATTCTGACTTTTATGATAATTTCTTCTTTGCTTTTCTTTGTGATTTTACCACTCAGTTTGTGTCTTAAAATAATATGACTTAATTTTTCCTGGTTTTGAACATCATGTAAATAAAATCATACTGAATATATTATTTCATATTTTGCTTTGTTCAATATTTTGTTTAAGATTCATTCATCCATGATATAGCTTTAATATTATTTATTTCATTGTTGTATAATATTCTATTATACAAATATACCACATTTTACCAGTTCTACTCTAGGGAATATTTGAGTGATTTCTAGTTTTGGGCTATTATGGGACAATGTTCTTTTAAATATTCTTTTACATGTTTCTGGTGCATATGCACATATATTTCTCTTAGGTATCTACCCAGAGCAAACACTGCAGGGTCATAGGGTATGCATATCTTTACATTTACTAGGTAATGTGAATTTGCTTTCCAAAGTGGTTGTACTATAAAAGTTTCCTTGCTTGTCATCTTGGCCAACACCTTCCTTTATCAGACGGATTTTTGTTTATCTGGTGGGCGTGTAACAATATCTCAGTGTAATTTTACTTTGCTATTCTCTGATTCCTAATACGATTAAGCAACTTTTCATTTGGCCATCCATCAGGATTTCCTCTTTGAATTCCATTCACGTTCTTTCTTCTTCTTTTTAATGAGTTATCCTTGATCATTTGTAGGCGTTCTTTATGTACACTTGACCTTTGAAAGCTGTGGCTAGGGGCACCACCCCCCACGAAGTTGAAATTCCTTGCTTAACTTTTGACTTTCCAAAAACTTAACTACTACCAGTAATAGCCTACTGTTAACAAGAAGCCTTACTGATAATGTAAATAAGTTGATTAACACATATTTTGTATGTTATATGTATTATATACTGTAGTCTTTAATAAAGTAAATTAGAGAAAAAATTTTATTTTAAAAAATCGAGGAGAAAATACATTTACAGTATTTATTGAAAATATCTGTGTAACTAGACCTGCGTAATTCAAACCCGTGTTGTTCAAAGGTCAACTGTATTTGAGTGTCAGTCTTTTGTCAGGACTATGTATTACAGATATCAGTATCTCCTCCCATTCTGTGGCATGTCTTTTGACTCTCATTATGATAACTTTTACTAGTAATGAGCAGAAGTTCCTAATGTAGTTGAATCTGTGAATCTTATCCTTTATGGGTATTGAACTTTTTATCCTATTTAAAAACTCTTTATTGACGCCAAGATCATAAAGGTATTCTTTTTATTCTCTTGTAGAGTTTTTATAGTTTTGCCTTTTGTAGGTAGGTCCCTCTACCTGAAGTTTATTTTTGTGTATGGCTTGAAGTATAGGGGACTCAGTATCTTTAACACTAAATTATCCATCAAATATTATGTTAGTTATACCTGTAAGTTTTAATTTTGTAAACTTTTTCTTTTCATTCAGTTTAAAATATTTTATGCTTTTTATCATTTCTTTGTGTGTCAGACCTCTTTTTTTGTTAATTAGTCTCAAAGAGGTTTTATCAGTTTTATCCACATTTTGCCTTTATTAAACTTCTCTATTGTATTTTTTTCAATTTCTTAATTTCTACTTTTGGCTTTATTATTTTCTTTCTTTTTTAAAAAAATATATATTTTTATTGATTTCAGAGAGGAAGGGAGAGGGAGAGAGATAGAAACATCAATGATGAGAGAGAATCATTGATCGGCTGCCTCCTGCACGCCCCCTACTGGGGATAGAGCCTGTAACCTGGGCATGTGCTCTTGACTGGAATCGAACCCAGGACCCTTCAGTCCACAAGCTGATGCTCTATCCACTGAGCCAAACCAGCTAGGGCTATTATTTTCTTCTAAGTACATTATTTGGTTTAACTTTTAAAAAAATTTTTTGAGATGGGTGCTTATTAATTTTTAGTTTTTCTCCTAATATATACATTTAGTATTTCTTTTAATACAGCATCTGCATCTAACATTATAAATTATCCATCAAATATTATGTTGTTTATACTTGTAAGTTTTAATTTTGTGTTTTCATTCAGTTTAAAATATTTTATGCTTTTTATCTTTTTATGTGTGTGTGTCAGAACTCTTCACATCTATCTCTCTTCTACTTTCTCTTATACCTTATAAGGAAGGAATTAATTATCCATAGTGGCCTAGTAATTATATATCAGAACTTCAGTTAACTTTAGGTCGGATTCCTATTGCCATGTCTGTTAACTCCTAAATAGTTTATGAAGAAAAATCATACTATTTGCTCTATCTTTCCCACTTCATAATAAAGAATAAAATAAATAAGCATGGCATTTAATTTTGCTGTATTTTGAATCACTTCCCATCTATACCATTGTGCAAATGGCACTAGACAAAAGGGTAATGAGAAGATAAAGGCTGTGTCTAGGCTTGTTCCATTTCTTTATAGGCTGGATTTCCCCCCTCACTCACTGGAAGTTGTGCTCTCTGACTCCTCTTAGGGACTATGGGATCATTCGAACTCTGGATTTACCCATCTATGTCACAAGGGTGAAGGGCAATAATGTATATTGCCTAGATAGGGAGTGTCGTCCTCGTGTGCTCACCATTGATCCTACCGAGTTCAAGTTCAAGCTGGCCCTGATCAACAGAAAATATGATGAGGTATGAAAGAAGAAAACATGCTAGGAGTATTGAGATGGGAAGCATTCCTTTTTTCCTATAAGTAATCTCTATTTCCTATCCTACCCCGCCCCAAATGTCTAGGTACTGCACATGGTAAGAAATGCCAAACTAGTAGGCCAGTCTATTATTGCTTATCTCCAGAAGAAGGGCTATCCTGAAGTGGCACTGCATTTTGTCAAGGACGAGAAAACTCGCTTTAGTCTGGCACTGGAGTGTGGAAACATTGAGGTGAGAACAATGTGGTTTTAAGCTCCATAACAATGTGAGAAGGTAAGGGTTAGAGTGGCATTAGGAAGGCATTATTCTGGGCTTGCTTCTTTAGCAAGTATAATAGAATTTGGGTTTGTTTTTGGTTTTTTTAGGTGTTAGCTATAACCATCTTTCTGTTGCTGTTTGCCCGTTTCTACTTTTTCCTGTCTGCTTCTGCCACAGCACTTCTGTTTATGCTCAGTTAGTTTGAATTCAGTAAATTTAGAATAGGGGCAAGATAGCATGGGATTAGAAAAATCTACTTTCTTGACATTTGACTTGCTGATTGGCTGCTTAGATGAAAGAGTACTCATTAAATGTTGGGCCCTAGAGTCTGTAGGCATTATTTTTAAATGGGGAGAGGGCTTAGGAATGTAGACTTTTCAGTTTAGAACTTCCTTCTTTTATTATTTCTTCTGTCTTTCCTGAAGCCCCTGTGGACCTTTAGACTTGGCAGGTCGGAAATACTAGTAACATAGCTAAGAAAGATTTGGCTCTATGGTATCAACAACTGCGAAGAAGTAATTTTGTAAAAACTAAATTTCTGATGACAATGTGATGTAATTCTTCTATCCATGGCTCCATAGGGGTTATATTTGTTAATAAGATTTTCAGTACAATTAGGCTGAAAGTTAGGTGTGACTGAAAGTTCTTTGGGAGGTGTATTTAGAGGCAAACACTGACTGTAGTCCTGGCTTGGAGCCACAGTGCCCATCCTGTTAACTCTGACCCTGGGGATTCTTTAGATTGCTCTGGAAGCAGCCAAAGCACTGGATGACAAGAACTGCTGGGAAAAGCTGGGAGAAGTGGCCTTGCTACAGGGGAACCACCAGATTGTGGAAATGTGTTATCAGCGCACCAAAAACTTTGACAAACTTTCCTTCCTCTATCTTATCACTGGCAACTTAGAGAAACTTCGCAAGATGATGAAGATTGGTGAGGCCCCAGAAACTAAGGATGGGAAGAGGGGTCCTTGGGGGAAGGAGGAAGCTAGAGAGGAGAGAGAGAATTTAAGAGAGAAGACCTAACTTGGTGTCTGTTACTGACTTGGTACAGCTGAGATCCGAAAGGACATGAGTGGCCATTATCAGAATGCCCTGTACCTGGGTGATGTGTCAGAACGGGTGCGGATCCTAAAGAACTGTGGGCAGAGTGAGTATCCACCCAGACTCCCCTGTTCCTTCGGGCCTTAGGAAGTATTTTCTCTTCATGGTGAGTTATCTGGTGTAGTAGAGAGGGATTTGCCTTCATTGGCAGTTTTTCAGAAGAGACAATATGCTCCTACCACCCTCAGAGACTTTCTTCAAAGCCAAATGGAGGCACAGCCAGGATATTCAGTCTGTCCAAGCACTCTTAGGACCATATTTAATAGTCATGGAGGAGTTAGAAGTTGTAAAAGGTCCTAGAGCAGGCACCCTAGTTAATGCAGTTCGTTAGATGCCATTCGAATTTTATTCTTTTAATTCGATTCTGGAGGTTTTGCTCATTTATTCTTTGTTTATATATTCAAGGGATATTTTTTAAATGTCACTATATACCAAGCATTATACTAGCATGTGAGATACGTCAGGGAACAAGAAATGTACAAGATGTGGTTTGGACCAATGTGCTAGCAGTGAAGGGGTGACCAATGATAAAGGTAGAATCAGCATGGTTTATTGAAGGACTAGATGTGGGATGTTTAACAGAGGAGTCAGCAGTGATTCCCAGGTTCTCATCAACATTAATGATAGATCTTAAAGATAAGCAACTGTATTAGTTATCTGTTGCTATGTAACAAATTGCACCCAAACTTAGTAGTTTAGAATGACAAACACTGACTGTTTTCATATTCAACATGGCTTAGTGTCTCTCATGAGGGTGCAATCCAGGTGTTGGCCAAGGTTGCAGACATCTCAAGGCTCATGTGGGGGAGCATCTGCTCCGGCGCTCACGACGTGCATAGGCAGTCCTCAGGTCCCTGCTGGCTGTTGGCTGGGAGATGGCATTTTTCTGCTTCTCCATAGTGCAACTCACGACAGCTAGCTTCCCTCAGAGCAAGTGAACAGGAGAGGGCACCCAAGATGGAAGTTACAGTATTTGTTTCCTAATCTCAGGATTGATGTCTCATTACTTCTTTCTGTTCATTAGAAGCAAGTCAGCAAGTCCAGCCACACGTAAGGGGATGGGATAATGCAAGGACTTGAATACCTGGAGGCAGGGATCACTGGGGAGGCATCTTTGAGTCTGCCTACCCACAGCAGCATTCACTTGGATGTGCCTGAACCACAGTCCGTTTTCTCTACAGAGTCACTGGCTTACCTCACAGCTGCTACCCATGGCTTAGATGAAGAAGCTGAGAGCCTGAAGGAGACATTTGACCCAGAGAAGGAGACAGTGAGTCGTTACATGAGTGTCTCTCATTAACTCTGGAATCTTGGGACGTTTGTGTTCTTTTTTAAGCCTCACCCAAGGAATGAGGACATTGTTTCCACTGATTTTTAGAGAGAGTAGAAGGGAGGGGAAAGAAAGAGAGAAACACTGATGTGGGAGACACATCGATTAGTTGCCTCCCACACGCACCCCAACCAGGGTCCGGGATCAAGTCTGAAACCCAGGTATGTGTCCTTGACCGGAAATCAAACCCGCGACCCTCCAGTGTGTACACCTACGCTCTAACCACTGAGAAACATAGGCAGGGGTTGGGTCATTTAAAATATGTTTTTATTGATTTTTTTTTTCTTTTTTTCTTTTTTTTTTTAGAGGAAGAGGGATAAAGAGATAGAAACATTGGCTGCCTCCTGCACTCCCCCTACTGGGGATTGAGCCTATAAGCCAAGCATGTGCCCTGGCCAAGAATCGAACCCATGATCTCTTGGTTCATGGGTCGACACAAAGCCACACCAGCCTGGCAATCTTGGGGCATTTTAAACCTACAAATGTCACTGTCCTAACTGAGGGTCTATAACTATCCCCTACATGATTCCTGAGAGTTGTTTGCTTTTAATCTTCTTCTATCTTTCAGATTCCAGATATTGACCCTAATGCCAAGTTGCTCCAGCCACCTGCACCTATCATGCCATTGGATACCAATTGGCCCTTATTGACTGTGTCCAAAGGGTTCTTTGAAGGCTCCATTGCCAGCAAGGGTAAGTGCTCACTGCTCCCATATTGTTGTTGTTTGTTTTGTGGAGAACTGTCCTGGGGAGTACCATCGGCTCTCCTCTCCTTTTCATCTGTCCTTTTTTTTCTGTATGAAACCTCATGGAGCACTGAGATGCCAGAGTTATGGTATACAGTGTTTTAAAATCTAAAAAACGTTATGAGATCCTTAACATTTGGAAAATAGGTGGGGAAAAAGATGTCTTAGTTCATGCTTCTAACAACCACTACTAGCATTTTGGTGTATTTCCTTAGGTTTTACCATATATATACTAATACTCTCCATTGAGTATTTTATCACTCATGACGTACAATGTTAAAAGTATAAATTCAGCTACCTCAAATTCTGTCATGTGGGTATATGCAGATGTGTGCCACCACACCCACCCTTAACTCTCCTCCTTTCTTCTTGGATATGTCTACTAAGTCATTTCTCCTGACTTACAGCTTAAGTAGACCCTTAGGCATTTTGCTCCCAGCTCTGCTCCTCTAACCAACCCTATGTCCTCATGCCCTGTGCACACTATAGTGATAACTTAGCAAAGATCTCAGTAAGAAATTCTAAAGTTTGTAGCCAAAGGTTGGTAAGTTAAATGATTAAGAGGCAGTTTTTGGCAGCTGGAAGGCCAGTTTTTCCCCTCTTTTCTGTTCCCTCTCTCTGTGAAACCTACTGAAAGCATAATTTACATATTATAAATAATGAACAAAAACAAAAGGAGACAGAACCTTATCGCCTGCTTTTGTAAGGATTCAGCTGCCTGCAGAGGAGGCCACATCTCACACTTGCCTGACTGTAACCAGCTTCTGTTTGTCCTTTCCTCTGCAGGGAAGGGAGGAGCACTGGCTGCTGACATTGACATTGACACTGTTGGTACTGAGGGCTGGGGAGAGGATGCAGAGCTGCAGCTGGATGAAGGTAAGAATACTATTCTAGGACTGGTCTGAGCAGATGTGTCCCCTGGAGTGGGCTGTGGGCAGTTCTGCAGGGTCCCAAACCATGGGACTAATAAGGATCTCAACATTTTGCTTTTCTTTGGCTAAGATTTTGTCACTACCGGGATCTATTCTGAGCTTGGCCTTTTCTTACAGATGGGTTTGTGGAGGCTTCAGACAGTTTGGGGGATGACGCTCTTGGGAAGGGACAGGAAGAAGGAGGTGGCTGGGAGGTAGAAGAAGATCTGGAGCTCCCGCCTGAGCTGGTATGTGGAATTCTTGCCCTTGTAAAGTTCTCGCTCTCCTCCCTGTGGAAGCCAGTGGCCTTATTGGCCCCCCCCCCCCCATCACCACCCCGTCCTGAGGTCCCCAAAAGGAAGGGGGTCTAGACCCTCCTAATCTGATGCTTTGTCTCCCATTTGAAAGAAGAAAGAATGAGGTAACCAGTGTTGTGCCCGCAGCAGCTATGGAAAGGCAGCAGGCTTTTTGTCAGCGCGCTTTGGTGTATCATTTTGTTACTTGTAAAGCTGCTCCCATTTTGAGTGTCTTTTCCCACAGCCACAACCCCTCCTCTCCAGTAGAGACTGGGAACCAGGTATCATGCTCTGTTAAGATTTATCAGGACAGAATGCTTGAAAAAAGTGACTCACTCTCTGTTTTTCCCATAGGATATACCCCCTGCAGCTGGTGGGGCTGAGGATGGGTTCTTTGTGCCCCCCACCAAGGGAACCAGCCCAACTCAGGTAAGCAGGGAGGCAGCCCTGTGGGGAAGAGTGTTTCTGAGCAGGCGATCATTGATTGATGTGTCAGGAGTATTGATGCAGAGTAGGATAGTTTGGGAAGAGTAAGAACAAGCTTTCACTGGGCTTGGGTTTTCTGTTTTTTTGTTAGACCTGGTGCAATAACTCTCAGCTTCCAGTTGATCACATCCTGGCAGGATCTTTTGAAACCGCCATGCGGGTAAGTCTTAAAGGAACTTGGGCTTTTGTTGAGTGTGTCTCAACCAGAGTCCCAGGGAGATGGTTGGCTCGCCCAAATGGAAATGATCCCACCCACAGGGCACAGGCATGTATTTACCATGGAAACCCTTGGTCTTAACTGAGGAAACTTATCTCATAAGGCCTTCCTCTTACCTGCTTTCCATTTGGCTCAGTAATCTCCTAGGTGAGTCCTTCCAGCCATCTTCCACTCATTTTATAGCCTGCTTTCTGGCTCACGTCAGTGAAGTAAGCATCCCTTCATGAGCAGGTACATGTTTTGAACACTAAGCATGTGTTCAATAGCAATGATAACAGCCACTACAACTGTAACACCTAACACTTATTCACTGTGTGCCAGGCTCTATCCTAAATGCTTTAATAGGCATTGTTAAATGCAGTAGGTCCTGTAAGTAAGTGTAATTTACTGGTGAGGAAACGAGTACAGAGAAGTTAAGTACCTTGCCCAAGGTAATTGGTTTTTAAGTGGTAGGTAGGAGAAACATCCTTATGTTTCTTGCTTCCTGTATTTCAGCTCCTTCACGACCAGGTGGGGGTAACTCAGTTTGGCCCCTACAAGCAACTCTTCATGCAGACCTACGCCCGAGGCCGTACCACCTATCAGGCTCTGCCCTGCCTGCCTTCCATGTATGGCTACCCTAATCGTAATTGGTAAGGCCTCTTGTTCCTGACTTTTATCTGTTCCAACATGGTTTAGATATTTCAGGTGGTAGCCTCAGGGACAGTCACAATTTCTCCAAAGTTGGGGTTTCCTGATAGGGAAAGATTTTTGGCTTGGCACTCTGTGAGGTTTGGTTACTGCTTTCACAGTGATTATGTTGCCAGAAAAAGTAGTTGAGTCCCAGTGGGCTCCTAATTATTGTCTATCTTCTTCCTGCTTTTCCATTTTTAGGAAGGATGCAGGACTGAAGAATGGTGTACCAGCTGTGGGCCTGAAACTTAATGACCTCATCCAACGGTTGCAACTGTGCTACCAGCTCACCACAGTGGGCAAGTTCGAGGAGGCTGTGGAAAAATTCCGTTCCATTTTACTCAGTGTGCCGCTCCTTGTTGTGGACAATAAACAGGAGATTGCAGAGGTTAGGAGGGGTCTCCTACTTGTCCTAGTCATGGGCACCCCCACATTCCTGCCTCTGTACCATGATCTTCCTTTGCCCCTTGCTTCAGGCCCAACAGCTCATCACCATTTGCCGTGAGTACATTGTGGGTTTGTCCATGGAGATAGAAAGGAAGAAGTTGCCCAAGGAGAGTCTGGAACAGCAGAAACGCACCTGTGAGGTAGGATCTGTGGCCCTCTGAGCAGTAAAGAGGTTTCCTTCCCTTTTCCCTCCATTACGTCTGAACCCAGATCTCAATCTGGGGAGTAAGAGAAATTTGGTCCCATTTCTGTGAGAAGAGAATGCATTTCTCCACCCTTCTTCCTCATCTCAGTCCTCCATACCTAGGAAGCAGAAGACTTCCCTGCTTTTTACCAGTCCTGTTTTTATTTGTGTGGTTTTTTAAATGCATGTGTACCAACTATGCGTGACCTATCTCAACGGTAGCATCAGCCTTTCATGTGTTCCCCTTTCTGTCCACCAGATGGCAGCCTATTTCACCCACTCAAACCTGCAGCCTGTGCACATGATCCTGGTGCTGCGGACAGCCCTCAACCTCTTCTTCAAGCTCAAGAACTTTAAAACAGCTGCCACCTTTGCTCGGCGCCTGTTGGAACTTGGACCCAAGCCAGAGGTGGCTCAACAGGTAGATAGGAACTCCGTCCGTGAGCATAAAAGAACCAGGTCTGCTCTTACATGGAGGGAGTAGTAGACCAATGCCCTTGCTGCTGAAATAAACAGAATAAACGGAATGATATTCAACAAAAACAGCCACAAAATTTGACTCTTTTTACTTACTGGCATGGGCATCTCCTTTTGTTCCTGGAAACTGAACTAATAACTTATTCAGACATGGCACCAGTGTGAGAGTGACTGGCAACCTAGAATAGCTCCACTGCACCTGAAAATAACCGTATGCCTGACTTTAAGCTCAAGATCTCCCAGTACCACCATCACTAACCCCCACATATATGTCCCATTATGTTCTCCAAAAGCATTCTTGGGCAATGGAAGCCAGTTCTAACTCAGGCCCGACCCTGATAATTCTCAGACTTGGTAGAGGAATATGGGTCTAGATCCAGGCAACTTCTTTGATGTTGAGAAGGAAAAGCCTGATACCACAGGAATGGTCATTATTACCCCTTCATACATGTCCTGCACAGAGGTTGTATTCTGAATTCAGTGCAATTTCATCCTGCCCCAAAGAAACTACTAAACCATAAAGATGAGATCATTTGAGTTGTGTGAAGCTTTGAGTACTCTTAAATAAAATATGCCTTCCCTCTCTTAGACCCGGAAAATCCTGGCAGCCTGTGAGAAGAACCCCACAGATGCCTACCAACTTAATTACGACATGCACAACCCTTTCGACATCTGTGCTGCATCTTATCAGCCCATCTACCGTGGGAAACCAGTGGAGAAATGTCCGCTCAGTGGGGCCTGCTATTCCCCTGAATTCAAGGGTCAAATCTGCAGAGTCACTACAGTAAGTACTGTCCTCAAGAAATGCATCCAGGATATTGAGGGGAAGGGAAAGAGAAGAAGCACATTGGTCCTTTTTCTCTTGCATTTGCCCCTACCACCTTGAGGCAGTATACTGGACACAGCTAGAGCTTCTCCCACTGCTCTTTGTCAGTCACTACACTACACACTACACTAACAATAACGAAGCACTTGACTGTGCTCATGGAAGAGTGGAGGGAGTAAGCTTTCTAGGCGTCTCAACCCCTCAAACTCCTAACTTTTTCCTGTTTCCTCTTCCACAGGTGACAGAGGTTGGCAAAGATGTGATTGGTTTAAGGATCAGTCCTCTGCAGTTTCGCTAAGGCCCCCTTTGTGTGTATAGGGTCAGTCACCATATTCCCCTCAGCCTCCACCCCAACCCCAAGAATTAGTCTTTATGTTCTAACATGTTCCTTAGCTACCTTTCAAATTGACATTTACCTTTCCCTGCCCTAAAATCAAGTGTTCTTTTCTCTTGTTCTAGGGCTAATAAATGTCTCAGCTTGACTTTTTTTATTTTTTGCCTCTGAGGACCTTTCATTCTCTCAATCTTAACGTTGTGGTCACAATTGGACTTGCTTTCCCAGCTTAGCTCTTTCAAGAAACAAATGAAAATGCAAAGGTGAACATTTGTTTAGTAAATTCCTTCAATGTTAATCCTTTTCTTCCCTACTACCTTTGTATCCTTCTTGTCAGAAAGGAGTGAGATGTAATAAATAAGATAGCATCTTTTACTCCGTCACAGCAAACTAAACCATCCTGCATTTTAAACTTCCAGGCAGGTACCCTGTGCCCAGAAATTTAAAGTCAGAAAAGAAACTGTCTGGTTTTCCAAAAATGCATGTCACTTTTTATTGATTTTTTATAATCATTGTTCTTATTTGTTGTTTCTCACACTAAATAAAGTAAATTACTGCGAGAGTTTTGTGGCTTGCCGTTTGTTTCCTGGACACTTTCATGTTCCCACTTACTCCATGCAGCTGCCCACCAAAGCATAGCATTCCTTATATAATTACTTTATATAAGGAAAAAGAACTAGGGGAGAACTAGGTTAATTACAAAAATAGTAAATACCCATTGTTTAAAACTAAGCACACATTTTTCATAGGATATACTAAACTGCTGTGAGAATGGTGGAAAGCAAATAGCTCCCCTGTTCCATTATTGACTACAACCTTTTTTTTTTTTTTAATATATTTTATTGATTTTTCACAGAGAGGAAGGGAGAGAGATAGAAAGTTAGAAACATCGATGAGAGAGAAACATCGATCCGCTGCCTCCTGCACATCTCCCACTGGGGATGTGCCCACAACCCAGGTACACGCCCTTGACCGGAATCAAACCTGGGACCTTTCAGTCCGCAGGCCGACGCTCTATCCACTGAGCCAAACCGGTTTCGGCTGCAACCTTTCATCTGTTGTTAATTACAGCCAGTATTTATTGAGCACCTATCATGTCTGTCACTGTTCTAGATGTTTTACATGTAATATACATATGTAAGATTAATTAGAGATAAATACATTAAATTAGGATGATTACAGTGCTGATATAGTATTTTGCTTGCTATGTGCTAAGACTGAGTAGAATAACATGCTGTGTCTTTTGATTAAAATATTTATCTTTTTGCCCAGCTGGTGTGGCTCAGTGGATTGAGTGTCATTTCATTCACCAGGAGGTCACTGGTTCAGTTCCTGGTCAGGGCACATGCCCAGGATGGGGGCTCGATCCCCACTGGGGGGCATGCAGAAGGCAACCGATCAATGTTTCTCTCTCATCAATATTTCTATCTCTCCCTCTCCCTACCTCTCTAAAATCAATAAAAGCATATCTTTTAAAAATTGTCTTTTAAAAAAGAGCATAGTCCTTTACATTTTTTTAGCTTTAGGAGTTGCTTTCTTAAAGTATCCCCAAACTAAGCCTGCCTTATTTTGGTAACACTGTCTCAAGTTACAACCATGCTTTCTGTAAATATATGCAAGTTGGTAATAAATTTTGGCCAAAAAGACTTCTGTAACTTTAAAAATTAAAGTACAAAATTAACTGCATATAAACATATGAGTTATTCTGAACTCAGGGATATAAAAAAAAGTGAGTTATCCATGTTTTTTATTTTTATTTTTTATTGATTTTTAGAGAGGAAGGGAGAGGGGGAGAGAGAGAGAGAAACATCATTGATGAGAGAGAATCATTGATCGGCTGCCTCCTGCACGCCCCCTTCCATGTTTCTTGAAGCTTATGGAATTGGGAAAACAAAATGGATAAATGTGAAATTGTGAATACCAGGCAAGAATTTGAAATTGGTCAAAAACAGTGGAGAGCTATTATGTCCTTAATCTAGAGTGCTATAAAAAAAAATGCTGTGAATTACTGTTTCACAACATTGTTCACTATACACTAGAAAGGCAAGAGGTGAGTAAATACTGAGATGAGGTGTAGTAGTATCAGTAGTAAAACAGAAAAGCAGAAGCAAGTTTAAGAATGCAAAAGAAGATCCATGCTTGTTTTCAACTCCATCATAATTTTCTCAATTACCATCTAGTATTTTCCTTATTAACATGCTGCCTGCGGCACCGCTGCTCTATAGTCTACAACAGCCGTGGGCAAACTACGGCCCGCGGGCCGGATCCGGCCCGTTTGAAATGAATAAAACTAAAAAAAAAAAAAGACCGTACCCTTTTATGTAATGATGTTTACTTTGAATTTATATTAGTTCACACAAACACTCCATCCATGCTTTTGTTCCGGCCCTCTGGTCCAGTTTAAGAACCCATTGTGGCCCTCGAGTCAAAAAGTTTGCCCACCCCTGCTATAGAGGCATGCTTATAGGATCAAATGGTATAAGTACAGATGTAATAGAACAATAAAGAGAGAACCCAACCATGCTGATCAACTGAACACTGTCTCCGTGTCATTCCTTCTTCTCCGACTCCGTCCACACCTTTGGGAACCCCTGGACCTGCTGGGGCTGGACCCCAGCAATTTTTCCTGCCTGAATTGATTCAACCAACATTGAGTTCTAAGTCCCAGGCCTTAGTGTGACAGTTCTCATGGAGACTAGGAAACAAGAGATGCCCATTTGATTCCACATAAAGATGGTCCTCATATAAGGTCTGGGAGAGCCAACTAAGTGTTAGGCCCCGCCTAGGAGTGAGAAGACAGCAGTGAAGACAGGAGTAAAATCCTTGCAATCCCGGCGCTGAAATTCCAGAGGGAGAGGCCTAGGCGAAGGGGAAGGGAGGACAATATAAACAATATAAATAGGTAAAATACACAGTATGTCAGAAAGTGTGCAGGCCAGTAAGAAACCTAGCAAAAGATCCCAGTAAGTTCCCCTCGGTTAGTGAAATGGTTTTGAAAAGAAAAACAAACCCCACACCTTGCTGTCCCTTTAAAAATGACGTCTCTACCCGGGCCCGCCTTACCATTGGTCGCAGAGGCGGAAGGGGTGGGGCGCGAGGTGCGGAGTCCCGCCCCCTACGGTGCAGCGGAGGCAGCAAGATGGCCGCAGCGGAGGGGGACTGTGGGGTCGCGGCCGACGCGGACCGGGAGTTGGAGGAGCTTCTGGAAAGTAAGCCCGCAACGGAGAGACGCGAGGCGGCGTGAGGACCCGCTCGGGGCGTTGAGTGAACCCGAGCTGCCGGGGCGGAGCGGGGAGGCCCTCCCGGGACCGGACGGGGGCGGCGGGTCTGACTGCGACCCGGAGGAGCCTCTCCTGGCCCCTTCCCCGGCGGCGGAAGCTGGGAGCCCCCCGAGGACCAGGCCGATCGCCCTGCCGGAGCGGACACGGTAGTCCGGCGGACGGCGTTTCTGGGCCCCAGGCCCCTACTTTGCATTGGTCGGTTCTCCGGGGGCTGCTCGCAGACGCTCACGGTGGCTCCCCAACTCGCCACCCCGGCGCGCCCCTCCCGGCGGGCCCTCCCCTCCTCCAGGCCTCCCACCTCTCTCCCCGGGCCCCGTCCCGTTCCCTCCTCCTGGCAGAGCTGGAGCCGACTCCTTTCCTATTATTTTGAAAAGCTGAGGATGAGAAGGTCTCAGGGAGACAGGCCACCCCCCCCTCCTTCCCTCGCCGTGCCCTCCATGCTCTCGGTGTTGCCCGGAGTGGGCCAGGGCTCGCCCCCTAGGCCTGGCGCGCAGACTGGCAGCGAGGGCACAGGCTTTGCAGGGCAGAGGTGAATGTTCTTGTCTTCCCAGTCACAGGCGGAAGGATGAACAAACGGTGGCGAGTGCCAAGTGACTCTGTGTGACTTGGCGCACGGCCATGTGCAGAGACGGGGCCAGAGGAGTCCCGGAGCTCTGCCCAGGGAGGGCCAGACTGGAGGGTGAGAGGCTTGGATGCCCTTCCCTGCAGTTCAGTTTGTACTGGTGCCAGGACCCATGGGAAGGTGGGTGGGACGGAGGGTGGCTTCTGCTTTCCTGCCAAAGGTGAGTTCCTTTAGGGCTGCGGAGTGAGTGCCGGGGGTGAGGGTATTGTGTTCTCTGCTCCTGTTGGGTGTATGTGTAGGGTTTGCAGGGAAGGCGCTGTAGGTAGAGGTGTTTCTGCAGAATTTCTGTGTAACACTCCTCCTGGTTCTGAGGGAGATGCCTGTTCTACTTGAAGGTGTGTTTCCCTCTTCCCCCCCCCCCCCCAATAAATTAGATAATGGGGAGAGAATTGGGAGGCTTGCTTAGGAGTGGGCCAGAATAAGGAGACTCAAAAAAAAAAGAAGCATGTAGGGAAGTTGGCAGTTTGAAAGATTGTTCTCTCAGTGCGTTGCCAAGCCTTCTATTCTCATCCATCCCCATCACACACACCATGTCTCTTGTCTCTGAAGGTGCTCTTGATGATTTCGATAAGGCCAGACCCTCCCCGGCACCTCCTCCTACCACCACGGCCCCTGATGCTTCAGGGCCCCAGAAGAGATCGCCAGGAGACACTGCCAAAGTATAAATTCCACCTGCTTGGGGGGTGGGAGTGGCCGGAGATAGTACGCTCAGGCGGTGAGGCAGGTCCCTGTGGGCCAGAGGGGAGTGGGAGGAGGGTGCCTTGACCTCACACAGAGTGCCCTTGCAGGCCTCAGTTCTTGTGAAACAGGGGCTTGCGGTGGAGTGGATCTCAGGAAATTCTTTGAGAAAAGAGGACATTTACATGATTGATTTGGGAACGCCACTCCATACCTTTCCCGCTGAGGCCAGATGCCTTAAGAGAGGTGGTTAGAATGCCCAATAGGGATGGGTAGGAGGGAGGCACTGTTTCCCAGAGCCTCTGCCTGTGACTTTTGTCAGAGGTCAGGTGCAGGGCAGTGCCAAGAGATGCATTTTGGCCACTCTTCCCCTGCAGGATGCCCTCTTCGCCTCCCAAGAGAAGTTTTTCCAGGAACTATTCGACAGCGAGCTGGCTTCCCAAGCCACTGCCGAGTTCGAGAAGGCCATGAAGGAGTTGGCTGAGGAAGAGCCCCACCTGGTGGAGCAGTTCCAAAAGCTCTCGGAGGCTGCGGGAAGAGTGGGTGAGGCGGGCCCCAGACAACTGGAAATACCTGAACAAACCCTTACGTCATCCTTGCTTGAGACCACCAGAATTCTTAATGAAGTTGGTAGCAATCATGACACCACTGCCATGGGGTGGAGAGGGAGAGGGGAGGAGGGAGGGAATCCTGCTGATGAAAGGGGTATGATAGGTGGAACGTAATGGGAGGTTTTATTGGAAACTGATCAATTCATAGTGTTATCCTGAGTGTCATCATGGAGCACAAACTAACGCACAGGCCATGTCGATTTGTGAAAATGACTATGAAGATAACCATAGAGCATCCTGAAATTTGGTAGTGCTAGTGACTCACAACTAAATGCTCCATATCCAAGCTGGTAACCAGGTCAGTCTAGGTAAGAAAACAGTTACAATCGTAAATGACCATGGCTCTTTTGATCTCTCCTAGGTAGTGATGTAACTTCCCAACAAGAATTCACTTCTTGCCTAAAGGAGACACTAAGTGGATTGGCCAAAAATGCCACTGATCTGCAGGTGAGGGGAGGAGGGAGGGGACCACAAAGGGCTCATTTGCAGACACTTCACCAGCAGGGTCTCAAAGACAGACTCTTGGGTATCATCTCCAGTCTGTCCCCGCCTCACTGTTTGGCTACAGTCAAATTTAAATAGTTCTTTCCCACCTGAAAAGGTAAGAAGCATCCCAAGAAGGCAGTGTACTTGCTCACCTCTCTCTGTCCTTTCTAGAACTCAGGCATGTCAGAAGAGGAGCTGACCAAGGCCATGGAAGGACTGGGCATGGATGAAGGGGATGCTGAAGGAAACATCCTCCCCATCATGCAGAGTATCATGCAGAACCTACTGTCCAAGGATGTGCTGTACCCATCACTGAAGGAGATCACAGAAAAGGTTTGTGAACTGTTTCTGCTTGTCCTCCTTGTTCCCCGTTGTATCCACTCCTGTGGCTACTTTGTCCGCTTAGAGCCTGCAAAGATAGAGAAACTCGGGTATATAACTCCCATCTGTTTCTTTCTCCTGTTGGTTTATTTGGATTGGGGAGAGTTGGAGAGTTGTGTCTCTAAGAGAATAAAGCTTTACCACACTGAGGATATTTAAGGGAGAAAGGGAAATCCTCAGCTCTAGTTTACTATAAAATGGTTTAATATATTTAGTTGTCTGAGCAACCCCTTGTTTCATCTCTGTTCAGTTCTCTAACAGTGTTTCACTGAGGATTTACTGGCTTTTTGCTAACAACAACTTAAGAGCAATGTAAATGGTGGTCGCTGCCGTGAACAAGTATATAGTTTTTTTTTTTTAATATATTTTATTGATTTTTTACAGAGAGGAAGGGAGAGAGATAGAGAGCTAGAAACATCGATGAGAGAGAGACATCCATCAGCTGCCTCCTGCACATCTCCTGCTGGGGATGTGCCCGCAACCTAGGCACATGCGCTTGACCGGAATCGAACCCGGGACCCCTCAGTCCGCAGGCCGACGCTCTATCCACTGAGCCAAACCGGTTCCGGCAAGTATATAGTTTTATTAAAGAAATAAAATACAGGAATAGAAGCTTTTCAATTGCATAGAGGAACATATGATCAAGTGTGAAATGAATAGTGCAAACTAAGGTCTGGGTGGACCACATCCAACTTTTACTTTTTTTTTTTTTTTTTTAATGTTAACAGCCCTTAAAGGGCTTTCTTCTTTAATATATATATATATATTATTTTTTTATTAATTTCAGAGAGGGAGAGAGATAGAAACATCCATGATGAGAGAGAATCATTGATTGGCTGCCTCCTGCATACCCCCTACTGGGGATTGAGCCCGCAACCCAGGCATGTACCCTTGACCATAATCGAACCGGGGACCCTTCAGTCCCCATACCAACACTCTATCCACTGAACCAAACAAGCTAGGGCGAGCTTTCTTCTTTTTGTTTTGTCTGTTTTAATTTTGTGTGTGTGTGTGTTAATCCTCACTCAAGAATATTTTTCCTTTGATATTTTGATTTTTAGAGAGAGTGAAAGGGAGAGGGAGAGACAAACAAACATCGGTGTGAGGGAGACGCATCGATTGGTTGCCTCCCAAACACCCCCTAACCAGGGCTGGGGATTGAGTCTACAACTGAGGTACGTTCCCTTGATCAGAATTGAACCCGCAACCCTTTAGTCTGAGCCAAACAGGCTAGGACCCAACTCTCACATTTTTAAAAGATATAAAATCAAAACAAACAAAAAGGAAAATACGTGACAGAGACCATATGTGGCCCTTAAAGCCTAAAATATTTGCTGTCTGTCCCTTCATGGAAAAAGTTTACCATCCTCCAGTGACAAATGCGAGCATAGCCAGGTGATTGGTTGGAGTCATTGCTACTTCTCATGCTGAATTAGCTTGTTTAACTTTTCCTTCTCTTGTCTTTCCCTCTCCTTGGTACTTTATTGCTCTTCATATTCTATTGCCCTTCCTTCTCCATTATTCACTTAATTCCTCCCCGCCCATTTTTTTCTTTTTTTAGTATCCAGAATGGTTGCAGGGTCACCGGGAGTCTCTCCCTCCAGAACAGTTTGAAAAATATCAGGAACAGCACAACGTCATGGGCAAGATCTGCGAGCAGTTTGAAGCAGAGACCCCCACCGACAGTGAGGCCACGCAGAAGGCTCGTTTTGAGACAGTGCTGGACCTTATGCAGCAGGTGAGGCCTCCTCCTGCTGTCTGCCCGATGGTGCTGTCAGGCGGGGTGTTGGGTGGAGGACAGTCTGGGAAGGAGCCCAGGCCACAGTGCCAAACCCAGGTGAAAGAGGGAGCAGAAGAGAGGCCAGATAGCATGGTCCTCAGGAGAAAGCAGAGAGGCCACAGCTCAGATTCTTGCTTTTAGCTGCTTCTGGGGTTTTCTCTGTCTGATGTTCCTCTTTCCTTATTTTCCAGCTACAGGATTTGGGCCATCCTCCAAAAGAGCTGGCTGGGGAGATGGTGAGTATATCTTCTAGATTTTAATCTGAGCCCAGGTTTCCAGAATTCTTTAGCCTTTAGTGATTCCCCCTCAGGTGATAATTGTGGCTCCTGGGGATGGACCTTCAGATACTCTGACCTGAAATAGGAGCAGTTATCTGAGTTCCTTCATCTCTCTCCAGCCTCCTGGCCTCAACTTTGACCTGGATGCCCTCAATCTGTCAGGCCCACCAGGTGCCAATGGCGAACAGTGTCTGATCATGTGAAACACAACACGTTTCCTCCCTGATTGCCAGCCACGGGGAACGTCTGGAGAACCACTGGGAGCTGAGGCAGGAGTGTTGTCGCGGGAGTGGTCTGCCCGCTGCCCTCCGTCATCCCATCCAAGATGGTGCCATACCAACTGGGGCTTTTCCCCTGACTTTCTAGGAATAAGGCCTGTTCCGCAGGCCATTTCTGTGAGCCCTTTTGATGGTGGTTTCTGCTGCTAGCAAAGGCCCAGCTCCCTGCCAGGTGAAGGAAGGCATCCCTTGTTATATTTGGCCACATTGATGTTCACCTTTGTACCCAGGTCTTTGTGCCTTGTCTCCACTCCCCTTTCTTGGACCTGGGGAGCAGGGACAGAATCTTGGTACTCTATTCAGTAGTTCTCTTGAGCAGGGCCTTTGGAAATGAATGGGGAGAAACTTAGTCTGGGCTGGAGCTATAGGTCTGCCACCATGCCCTCCTGCCTTCAGGCAGACCTTTCTGAATTCTCGAAGGGAAAGGAGGTGGAGGCTTTGCCTCTATTCACAGTGGGGGTGAAAAAGAAGCCTTGGGATTCTCCTCTCTCCAGGTGCTGAGCCCTCAAATCCCTGTTCCAGCACCTCAAGTTGCTACCCTGTTTCTGCAGTGCTGTGTGGTCAGGGTGAACCAGCCCTTGACCTTCCTTTGCCTCTCCTTTTATCTCCCCTCTTTCAAAAATACCTGTTTATCTCAGCCCTTCTCCGAGCCCAAACTGACAAAGAAGGGCCCATCCTGTTTCCCCTCCCTCATCTAGTCCACCTACCGTTCTCGCTGCCCCCCCCCCACCCCCAGCAAACACATGTAATTGTAATGTCAGGTCTAGGGAATGATTGACTGTTCTTCCCCAGATAGGTTTTGGCTTATTTGAAACACCTCCTTTGAGTCCTGTGGCTTGATTCGGGAAGTGGTTCAGGAAAAGTTGGGATGCAGCCTGGGTCCTTTTTCCAGACTAATAAATATTTTAAGTGAGGAGTGTTTTTCATCCAGGTCTTTGTCTTCCTCAGCTTCTGCACAGAGTGTGAGTAATGTTAGCAGAGGAGTTCCACATAACATTGCAGGGCTGGGTTCTGCCCGCCCTCCCCCCTTCCCCAGCTCAATCTGTACCTCATTTGGCAAAGGAGACGGAATGACCTTTCCTCACTTCCTCCGAGTATTTCAATCGGAAGCCCTTTCATTTGTATTGATTTTAACATTTCACATTACTTTTGTTAATGTGTCGTCTAAATTATTTTTCTTTGAGCGGACCTTCCCCTCCTACGGGAGCTAGTGGATCTATGGACCTTGGCTGCCATGTATTGGTGGATAATCCGGTGAGACCAGCTGGCTGTCCTGGCTCCGCCCTCAGAAAATAACTACCAAAGCAGGTTCACATTCACCGTCTCAGTCACTTCCCACAGGGTAAGCCTTTCAGCCCATAAGATCTCACATGTTCTATGGCAGAGGTCCTCAAACGTTTTAAACGGGGCCAGTTCACTGTCCCTCAGACATTCCCCACATGCGCACTGTGGGCCCGGGATGAGTCGGCTGCTAAGCAGGACAGGCAGCGGTGGCAAAAACACCCGGCGGGCCGGATAAATGTTTTCAGCGGGCCGCATGTGCCCCGTGGGCCGTAGTTTGAGGACCCCTGTTCTATGGTATTGCCAAGGAAGGAAATGTTCTTGAGGTCACAGGCTTTTGGGGAAAGTCTAACTACTGTTCCTAATCAGAGTGTGGAAGAGCCCAGGTTGAATCTGAGACTCCTGTGCTCTGCAAGAGAACGGAAAAGTGTAGATAGACTTGTGATGATGGACCTAAATGACCAAAATTCTCTTCTTATAGCCCCAGCCAAAAACTGGATGAGGATAGAAAGGAGAGAGGAAAGACCAAAGAGTCCGGCCCTTGAACTGTGTGCCGACTCTGCTGCCCATTTTCTTTTATAAATTCTCGCTTTTTGCCGGGTCGGCCAGGGCTTACTCCAGGAATCGGAGTGTATGCCCTCATCTGCTTTAGTTTGTTCTCAAGCCATTTATTTTCATTTTTACTTTGATTGATCATGAACAAATTGACTCTCTGTTCTAAAAACACTGCTGGAATTATTGTAAGACTTTTGAAAGGATGGAACGGTCCTCTCAAACTGGTTATTTGTTTTATAAATATCCAGTTCTTCATACCACCAGTATGTGTTCCTGTTGCCCATGACAAGTGTGCAATTCACACTCAGTGTTCCCCACCACGAAAGTTTGACAACACTCAAAACTGATCAGACCTCATTTATCAAGATAAGTCCACTGCTCATGCACTTGAATATCACAACAATGTCAAAATGCTAAAAGTTTCTAAACACCCAAAATCTAACTCATCATGTCACAGAATGGTATAAAAAAAAGTTCACAGACCAGTATGTCTTCGAACCACCTTTGAGTAGCATTGCGCTGGGCCCGCCCCAGCCTCTTAGTAGCTCTAGAGATCTCTCCTAGGTGAAGGTGCCCCCAGTAAACTTTTTCCTTCAGCAAGATGTGTCACTGTAAGGACAGCGCTAGTATTTTCCTAGCCTGCCTTTTCTGTTACTTAAAAATAGCCGTCATGGCTCAGTGGTTGACCAATGAGCCAGGAGGTCACAGTTCGATTCTTGAGCTTGGGTTTAAGCTAAATGCAGTGTTTATGCTGCTCTCAAACTTTAAAGGAGATGCCCTTTGTACGCCCTTTTCTGTATGTTAGAAATTCATGGTGGTTTGGATCGTTTCAGAATTAATCAAATTCATAGAGAATTTGTGATAATAGGGACACTTTCCTGTGACTCTGGAACATCCCGGCAAGTTCCCCAGGAGGTACTTATAATAAGCTGCTGAGATGGCTTTGGGGAGCTTGGGAGAAACAATGGCCCACAGTAAATGAAGTCAAGATGACAGACCATATGAGAAATTATCAAAGGCTTAGAGGAAGTGGGGATATAGGAATGAGTGTCTGTTACACTGGAAAACATACCAGCTGACTGTAATTTTTATAAAGGAAAGCACGAACAACGTGGTCACCAACATCTTTGAGAAGTTTAGAAGTGGTTGTCTCTGTTGGTAGAAGCTGATGGGAGAGGGGTGTTATTTAAGATTTGGTTTCACTCGAAGCAGGGGGGATGACAGGACTCTGGCATAGCAGAGGCCAAATGGCAACATTGAATTCTCAGAAGCAGGGTGGGTGAAGTTCCATTGGGCAGCACGGTCCAAGCGCAGTTGGGTAATGGAACATGGGTGGTCTTACAGACCAGATAGATGGGCAGCCAGGAAGGATATTGATTTTTATATAATTAAGAGAGACCAAAAGTTGATGGACAGAATGCAGAGGTCAGTAACTTCAATGAAATGTCACAATACCTTGCCAAGGTTCTAGGCTGCATTTAATCACATTGATAGGTTTTGTGACTTTAAGTAAAATAACCATGTAATGAAACAAATTTTACTATAGGCTAATTAATACAAACATGAGTTAAGTTCCTTGTAGCATCTCGTCATAAGGAATTCCTTGATGAGATACACACTCTACTGGGTGGGAGATAAACCGTACAAAAAGTTTAGGGCCTTGCATTCTGAAACATCTCCAAAGTAAAAGATAAGTTACTGCATTACTGCATCATGTGTCTTCTTAAAAAAATACATTTTTTTTTTTATTTTATTTCAGAGAGGAAGGGAGAGAGAGAAAGAGAAACATCAATGATGAAAGAGAACCGTTGATCGGCTGCCTCCTGCATGCCCCCCACTGGGGATCAAGCCTGCAACCCAGGCATATGCCCTGATCAGGAATCAGACCATGACCTCCTGGTTTATAGGCTGACACTCAACCACTAAGCCACACCGGCTGGGCTGCATCTTGTGTCTTTTATCCCAGGAAGGAAGCACAGTGTCTCAGTAGACCTCTTTGAGTTCTGAAGGCAGCATATTCTGTACATGGAATGCAAGAGGCCAGGCTATGATACCAGGACCATATGACCCAGAAAATTCCACAGTACTAGAGGAACGAAAAGATGTTGTGTGGATTCTCTGGCAATCCACAATAGGAAAACCCCAGTACAGACCTCTAGGGTTCTGGAGTAAGGTGATGTCATCTGTAATAAAGTTAACAATTTAAAAGCATCTACTGCCCGGCTGCTGTGGCTTGGTGGTTGAGCATCGACCTATTCACCAGGAGGTGACAATTCCCAGTCAGAGCACATACCCAGGTTGTTGGCTTGATGCACAGTGTGGGGCATGCAGGAGGCAGCTGATCGATGATTCTCTCTCATCATTGATGTTACTATCTCTCCCTCTCCCTTCCTCTCTGAAATCAATAAAAATATATATATATACACACACACACTAGGGGCCCAGTGCAGGAATTCGTGCACCTTAAAAAGAACTGGGCCGTGAGGCTGTGGTAGGCACAGGGGTGGGTCTCAGCCCATCCTCCGTGCTGTGTCCCCTGTCTGCCGGCAGCCTCATTCCTGCCCACGGAGTGACTGGGGCTGGCGCCAACAGCGGGTACGAGCGGTACCAGCTGCTTCTCTAATCGCCCCTCAGGAGCAGGGGGAGGTGGATAAGCCATCAGGGGTGATCAGGGCTGGCAACATCTGCTCGCACCTGCCGATGGCGCCAAATGATTGGGACCGGTGCCGGGCACTGGCTGCGGGTGTGAGCGGGACTGGTGCTGGCAGTGGGCGCGAGCGGTAGCTCCAGCACGGGCAGCAGGTGCGAGTGCCAGGCAGGACCATGACGTGCACGGGAGCAAAGAATTTTCAGTAACCACCAGAGACTCGCCCTGATGACAGCAACCGGTGCTCCCCTTTGGTCTGGCTCCCCCACTCCACCATCCTGCCGTGGACAACACGTGCCATGTTCTGCACACGTCCCCCTGGTGGTCAGTACATGTCATAGCTATCAGTTGTTCTGCTGTTTGGTCTATTTGCATATTAGCCTTTTATTATATAGGACTAGAGGCCCAGTGCACAACAATTTGTGCACTTGGGGGGAGGGGGGGGCGTCCCTCAGCCCAGCCTGTGCCCTCTCGCAGTCTAGGACCCCTCCTGGGATGTCCGGCTTGTTTCGTTCCCGCCTCCCTCCGCCACCCTGCTTGTTTTGCTCCCGCCCCTGCCGCCCAGCTTGTTTTCGGCCACCTGGCTTGCTACGCTCCCAGCCGGTATATGCAAATTAACCACCATCTTTGTTGGCAGTTAATTTGCATATCACCCTGATTAGCCAATGGGAAGCATAGTGAAGGTACAGTTAATTACCATTTTTGGCTATTATTTTTAAAGTATCTCCTGGCATACTTTTAGGTTCTGATAGAGACTCAGTGCCTGACCACAAAATATAAAGTGGCTGTGACCAGTTACCCATATAACCAATCAGCTGGTTCTGGTCAGTCCTGCCAAGCCATAAGATTGGGTGGATACAATAGCAATCCATCTTACGGTGGAAATTACAGTTGAGAGAGAACCCCAAGCAAACTTAGTGGCACAAGTAAGTTAAATTGAACAAACATTCCCAGATCTCCATATTACCTACATTTATTGCACTGATACCTTTCTCTTAGTTCATACTTAGGGCAGCATAAGAATCTTCAACCATCTGAGGAGGAAACACATTCAGGTCTGGTTCATGGATGGGTTGGCTTGATATGTTAGGGAAAACCAAACGTGGACTACTGCTTCTCAGCAGCCCCATCCAGGGTACCTTGGTTGCAGATTCTCTAGCCCCAATAGGGGTGGGTGTGGGAGGCAACCAATCCATTTGTCTCTCTCACCGATGTTTCTCTCTCTCCCCCTCCTTCCACCCTTCCATTCTCTTGAAAAATTATTGGAAAAAATATCCTTGGGTGAGGATTACAGAAAGGCACAAAAACAATGAGCTCAGCAGAATTGCAGGACATAAGATCAATATACAAAAATCAATCATATTTCTTTTTTTTTTTAATTAAATCTTTATTGTTCAGATTATTACATTTGTTACTCTTTTTTCCCCCCCATAACTCCCCTCCTCCCAGTTCCCGCCCCACCCTCCGCCCTCACTCCCCACCCACTGTCCTCATCCATAGGTGCACGATTTTTGTCAAGTCTCTTCCCGCATCTCCCACACCCCTTTCCCCCCCAAGAATAGTCAGTCCATTCCCTTTCTATGTCCCTGATTCTATTATAATCACCAGTTCATTCTGTTCATCAGATTATTTATTCACTTGATTCTTAGATTCACTTGTTGATAGATGCATATTTGTTGTTCATAATTTGTATCTTTACCTTTTTCTTCCTCTTCCTCTTCTTAAAGGATGCCTTTCAGCATTTCATATAATACTGGTTTGGTGGTGATGAACTCCTTTAGCTTTTCCTTATCTGTGAAGCTCTTTATCTGACCTTCAATTCTGAATGATAGCTTTGCTGGATAAAGTAATCTTGGTTGTAGGTTCTTGGTATTCATCACTTTGAATATTTCTTGCCACTCCCTTCTGGCCTGCAAAGTTTCTGTTGAGAAATCAGCTGACAGTCGTATGGGTATTCCCTTGTAGGTAACTGAGTTTCTTTCTCTTGCTGTTTTTAAGATTCTCTCTTTGTCTTTTGCTCTTGGCATTTTAATTATGATGTGTGTTGGTGTGGTCCTCTTTGGATTCCTTTTGTTTGGGGTTCTCCGCGCTTCTTGGACCTGTAAGTCCATTTCTTTCACCAGGTGGGGGAAGTTTTCTGTCATTATTTCTTCAAATAGGTTTTCAATATCTTGCTCTCTCTCATCTTCTGGCACCCCTATAATTCTGATGTTGGTACGCTTGAAACTGCCCCAGAGGCTCCTTACACTATCCTCGCATTTTTGGATTCTTTTTTCATTTTGCTTTTCTGGTTGGGTGTTTTTTGCTTCCTCGCATTTCAAATCATTGACTTGATTCTTGCGCTCCTCTAGTCTGCTGTCGGGAGTCTGTAAAATATTCGTTATTTCAGTCCGTGTATGCTTAATTTCTAGTTGGTTCCCCAATATAACATCGAGGGTCTCATTAGTTTTCTTGTAGATCTCATTAAGTTTATCGGCGGCTTCTAAACAGTTCTTGAGAGACCTTAAAAGTGTGGTTCTGAACTCTATATCTTCCATTGACAATTTTGTCCTGTTTCTTTGTCTCCGCATTTTGTTATGCTTCCTTGGTGCACCCCCTAGTGGTCTTTGTTCGCAGTCTTATAGATAAATCTTGATTGTTGTAGCTACTACCAGGGAGGGTTTGACCTCCAGGCCAAGTGGCTATGAGAATCAGCTGTGTCAGCAGTGAGAGAACTTCTGTCCTCTAGGGAGGTGCTAATCTAGCCTTTGCCTGAGGCTATCCGGCAAATGCCTCTGTGCAGGGCTTGGGCGGGGCGGGTCGCACAGGATCAACAGGGTGGGCCGGAGAGAGCAGTTATGGCGGCTCTCAGTCCTGTCCCCAGGGGCTCTGCCTCTCTGAGTCCCAGCACCCGCTGCAAAGCTGGGAGAGAAAGCTGCACTCGCTCTGACCGAAGCCAGACAGTCCCGCTTCTCCCGTTTGAGTCTGGGTCCCTAAAGACTCGCCTGTATCTGGGGCTCAGAGTCTGCGACTCCCTCCCTATTGAAAACAACAACCGCGCCCTCCGCCGCCAGCCCGCTCCACGCACTCCGCACCTCAGAATTTGACTTCAGCACTGCGCCTCCTCTGAGTGTCCGTATGCGTTTCTCTTTCCTCCTAGTTGTAGGACTTCCACTCAGCCAGCATTCCTGTGGTTCTGGGTGATGTCCGTTCCGTCTTTTAGTTTCACTTTTGAAGTAGTTGTTCAAAGCAGCAAACTCCGGCGTTAACCTATGCCGCCATCTTGGTTCTCTGGATCCAATCATATTTCTATACATTTGCAGTGGATAATCCAAAAATGAAATTAAGAAAACAATCCTATCTAATAATAGACAAACATGGTAATTGACCATACCTTCGCTACGCCTGCCATTGGCTAATCAGCATGATATGCAAATTAACCACCAACAAAGATGGTGGCTAATTTGCGTACTGCAGGCAGATCCCGCTGGGCCGCCCCGCCTGAGGCTGGTGGCAGCGCGATCGCTAGCCACCCCAGTGGGAGATCCTGGCCTGCCATGTGCAGGGCGGGGCGGGTGGAGCAGGCGGCAGCGCAATCCCGAGCCGCTGCCCGCCCTAGCGCGGGATCCGGGCCTGTCTTGTGTGGGGCGGGGCAGGCGACAGTGAGATCCCCAGCCACCACCCGCCCCAGCCCGGGATCCGGGCCTGTCATATGTGGGGTGGGGACAGTGAGATCCCCAGCCACCGCCCGCCCCAGCCCGGGATCCGGGCCTCCTGTGTGCGGCCCAGGGCGGGTGGCAGCGTGATCCTGGGCCTGCTGTGTGGGGCGCGGGGTGGGCGGGGCAGGCAACAGCACGATCTGACTGGCAGCCCAACCCAGCGTGAGATCTGGGCCTGCCATCTGCAACCGGGGGAGATGGGGCAGACACCGCAGGATTGGGTGTGCCATCTGCCACCAGGGGAGCAGGCCTAAGCCAGCAGGTAGTTATCTCCCGAGGGGTCTCAGACTGTGAGAGGGCACAGGTAGGGCTGAGGGACCCCCTCCCCCCCACCGCCAGTGCACAAATTATTGTACACTGGGCTTCTAGATCTAGTCATAATAGCATCAAAAAGAAAACAAGGAAAGAGAGAATACTTAGAAATAAATTTAACAAAAGATGTACACAATAATAATGTGAAAACTACAAAACTTTTTTGAAAGAGGGAAAAATCTAAAATGTAAAAAAAAAATCTCATGTTTATGGAGCAGAAGCCTTTACATTGTTAAAATGGCAGTTTTCCCTAAACAATCTCCAGATTTGATGCAATCCCTATCAGAATCCCAGCTGACTTCTTTGTGGAAATTGAGTAGCTAATTCTAAAATTCATATGGAATCACAACAAGAAAACAGTCCTGAAAAAGAAGAATAAAGAAGGAAGACTCACACTTTCCAGTTTCAAAACTCCCTCGGAGGCATGGGGGCTGGGTGGAGGGGACCAAGGGGAAAAAATGGGGGACATCTGTAATAGAATCAACAATAAAATAAAATACCTCACTACACAGCAATGGTAACCAAAACAGTGTGGTACTGGCGTAGGAATAGACGTAGATACCAATGGAATAGAATTAAGTGCCCAGATAAAGCCCCATACATCTATGATGAAATAATTTTTGACAAAGGTGTCAAAACCATCCATTAGGCAAAGAATGTCTTCAACAGATGGTTCTGGGACAACTGGATATAGAATCATGCAAAGGAATGAGTTCAGTCCTATCCTAGCAAATTAACTCAAAATAGATCAAAGACCTAAAAGTAATAAAACCATAAAGCCCTTAGAAGAAAACAGGGGTAGAACCTTCATAACTTTGGATTTGACTAAGGGTTCTTAAATATTACATCAAAAGCATGAGCAACAAGAGAAAAAGTTGGACCTCATCAAAATTAAAAAGTTTTGTCCTTCAAAGGACACCATAAAAAAAGTGAAAGGACAACCCACAGAATGGGAGAAAACATTTGCAAATCATATCTGAAAAGGAACTTGTATCCAGAATATGTAAAAACTTACAACTCAATAATTAAAAGAGAAGGCAGGGGAGGGTGGATGCGTGGGAGGCAATCAACCAAAGATCTTGTATGCAAAAAAAGACAAATAACCTGACAAAAAAAAAAAAACAAAGGAGCTGGTAGGCATTTCTCCAAAGAAGATAGAAATGTTCAATAAACACATGAAGAGTAGCTTGACATTGGTAGTCATCAGGGTATTGCAAATCAAAACCACAATGACATAACCACTTCAGACCCACTAGGATGTCTAGAACTAAAAACTCAGATATCAAGTATTAACAAGGATGGGGAGAATTGGAGCCCTCATACATTGCTGGTGTGAACTGTAAAATGAAATGACAGCTTTGAAAACCAGACTGTCAATACTTCAGATGACTAAAAACAGAGTTAATCATGACCCAGCAATTCCATTCCTGGGAATATACCCAAGAGAAATGAAATGAAACATGTCCACACAGAAATATGAACATGCATGTTTATACCAGCATTCATAAGAGCCAAAAGGTAGAAACTACCCAAATGTTTATCAACAAATGGACAAACAAAATATGGTATATCCATTCAATGGAATATCTACACTAATAAAAGAGAAAGATGCAAATTGACCATACCTTTGTGATGCCAATCAGGCATGAGTATGCAAATTAACCAAACAAAGATGATGGGTTAATTTGCATATGCAGGTGCCAAGCGGCTGGTGGCGGAGCAGGACGCTTGCGTTCCGCACTGCCCCAGCTGCTCCAGGCCTGTGGGCAGTGTGGGAAAGCAGAAAGGTGGCTCTGGCCGGAGCAAAGGCGGTGCCGGCAGCCAGGGGGAAGAAGGCCCATTCTTGCACGAATCTTTGTGCATTGGGCCTCTAGTCCTATATAATAAAAGCTTAATATGCAAATCGACTGAACGGCAGAACAACTGGTCAGTATGATGCACACTGGCCACCAGGGGTCAGATGCTCAACACAGGAGCTGCACGCAGGCCCCAGGCCAGCCAAGGCGGGTGCCAGTGGGTGTCCCCCTATTGCCCTGCTGGTTGCCCCACACATCAGCCCTGATCGCTGGCCAGGCTTAGGGACCCTACCCGTGCTCGAATTTCGTGCACTGAGCCTCTAGTTTGGTTATTATAAAGGAATGAGCCCTAGCTGGTTTGGGTCAGTGGATAGAGCATAGACCTGCAGACTGAAGGGTCCCAGATTCAGTTCTGGTCAAGGGCACATGCACAGGTTGTGAGCTTGGTCCCTAGTAGGGGGAGTGCAGGAGGTAGCTGATCAATGATTCTCTCTCATCATTGATGTTTCTATCTCTCTCTTCCTCTCCCTTCCTCTCTGAAGTCAATAAAAATATATTAAAAAAAGAAATGAGCTCTGGCTGGTGTGCTCAGGGTCAGCCCACAAACCAAAGGGTTGCCAGTTCTAGGTTGCAGGTTCTATCTCTGGCCCCGGGTCCAGGCGCGTGTGGGAGGCAACTAATCAATGTGTCTCTCTCACATGGATGCTTTCTCTCTCTTCCTCCCTCCCTTCCCTCCCTCTCTTCCACTCTCTCTAAAAACCAATGGAAAAATATCCTCTGTTGAGAATTAATAAAAACAAACAAAAAGGAATTAAGTACTGATACATACTATACCATGGTTGAACCTTGAAAACTTTGGTAAGCCTGCTGGTGCCATTTTGGGGCTCAGCCTAATCTGGTTTCCAGATGTTCTAGTAAATTTATAATTCTTTACCACTTTCAGCTTTGTGCCTACCTCCATTGGTGACCCTAACATTTGGTGCCAAAACCCTGGAGGTTTCCAAGGGGAAGGGGAGCCATTGCTCCAGCTTCAGTCACCCCGAGTCTGTTACTTGGAGAGCTGTAGACAGCAGCAGCTCTACCTGGGCTCCCCTCCAAATCCTACCTACTCTGGTGACAAGGTGAACCCCAATTAGGCCTCTCTCCCTTGCGGGCCCTCACGAACCAGCCAAGGAGGATGCCTAGATCGATTGATTGATCGGGAACCTCTCCTTCCCATTGCTGACCCTGCACTCAACACCAGCTCGTTTCATTTTCTGCAAGTAACAATTAGATCACCCTTCAGGATTTCTGATTTGCCGTTTTCCGTCTCAAACAAAGGTCAGAAATCTTCTCCTGTCCAGCCTCGGTGCCGAGACCAGGTCCCACAGTTTTTGTTGTCGCGACGCCTGCCACACAGATCCAACTGTCTTCCTCTGACCTCCTTTGCTAATGTACACCATGGATAATTCTTTTCCCATCGCCCCCCCCCCCCCAACACTCCTCTGGGACTTTAACACTCGGCCTTTCCACGGAGGTCCAGGCCAAAGCGCCTTCTCTTCTATTGTGATGCTGCCTGGCCACAGTATAAATTAGACAGTGATTCACCGTGGCCTGAGAATGGAACATTCGGTTGTTCAGTTTTAATATTCTTCAGGACTTAGTTCCTTTCACCGCAATGGGAATGGTCAGAGATCCCCTACGTCCAGGTCCTTTTCATACTCCATAGTCGTCCTCTGTGTCACACCTGCTCTACTTATCAAATCCTATTTCTCCACTCAAACCTCCCTTCCGCCCCCATCCAGGGAGGGATATGCTCTCTAAATTTTGCAACTCTCTCACCCTAAGTTCCCTTGACTGTTCTTTTCAGCCTTGGCCTTACTCTCCCTGAAACCCACCCCCAGCTCTAAAGCCTCCCTCTTCCTTTCTACCTCCAGGCCCCTAAAACCACGAGAAACCCCTGATTTTGTGTTCTCTCCCCTACACTCTTCCTAAAGAACAACTTTCTTTACAGCAAAACTACAAATGTTGCCCTAACCGGGTTGGCTCAGTGGATAAAGCTTAGGCCTGCAGACCAAAAGGTCCCAGGTTCAATTCCGATCAAGGGCATGTACCTGGATTGCAGGCTCCTCCCCGGCCTGGGCCTTAGTCGGGGCTCGTGCAGGAGGCAACCAATCAATGTGTTTCTTTCACATCCATGTTTCGCTGTCTTTCCCTTTCTCTTCTACTCTTCCTAAAAACCAATGGAAACATATCCTCAGGTGAGAATTAAAAAAAGTAAACAAAACTGCAAATGCTTAATAGTCCTGCTACTATCAGAAGCAGAACTCAGTACAACCCCTTAGCATCTTAATCTCTAAGGCAGTGGTTCTCGACCTTCCTAATGCCGTGACCCTTTACTACAGTTCATCATGTTGTGGTGACCCCCAATTTCATTGTTACAAATTGAACATAATTCAAGCATAGTGATTAATCACAAAAACAATATGTAATTATATATGTGTTTTCCGATGGTCTTAGGCAGGGGTGGGCAAACTTTTTGACTCGAGGGCCACAATGGGTTCTTAAACTGGACCGGAGGGCCGGAACAAAAGCATGGATGGAGTGTTTGTGTGAACTAATATAAATTCAAAGTAAACATCATTACATAGCCCTAACCGGTTTGGCTCAATGGATAGAGCATCGGCCTGCGGACTCAAGGGTCCCAGGTTTGATTCCGGTCAAGGGCATGTACCTTGGTTGCTTTCACATCCTCAGTGGAGGGTGTGCAGGAGGCAGCTGATTGATGTTTCTCTCTCATCGATGTTTCTAACTATCTCTCTCCCTTCCTCTCTGTAAAAAAAAAAATCAATAAAATATATAAAAAACAAAAAACAAAAACAAAAAAAAACATCATTACATAAAAGGGTACGGTCTTTTTTTTCAATAGTTTTATTCATTTCAAACGGGCCGGATCCAGCCCGCGGGCCGTAGTTTGCCCACGGCTGGTCTTAGGCAACCCCTGTGAAAGGGTCGTTCGACCCTTTCAGGACCCTGTCACGACCCACAGGTTGAGAACCGCTGCTCTAAGGGGAAATGTTGCTGTTTTAAATCCAGGAGGCCTGGAAGCTGTAGCCCTAGAACAGCTGTTCCCCGCCTCTCTTCCACCGTCTCCAACCTCATATGCCTGTGCATAATTTCCAGTCTTTGGCAACTTAAAAACTTTGGACCATTGCTGGGTTAAATAATAAACATCTACATATTTCAAAAAATTGTAAGTTCACCTGATTTTAGCTTTTGTCACAGAAAATCTATAAAGTAGATTTGGAACTGTTAATGGAATGTCTTGTGCTTTGTTGAAGGTGTGTTTGAAATTTAGAGTATTCATAAACATCAATCTAAGAAATGCTGATTGTTTACTCTTTGGTTATCATTAGAAAATTAAGGTTTCTAAGAGTTAAGAATTCTAATTAAATTGGAAAAATTGTATGGTTTTACTAACAGAAGGCATGAGGAATGGAGATGCATTTTGAAGGAAAAAAAAAAAGTGAATTCTAAAAGTGTGGCTCAGTGGTTCAGTGTCGACCTGTGAACCAGGAGGTCATGGTTCAATTCCTGGTCAGGGCGTATACTGGGTTGTGGGCTTGATCCCTGGTGTGGGGTGTACAAGAGGCAGCCGATCAATAATTCTGTCTTATCATTTATGTTTTTATCTCTCTCTCTCTCTTTCTCTCTCTCTCTCTCTCTCGCTCTCCCTTCCTCTCTGAAATCAATAAAAATATATTTTTAAAAAATAAAGAAAAAAGTTTGTGAAAGTTGTAAGCCAGGACAAGCAAAATAGGGAAACTGAGATAGTTAAACAGCATTTTGCAACTAGAAAATCTAGTTGCTGAGTAGTCTGCAGCCATCTAGTAAATCCTATTTTCCCTAAACAAGGGACACTTAAAAGTAAATGATTTGCACTGTTCCTCCCCAGCCAGAGGGTAAATAGCTTAAATCAATCTATTCAATAAGACAGATAGCAGAAATCCAATTATCCCATTCGTTACCACGCCCAAGGACAAATGAAGTTAAGCAAATTAACCTCATTTGGGAACAATTTGGTAAATTATACCTTCATAAGCAATATGGAAGCTTTTATATTTTTCTCCCTACCTGATCCCTCCAGAATTTGGCAATTCTTACTAAGTATGTCATGTCTGAAAAATATGTGCCTGGACTCTGGGTGCCACCAAAACATTCTCAAATGCAGTTGTGGATGTTAAACTCTAGTTCAGTTCATTATCTTCAAAGTCTTATTTTTCACCCATGAACTAAACTAAACTAAATCCTAAATTTTGTTGTTGTTGTTAAGCCTCATCCAAAGATATTTTTTCATTGATTTTTAGAGAGTGGGAGAGAGACATCGATGTGAGAGAGACACATTGATTGGTTGTCTCCCACACATGCCCTGACCTGGGGCCAGGGATCGAGACTCTAACAGAGGTGAGGTATGTGCCCTAGACTGGAATTGAACCTGGGACCCTTCAGTCCATGGGCTGACTATGGCCTGAGTTTTTTTCCTAGTCTTCTTAAGTATTTGGCTACAACCCTCCAAACTGATGTCTCTTTCCTTCCACCAGACCATTTGTCATAATTCTTATTGTTCTAGCTTTTGCCCCAATAATACTGAAATTTATAAACAATTCTTTTTTCTACCAGGTTAACAAGCCCTACTTGTATTGAGGAAATACCAACCCTAGACACTATCACAACCTCCTTTTGTGCTCAGGCTTCCTTGTCCCTCTGACAGAGAGCAAGGATTTTTGGCTTCCAGCAGGAAGCAGCTATAGAAGGGACCTGATGCCCCTTTTTCTCTGAAACAATTCAGTGCCAAAAATCCTTGAGGTGGAAAATGTTAAACAGAACTTCAGCTTACAGGAAAATAAATAAGAGGCTGGAGTGTTAGGCACATTCTCTACCTGTCCCCTGCACTCCCCTGAGGCTCTTCAGTGGACTGCCTACACCGGGCCTCCTGCCCACCGGTCGTTCTGGCCTGCTGGTGCCATTTTGGTGCTCAGCCCATCTGATTTCTAGACGATCCAATGAATTTATAATTCTTTACCAAAAAGAAAGAAAACTATGCTAAGTGAAAGAAGCCAGTCACACAAGACTATATTCTATAGGATTCCATTCACAGAAAAGTCTAGAATAGGAAATCTGTAGAGACAAAGTAGATGAATGGTTTCTTAGGACTAGAGAGGGTGGGAAGATTAGGGGGTGATAGCTAATGTGTACTGAGTATCTTTTCAAGGAGATAAAAATGGTTGAAAATTAACTGATGGTGGTGATTGCACATTTCTGTGAATGTACTAAAAGCCTTCAGTGAGTGAATTGTATGGTATGTGAGTTTCATCTCAATAAAGCTATCGTTTTTAAAAAGTGCCATTGGTTATCAAGTATGTGAGTCTACACCTTGAAGGAGAAGCCTGTGTTGGAAATGAATACTTAGGAATCATTGTATGGGTAATAGTCTAGACCAGGGGTGGGCAAAGTTTTTGACTCGAGGGCCACAATGGGTTCTTAAACTGGACTCAGAAGAAGGAGCTGCGGCAGTGTTTCCCGACGTTGCCATGTTAACACTGCTGCTGGTGAAGGAGCGGAGGGGAGAGCAAGAGAACCCTCCGATCTTTCGGCTCCGCGGGCCGGATAGAACAGCCGAACGGGCCGGATCCGGTCCGTGGACCATAGTTTGCCCACGGCTGGTCTATACTGTGGGAATGGATAAGATCAGTTTAGAAGAACATGTACAATGAAGCTCACTAAATAAATGGACAGAGAAATGTAATAGAACTATGGAATATGTGCCACAGAAATCAGTGGAATTAAATATTTAGAGCAGGTCATCACAACCTCAAATGCCCAAAATAAGAAAGAGAAGATCGATGGTAGTAGCAATTAATTTGGTGGTAGTAGCAATGGTGTCCACCAAAACAGTGAGGACAGCAACCAGATCACAGAAGAGGAGGTTTTTATCTCCATAGCTCCACTAAAACCACTCTTGTCAAGGTCTTAACCTTCATATTTCCAAATCCAGTGGTCAATTTTCAGTCATTCTCCTTAAAAACAATTTGTATACACACACACACACACACACACACACACACACACACATATATATCCTATCTAATAATAGACAAACATGGTAATTGACCGTACCTTCGCTATGCCTCCCATTGGCTAATCAGCACGATATGCAAATTAGCCATCAACAAAGATGGAGGCTAATTTGCATACTGCAGGCAGGGCGGGTCAGCGCCATCCCGCCTGCCCTGCCACCATCCGGGCCTGCTATCTGCGACCTGGGGCAGCGGGCATCCCGTGTGCGACCCGACCCGGGGTGGCCGGGCAGGGCAGCAGCGATCGGCCACCCCACCCAGGCGTCCTGTGTGCCACCCAGCCCAGGGCGGCTGGGTGGGGCAGCAGCAATCTGCAAGCCCACCCAGGCATCCCGTGTGCGACCCGACCCAGGGCAGTTGGGCGGGACAGCGTGGCTCCTTTGCCACCCCAGCTTCCTCATCACAGCTCCCTTGGGGGCCTAAGCCTTTAGTCGGACATCCCCCGAGGGCTCCCTGGCTGCCGGAAGGATGTCTGACTGCAAGCTTAGGCCTAATCCCCCAGGGAGTGGGCCTAAGTGGACTGGTGGACATCCCCCAATTGGTCCTGGACTGCAAATGGGCGCAGGCCGGGCTGAGGGACCACCCCCCCCCCGCCCCCCGCAACCCTAGTGCACAAATATTTGTGCACTGGGCCTCTAGTATATATATAAAATTGATTTCATAGAGAGGAAGGGAGAGGGGCAACAAAGATAGAAACATCAATGATGAGAATCATTGATTGGCCACCTCCTGCATGCCCCCACACTGAGGATTGACTGCAACCTGGGCATGTGTCCTAACCGGGAATAGAACTGTGACTTTCTGGGTTATAGGTTGATGCTCAACCACTGAGCCACACTGACTGTGCAATTTTCAGTCATTTTCAACCTTAAACTGAATAAAACATTTTTTAAAGTTTATTTTATAAGACCTCTTGCTCTCTTCCTGTCTTCCTGTTTCCTGGCTGCTCCTTTTAAATACATTTTGATGGATTTCCTTTTTTTTTTAATATATTTTATTGATTTTTTTACAGAGAGGAAGGGAGAGGGATAGAGAGTTAGAAACATTGATGAGAGAGAAACATTGACCAGCTGCCTCCTGCACACTCCCCACTGGGGATGTGCCCGCAACCAAGGTACATGCCCTTGACCGAAATCGAACCCGGGACCCTTGAGTCCGCAGGCCGATGCTCTATCCACTGAGCCAAACCAGCTAGAGCTGGATTTCCTTTTTCTCTGACCACTACTAGTTGGAGTGCCTCAGGATTAGAGAGCTCAGTTTATAATTGTTTCTCTTTTTTTCCACATTAGCTAACTGAGCACTTCCCATCCCATGGTTATCTATAACTTTTACACCTTAATAACTCCCCAAATAATACCACCAATTGTTCCTTCTCCTGGGAGCTTCTGATCTGTATTTCAATTGTTTACTCAGCAGTTTCATCTCCAGCTTAATAGATCTAAAATAGTAACTGGGTATTTCCCCCAAAAACCTGCTCCTGTGCCCTCACCCCCAGGAGTTCTATCTCAGAAAATGGCATTGCTATTTATCCTGTTGCTCCAGTCTGACATATTTTTTTTTATCTTGGACCCCAAATTCAATCTATTAGCAAATCATTTCTGCCACCTTCAAAGTATACCCAGAATCCAACCCCTTCCTACCACATAAACTGCAACACTAGCCTTGTAGGCCTGCAATACCTTCCTAACTAGTCTTTCAGCTTCTATTTTGCCTCCCTGCAGGCAATTCTTAAAGAATCAACCAAAGTAAATTTCTTCATTGATAAATCATATCATGTCACTTTTTAATGCAAAACCCTCCATGGTTTCCTAGCACTGTTAGGGTAAAATCCAAAGTCCTTTCCTTGGTTCTATAAGTCCATAATTCATCTGACCCCCGTCTTGTTTCTCTAAACTAATTTCCTACATGCTCTTTTGCTTTCCTTACTGTTCTTTGAATACGCAGCACCTAGAATAGGACCTTACATGTAGTAGGAATTCAATAGTTGTTGGATAGAATAAATGAATGGAATGGTAGGGCATTTGATAGTTACTTTGTGTTCTAGCACTCTTCTAGATGTTTGGGTTACAAAGATGACAAAGACCCTGCCCTCACAGAATTTTATTCTAATATATATTTAGATAAAAAATATGTAATTATACGTTAAATGTTACAGGTAAAAAAATATTATGAAAGCCCTGGCCAGTGTGACTCAGTTGGTTGGAGGTCATCCCATGCATGGAAAGGTTGCTGGTTCGATTCCTGGTCAGGGCACATGCCTGGGTTGTGGGCTCAATCCCTGGTGGTGGTTGTGCAGGATATTTCTCTTTCCCATCGATGTCTCTCTCTCCCTAAAAATCAATATGTATATATTTGTAAATGTTATAAATAAAAATGCAGAGTAAGAGGATACAGGAGAGTGGTGGTGTAGGGTACCATTTTCTTTTCTTTGTGTGTGTGTAAAAGGTATCATTTTAGTTGGAATGGTCAAGAGCTGCCTCAGCGCCGAAACTGGTTTGGCTCAGTGGATAGAGCGTCGGCCTGCGGACTGAAAGGTCCGAGGTTCGATTCCGGTCAAGGGCATGTCCCTGGGTTGCGGGCACATCCCCAGTGGGAGATGTGCAGGAGGGAGCTGATCAATGTTTCTCTCTCATCGATGTTTCTCTCTATCTCTCTCCGTTCCTCCCTGTAAAAAAAAAAAAATCAATAAAATATATTAAAAAAAAAAAAGCTGCCTCAGGCAGGATTTGAGTAGAGATCTGTGGAGATTAAGTGGAGAGCTCAAGTCCAGTAAAGATCTGTTGTAGGATTGTAACTTGGTGTAATCACTATGGAGAACAGTATGGAGATTTCTCAAAAAATTAAAAATAGAGCCACCATATGACCCAGCAATTCCACTTCTGGGTAATTTATCCAAAGAAAACAAAAAGACCAATTTGAAAAGATATATGCACCCCTGTGTTCACTGGAGCATTACTCATAATATGGAGGTAACCTAGGTGTTCATCAATAGATGAATGGATGAAGATGTGGTATACAAACAATGGAATATTACTCAGCAATAAAAAAGAATGGAATTTTGCCATTTGCTACAACATGAATGGACCTACAGGGTATTATGCTAAGTGAACTAAGTCAGAGAAAGACAAATACCATATTATTTCACTTATACATGGAATCTGAAAAACAACAACAAATAAACACCACAAAACAGAAAAAGACTTATAGAGTACAAGTTGGTGATTGCCAAAGGGGTAGGAGGTGGAGGTGATGGAGGAAAAGCTTGGTTTTGGCCCAAAAATAAATGAAATGAAACCAGTGTTCTTAACTAGTATACTGTAGTTGTATATGTGGAAACCCAAAGGAATCTACAAATAAACTATTAGAATTAGAAAGTTTAGCAAGATTGCTGGATACAAGAACAACATATCAAAGTCATTTGCATTTCTAATATCTGAAGAAAACAATCTTAGATGAACATTTTAAAAAATATATATTTTTAGTGATTTCAGAGAGGAAGGGAGAGGGAGAGAAACATCAATGCTGAGAGAGAATCATTGATTGGCTGCCTCCTGCATGTCCCCTACTGGGCATGGAGCCCGCAACTCAGGCATGTGTCCTTGACCAGAATCCAACCTGGGACCCTTCAGCCTTCAGTGGGAGGCTCTATCCACTGAGCCAAACCGACTAGGGCTAGATGGATATTTTAGGAAAAGAAAACAAGTGCAAAAGCCCGGGGCTGGAACATGCTTCCGCTGGCGTGACACCAAAGGCCAACCAGGCTAGAGTAGAACTAGGCAGCGTGGGAGAAGTCGGAGAAATAGGTGCCAGATCCTGTAAGCCTGTGATACAGGCTACTGTGATCATTTTGATCCTTACTGTGTCATGAGCAGCTTGGAAGTTTTGACCTGACTTACAGCTTAAAAGGACACCCTGGCTGCCCTATGTTTAACTAGGCCAGTAGTGGAAGTAGGCAAACCTGCTAGGTGTCTATTGCAACAGTCTAAGTGATGACTTATCGTGGAGGGTAGCGGTACGGGAGGTGAGGTCAGATTCTTGCACGCTGGCCTTTTGATCAAAAATCCTCCACCCGGGCAGGCGGGGGCAACCTTGTCAGGGGTCTCCTACATGCTTTCTCTTAGGAAGCAGAGTATGCACTCCTGGGCCCATTCTTGGGAACCCTCAATATCCCACCCCACTTGAGAGAAAGAGCTACAAGTCAAGGCTCCGAACTCCTTCATTAAGCCGAAACCGGTTTGGCTCAGTGGATAGAGCCTCGGCCTGCGGACTGAAGGGTCCCGGGTTCGATTCCGGTCAAGGGCATGTACCTGGGTTGCGGGCACATCCCCAGTGGGGAGTGTGCAGGAGGCAGCTGATCGATGTTTCTCTCTCATCGATGTTTCTGACTCTCTCTCTCTCTCTCTCTCCCTTCCTCTCTGTGAAAAGTCAATAAAATATATTTAAAAAAAAAAATGGATACACGGAGGCTCTCCGGGTGAAGTGGGCCTCGAAGATATAGAAACCACTTATGGAAATAGTCCTCAAAGGAAATCGGGTTTTTGGAAAAAAAATCTGGCGAGAGAATTGCTTGTTCCCAGTATTCAGAAACAGGGCAGAAATGGAGGTTGCCCGGAAGGTTGCCTGCAGCCCGTTAGAAATACATTTTATTTCCACCCCCACTCAGGGAGGCTGCTAACAGATCTGCCTTGCGTATCCCGAGAGGTATGCGCGACCCTCCAAGAACTAGAAAAAAATCAACTTTGCCTCCTCGGCAATGCGCACGCGCGCCGCCGTGTTTTCCGTTGGCCGTAAGCCCCGCCCCCCACGCGTCCTTCGAGGAGGTTGGGAAGCCGAGAGCTCGCGCGACCACTCTCCCCTCCGGCTCCTCCACGGCAGATCGTCGCAAACGGGGCCGGAAAGCGTGGCGGCGCAGGCGCAGGCGCAGAGAGCGGAGGCGGCGGTGGCGGCGGCCGCTGGCCAGTGTAAGATGGCGGCGGCGTTGGTGGCGGCAGTGGACGGGACGGCCGGGCCTGGGACTGTTGGAGCAGCTGCTAGCAGGATGACCCGAGGCGGGAAGCGGGCTGCTGAGCCCCGCCGGCTCCCGTGCTTGTAACTGCCCCAGCCGGACAACCCCCCCACCCCCGACCGACCCGGTCCGTGCCTCGTTCCGGCTTGGCCTGCCACTCTGCCCTGTTAGGTTTCCCCTCAGGATCGGGGGGCTCGTTTCCCAGCCCAGGGCTCAGGGCTTCTCCCTCCCCGGAGCCAAGTCTCTGCAGGAAGGACTGGCTGCCCTTTCCCCCCGGCAGCCCCGGAACTGCCCTCCAGGGCCTGACCCACCACCCTCCAGGGACGTCTTGCCTCTTCGGGCGACGACCCGCTTGTGGGCTCTCCCCCCGGAGATCGGGGGACGCGGCTCGCCCTGGCCTCCCAGTCCCCTCGGGGCCCCCGCGCGATACCCCCCTTACCCCCCAACCCCCCCCCCCCCCCCGCCGCATCCCGGGTTCTCGGGCCCAGCCCCTCACCCGGGAGGCCGAGGTCCGAGCACCCGGGAGGCAGTTGTTGCCGGCTGGTCCCGTCCCCTTTGCCACAGAATTCCCGTCGCTGGCCTCCCCGCACCCCCGGGTCCTCGGGACACCGGAGAACGGTCCTCCCCGGGCCCGGTTAGCTGGAACGCGCCCGGTGGCTTGAATTTCTGACTCATGGCTGTGGCTGGAGTCTGTAAACAAACCGGCGCTGGAGCGATCACGTTCTCCCCGGGACCCACCCCTCCCCCTGCGCGCTGGCTTCTCCTCGGGCGGCGGGGGGTGCGTTAGTTCGGGGCGAAGAGACTCCGGTTTGACCTGTCCGTGGAGCGGGGAGGGTCCTTGCCGGGCTCGTTTTGTTTCTGGAACTATGTTTGTAGGTTATTGACTGAGTAGCCGGCATTAGATCCATTAAATAGCTCGGAGGTGGTCTAAAAACATGTTAAAATGCACTTATCTATTTTTTTACTGTGTTTGGTGGAAGAGCCCCGTTGCCACTTAAACTTTCCTGTTTCGCAGCCCTTCCGTGAATCGACGAGACCCGCGTTCTCGGAGCCGAGCCTGGCCCTTCCTGCCGCGGGAGAGCAGGGAAGGTGAGTGGGCGCTGAGCGCCTGGATTTCCGGGTCCCGGGTCGGGGGACTGTGCGACCGCGAGCCAGCTCTGGCCGCATTACTTTTAGGAGCTTCGTGGGCCGAGGACGTCGCCATTCTGTCGTGAACTCTTGCTGTGTGTCTGCAAAACTCCGTAAGCCCAGAGGGAATGTGTCTGCCTCGTTTGCGTTGTGCTCTGCCGGCGCGGATCTGTTTCCTACACCGTTAAAAGCTGCGAGTTCGTGTGGGGCCGGCCTTTCTTGCTCTTTACAGGAGAGTAGTTGGCGGCTTGGCACTCAGAGCCGAAAGCTGCCTTCAGTTGGTGTCCGGGGTCGGTTCACCTCCGAATTCCAGCCCTCGAGGAGGTAGTAAACTTTGGGTTAAAAAACAGAGCAGCAGCAGGCAGCAGCGGGAGCCAGGGTGGAAAGTCAGAACGTACGTGTCAGGGTCATTTTGGCAAGATTTTTGGGTTTCTAGACGCAGAGAATAGCCCTGTGGTGGGAGTTTATGGGATGTGACAGGAGCTGAGTGTCTTTGGGAGGGAGGGCTGGCTGACTCTTAATATCTCTGATTTGCAGTAGAAAAGGTTGAGCGTGACACTGGTGAGTTTTATTTCACATCCTGTTCTACTTAGAAAATGCTCATTATCAACTGGAATAAGATTATTATTGGTGGCACCTAGGTGTATCAGTAGGATATAAAGGGGAAAGTACAGCTTTAGAGCTGGAAGACGTGTGTTTAAATACGGTACTAAGATTTAGACCTTGGGCATGTTGTTTAAACTTCCCCCTTCGTTTTCACATCTCTAAAAATGGGATAAATACCACTTCCCACTGTTCGTATTGTAGGAAGGAACCTAGATACATCTCTAAATTATGGCTAGCACATGATAGACACATTTTTTTTTCTATTTTCTGTACACATCATTGATACGGCTTAGAATAAGTTATACATTCGTTTACATCTCTCTGCATTTTGCCTTTAAACATGTTTTCCTGGTTATTTTCTTCAATTCATTCTTTTTTTCTTTTTTTTTAAAAATATATTTTATTGATTTTTACAGAGAGGAAGGGAGAGGGATAGAGAGTTAGGAACATCGATGAGAGAGAAACATCGACCAGCTGTCTCCTGCACACTCCCCACTGGGGATGTGCCCGCAACCAAGGTACATGCCCTTGACCGGAATCGAACCTGGGACCCCTCAGTCCGCAGGCCAACGCTCCATCCACTGGGCCAAACCAGTTTGGCCAATTCATTCTTAATTGGTCAGCTTAGATGTTACGTTGCCTGTGCCCACCCAGGGTTGTCTACTGAACATGATTCAGGTTAGTTCAAGACCAGAGGACAGGGGAATATTCGATGTAGGTGTGTGTATATCTCTAAATGCATTCTTAAACTGAATATCTGTAAGTTTGCTTTGTTCATTGCTTCCTTCCTCTTGGTGTGTCTATTAGTGTACCTGACCAGAGTTGACACAGGTATTGCACAGGCACCTCAAGATACTGGTGGTTCAGTTCCAGAACACTGCAGCAAGGCAGTATTGCAGTGAAGTGAATTGTACTCTTTTTGCTGGTGAAGGGTCTTGCATTCAGTTTGTAAAAAACACACCATCTGTGAAGCACCATAAAGGGAAGCACAATGCCTGTAATTCCTTCCTCTCCTGCGTCAGTGTGGTTCACCACCTCTGCTCTAGCTACCTCTTGTGCCTTTTCCCTTTGCCGTGGAGGGAATATGTTGTTGTTTTCCCTGTGGGCTCTGCAGTGATCCTCATCAATAGATTATCAGAGAACTAGACCGTGAAAAGGTCTCCTTTCTTTCTGAAGTGAATCTGGACTAGGGGGTTAGGAAGACAGAGTTTTTATTTCACCCCCCAGTTGGACCATCTTAATGATACGATAGAAGTTTTTAACCTTCTCTTGCTGGTTTTCTTCCATGCCTTTTTGGAGCAGGTTAGGCCACATGAAAACTAAGAAAGTGTTGGTTAGCCCTATCTGGTTTGGCTCAGCGGATAGAGCATCAGCCTGTGGACTGAAGGGTCCCGAGCTCCCCGGGTGGGCTCCATCCCCAGCAGGGGACAGGCAGGAAGCAGCCGAGATCAATGATTCTTTCTCATCATTGATGTTTCTATCTCTCTCCCTCTTCCTTTCTGAAATCAATAAAAATGCATATTAAAAAAGTGTTGATTACATTGTGATGAAAGCAATTATATTCAAGCCAGGGATCAACTTAGAGTTGATCAACTTGCATTAACATCAAGCAGGATCTAAATTCTCTCCATTGAAAGATAAAGACTTGGGATGGAGACTGGTGAGATTACATTTTTATTATTTGTATTTTTAGAAGATTTTTAGGTCTATGTTGGGAAAGAGTGGAAAAAGGAAATATGTTGGAAGAGGCATCATTTTGACTATTCCTTATTATTCTATGTGCTAGATAAGAATTCTCCATCCCCTCCCCCCCAAGGATTTCACATATTCTGAAGATATTTTATATTTCATGGTGTTGCATAAGGATTGTTCCATTTTATTAGGAAGAATTTTCTAGCGTGGCTGAAGTGGGAGGCTAGGTATGCTTGTGACCTTAGTTCCCAACCTGACAGGGCATTTAATACAACGCTTTATTAAATGTGTAAAATTCAGTCCCAGTGCTGTGATCCTTAGTGTTGACTAGGATCAACCCAGGACAGAAGCCTGTCTTCAGAGAGCTGGAAAAAAGCAGCCTTTTTGTTGCCAGTTTAAAACAGTACTGGCATTTCAAAAGCAAATGGGACACCGCGAGTGGAAGACGTTCCATAGAAGTGTGCCCTGTTGTGGGAGCCTGAGATGATCAGTTTCACACTCTGTGGTCCTGTATGCCATCAGTGAGTTACAGGCTTTTAAAATCATGAAGTGACTAGTTAAACTTTGTTTTTAGTGAGTATTATTTATTTCTGGATATTATCTACTGTAAGAAAGTTACTCAAAACATGTCTAGGAAATGTCCAGATTATAAAAGACAGTTAGCCAAACAGAGATTTTTATTGCATAACATTAGTGTTAAGAGTTAGTTTTTAAGATTGAATTAGCTTTATTTTTAAGCAGATTATCAGTGAGGCAAGATAATCTGTTATTTACTCTTACCCATTTGGAGCCCAGGCAATTGAAACAATTGAATCAGCAACAGGCATGGAGGTAGTGACTATGCATATCTTAATTTCTGAGACAAATGTCAAGGTTTTTAGATTTAACAGTCATATTGAAAACTTTATCTTTGGTTTTTGTGAATATGCACAAGAATCTTCACCCTGGCCTTACCTTCCCCATGGTGTGTTCAGTGGTTAGAGCATTGGTCTGCCCACCAAAGGTTTGTGGGTTCAATTCCAGGTCAAGGGCATGTACTGAGTTGCAGATTGGATCCCAGCCCCAGTCAGGGCTTGTGCAGAAGGCAACCAATCCATGTATCTCTCTACATCAATGTTCCTCTTTCCCTCCCTCCCTCCCTCTCTCCCTCCCTCCCTCCCTTCCACTCTCTAAAAATCAATGGGAAAAAATATATCCTCGGGTAAGGATTAACAACAACAAAAAAGAATCTTCATTACTATTAAAGTTGGTCAGAAAAAGGGACTAGCTGTTCTTATTTACTTATTCAGCTATTCTTGTCTTGGAGTGAGAAGAAAGTCCTTGAGCAGTTTTTGAAAATTAGTGTGTGATGAATTTTATGAATTGGTCACTTATTTATAGCATTTTTTTTATATCTCTACCCCTACAGAACACAGTTTCTGAGCCAGAAGCCCAATTTATCGAGTACTACCTTGACCCCAGGAATGTGTATGTTAGAGATAAATTAATGAAGTTAGTCTGTCTCGAGTTTGCATGTAGGGCGTGGACCATGATTAATATGACAGAGATGGCATCTTTTAATGAAATGTGGTATGTCTGATGGGTTGGGTTATTGCAAAAATTTTCATCATTATATTTGAGAGGTTAGGTATTCGCTCTTACCCTGTGAGGATACTGTTTAAGGAAGTCTGGCCAAGTTCTAATGTGAAGTTATCTCACAAGTCCTTTTTTTGTTCTTGGTTTTCCTTAGCCATCTGGAAAGCGACTATGATTTACCTCTAGTGGTAGCCAAGAGGACATAGTTCTCTAGTGTCCTTTAAGCAGTGCCTTTATCAGGTATATTTTCACCTTATTTAACTCTGCCCTCTGAGTGCAGGTAGGAGGGCACTTCTTGATGTTTTTAGCCTTTCTTTGTTTCATTATAAATTGTTCCTTTGGCGTATCACCACTCTCTCTAGTGTCCTTTCCAGCGATTTGAGGGGGGAAAAATATTTGTTACTCATCACCTGAGGATATTTTTCCATTGATATTTTAGAGAGAGTGGAAGGGAGAGGGAGAGACAGAGAGCAAGAAACAGAGAGAGACACATCGATTGATTGTTTCCCGCACGTGCCCGACCAGGGATGGAAATTAAATTGAGCCCTTGAATAAAACCTGGGACCCTTCAGTCCACAGCTGATACTCTATCCATGGAACAAAACTGGCTAGGGCTCAAGAAGATTTGAAATGTGAATGGCAAAAACTGGTAATACTGGATTTTGATGTGAAAGTAAATCATTTTATAGTGGAAACACAATGGAATTTCCTTAGTTAATGGATTTTCCTTAGAATCATTTAAATTGAGATAAATGGGCTTAACCGTTGTAAAAAGTTCCTTATCTCTACAGCTGGAGATAGCACTAATGGGTTAGAATGAATTCTTAACATACTAAAATACTGTTATTGGAACCAAAGCCAATGAACTGAACACTGGAGGCATTGGTATTACCAACAGGAAGAGAAGGCGTCCATCCACAGGGGGAACAGATTTCCTTGTTCGTAGGATAGTCGATGCGGGACTTCCTTATCTTCCTCCTCCTCATCTGTGGTGGCTGCTTTGAAGTTCTCATCTTGGCTCTCCTCTCAACTTTTAAGAAAAGGAGGCTTATATTGTGGGTTCTTGGGTATATTGCTTTACCCTAGTTCATAGGACATGAATATGCTCAAAAGAAGATGTTAACAGAGGCCTCTGAATTCTTTAAAAGGCCAATGAGAGCAGTTAAGCAGGTAAGGACTTGGGACTATATCCAAAGTTCCATATAATGTCTGTAGGATCATTGCTGAGTGGCAGGCAATTCCAGGTTCTCTAGGAAATGTAATCTGGAACCAAGGTTGAGAGGCTAGGAATAAATAGTATAAATGCTACGAAGTACAGGCTGCAAACATTGTTTTTAATCCTCTAAACTACCTTCTGCAAGGTAATGACATCGCTTTTTACAAAAAAGAAATAAACTACAATAAAAACATATTAAGGCCCTAGTTGGTTTGACTCAGTGGGTAGAGCATTGGCCTGCAGACCAGAGGGTCCCAGGTTCGATTCCGGTTAAGGGCACGTGCCCGGATTGTGGGCTTGATCCCCAGTAGGGGGCATGTAGGAGGCAGCCGATCAGTGATTCTCATCATTGATGTTAATATCTCTCCTTTCCCTTCCTCTCTGAAATCATTAAAAATATATTAAATATATATATATATATATATATATATATATATATATATATATATATTTTTTTTTTTTTTAAAACCCTCTAAAGTAGATGGTAGAAGTACAATTCAAAACCAGGTCTAACTGATACTAAAGCTCTTTCTTTTATACCATATGCTCTCCTTTCTTTTCATATACTGTCTATTTTATTTAACTTACTTATTTTTTACTAGAGGCCCGGCGCACAAAAATTTGTGCACTGGTGGGAGGTGGGGTGTCCCTCAGCCTGGCCTGCACCCATTTGCAGTCCAGGACCCCTTGGGGAATATTCACCTGTTGACTTAGGCCCACTCCCCGGGGGATCAGGCCTAAGCTTGCAGTCAGACATCGTCTGGCAGCCAGGGAGCCCTCGGGGGATGTCCGACTAAAGGCGTAGGCCCCCAAGGGAGCTGTGATTAGGAAGCTGGGGTGACAGGAACCACGCTGTCCCGCCCCGCCTCCCTGGGTCGGGTCACACAAGGGATGCCCGCCACCCCAGGTCACAGATAATAGGCCCGGATGGCGGCATGGCAGGCGGGATGGCACTGACCCGCCCTGCCTGCAGTATGCAAATTAACCGCCAACAAAGATGGTGGTTAATTTGCATATCACGCTGATTAGCCAATGGGAGGTGTAGCAAAGGTGCAGTCAATTACCATGTTTGTCTATTATTAGATAGGATTATATGCTATCTTTTATTTTTATTCATTTATTTTTAAAAATATATTTTATTGATTTTTTTACAGAGAGGAAGGGAGAGGGATAGAGAGTTAGAAACATAGATGAGAGAGAAACATTGATCAGCTGCCTCCTGCACACCCCCCATTGGGGATGTTGCCGGCAACCAAGGTACATGCCCTTGACTGGAGTTGAACCTGGGACCTTTCAGTCTCCTGGCTGACGCTCCATCCACCTAGCCAAACCGGTCAGGGCTATATGCTATCTTTTAAAACAGGCTCTTCAATGAAGTGAAAAATAGAATTTAGTATTTTTTATAAAAGTATATAAATTATAAAATATGGAAGTATATAAAAATGTCTGTATACTTTCCAAATGACAATGTGAATAAAAACATTTTTTAATTATTTAAACACTAGAGGCCCGGTGCACGGATTTGTGCACCAGTGGGGTCCCTTGGCATGGCCTGCAGGGATCGGGCCCAAACCGGCAGTCGAACATCCCACAAGGGATATAGTAGTGTGCGAAGCGGCAGGCAGCTGGGGAGGAGCCCAAGCCTGGGCCAGGCGCCTCACAGCTCCTGCTTATCCCACTACTCGGTAGGCTCGCTGCCACTCGGCTGCGGTCTCCCTGTGCCCATGACCAACAAGCGGCCATGGACTTGCGCCCAGTCAGTCCTGGTCCTGGTCCCAGTCTGCATGGGGGAGGGGCAAGCAGGAGGATTGTTCGTGGGAGAAGCTCTCGCAGCTGAGCTCACTGGGCTCACAGCTGGCGTCCGGCACCTGTTGGTCAGCTGAGCAGCGCTCCCACTGTGGGAGCACACAGACCACCAGGGGGCAGCTCCTGCGTTGAGCATCTGCCCACTGGTGGTTAGTGCGCATCATAGTGACCGTTTGAACGGTGGTCGCTTAGGCTTTTATATATATAGGTGGGTCTTAGGTTATGATTAATTAGTAGGCCAGTGAGGTTTTTTAAAATTTTTTTTAATTGATTTTTTTACAGAGAGGAAGGGAGAGGGATAGAGAGTTAGAAACATCGATGACAGAGAAACATCGATCAACTGCCTCCTGCACACCCCCTACTGGGGATGTGCCCGCAACCAAGGTACATGCTCTTGACTGGAATCGAACCTGGGACTCTTCAGTCCACAGGCCGACGCTCTAGCCACTGAGCCAAAACTGGTCAGGGCGGCCGGTGAGTTTTTTAAGGAAGTAATCTTTTCTTTTAAATCTTTATTGTTGAGATTACTACAGATGTCCCTTATTTTTTCCATCATAATATCCATCTACTTGGTTCCTGCCCCAACCCAGGCCTTCACCACCCTGTTGTCTGTGTCTATAGGTAATGCATGTATGCATATAAGATCTTTGGTTAATCTCTTCCCACCCCTTCCCACCCCCCTTCCCTCTGAGATTCATCAGTCTGTTCCATGTTTCCATGCCTCTGATTCCTTTTTATTCATCAGTTTATTTTGTTCATTAGATTTCTTGTTCATTTCTTTTGATTTTTAGATTCAATTGTTGATATATATGAATTTGTTGCCTTTTTATTGTTCATATTTTAATCTTTTTTTTCTTCTTTTTCCTCTTAAAGAACACCCTTCAACATTTCATGATTGTTGGTTTGATGGTGGTGAACTCCTTCAGCTTTTTCTTACTGTGAAGCTCTTTATCTGACCTTCATTCTAAATGATAGCTTTACTAGGTAGAGTAATCTTGTTTGTAGGTACTTACTTTCCATCACTTTGAACATTTCTTGCCACTCCCTTCTAGCCTGTAACGTTTCTGTTGAGAAATCAGCTGGCAGGTCTATGAGTGCTCCCTTGTAGGAAACTAACTGCTTTTCTCTTGCTGCTTTTAAGATTCTCTCTTTGTTTTTAACCCTCGACATTTTAATTATGATGTGTCTTGGTGTGGGCCTCTTTGGGTTCCTCTTATTTGGGACTCTGTGTTTCCTGGACTTGTAAGTCTTTTTCTTTCACCAGGTAGGACGAAGTTTTCTGTCATTATTTCTTCAAATAGGTTTTCAATATCTTGCTCTCTCTTTTCTCTTTCTGGCACCCCTAAATGCAAATGTTGGTATGCTTGAAGTTGTCCTAGAGGCTCCTTAACTATCTTCAAATTAGTGGGTTTTTTTTCCTTTTCTTTTTTTAAAAATTACAGTGATGGCCAAAACCGGTTTGGCTCAGTGGATAGAGCGTCGGCCTGCGGACTGAAAGGTCCCAGGTTCGATTCCGGTCAAGAGCATGTACCTGGGTTGCGGGCACATCCCCAGTAGGAGATGTGCAGGAGGCGGCAATGTTTCTCTCTCATCGATGTTTCTAACTCTCTATCTCTCTCCCTTCCTCTCTGTAAAAAATCAATAAAATATATATTAAAAAAAATTACAATGATGAGAGAGAATCATTGATTGGCTGCTTCCTGCAAGCCTCACACTGGGGATCAAGCCCGCAACCCGGATATGTACCCTGACTAGGAATCCAACCGCGACCTCCTGGTTCATTGGTCAGTGCTCAACCACTGAACCACACCAGCTGGGCGCTCTTTGCTCTTCTGATTGGGTGTTTTTTGATTCCTCATATTCTAAATAATTGATTTGATTCTCAGAATCCTGTACTCTATGGCATTCTCACTAAGATCCTTGAAAGTTCCACTGCGTTCCTTGAAGCTCTCATTAAGATCCTTGAGTAACTTTATAACCATTGTTTTTTTTAAAAAAATATATTTTAATTGATTTTCTTACAGAGAGGAAGGGAGAGGGATAGAGAGTTAGAAACATCGATGAGAGAGAAACATCAATCAGCTGCCTCCTGCACACCCCCCACTGGGGATATGCTTGCAACCAAGGTACATGCCCTTGACTGGAATCGAACCTGGGACCCTTCAGTCCCTAGGCTGACGCTCTATCCACTGAGCCAAACCAGTCAGGGCAATTGTTTTGAACTCTATATCCAGTAGCTTGCTTGTTTCCATTTCTTTCATTTTTAACATATTTCTTTGTTTCCTTATTTTGGCTGCTTCCATGTGTTTGTTTCCATGTATTAGGTAGAGCTGTTATGTTCCCTGGCATTGATAGAGTGGCCTTGTCTAACAGGTGTCCTATGTAGCCCAGTGGCTCAGCCTCCCCAGTCACCTGAGCTGGGCACTCCAGGGGTGCCCCTGTGTGGGCTGTGTGCACAGTCGTCTTGTAGTCGAGCCTTGATTGGCGTCACTGGGAGAATTGGCTTCACTGAGGAATTGGCCTCCAGGCCAGTTGGCTGTCAGGACCAACTGTGGCTACCATGGAAGAGCTGCTGTGCAGGAGACACCCTATGGAGCAGGATGTGCTTCAGTGGAGCTTTGGTGCTCACTGAGTCTGCCCCTTGAGTGTCTCTCTTGTGGATGTGTAGAGTTGTCATCTGGTATGGTCTGAAGCTGTCCCCTGGGTGTACTGGCTCTGGGGCCTCTGGGGAGTGCAATGGGGAGTGCAAAGTCAGTCACTGTCTGGGGCCATCCGCCAGGAGGTACAGAGTGGTCTGCAGATGACTGCTATTTGTATTGGGTTCGGAAGTGCCCAGGTGAGGCCTAGCTGTGAGACAAGGCATGCTGGTGCTAGGTCTTGCTTTTATTGACTCTAGCTGCTGCTTATTTAAGAGATTTTAGGAAACTCTAAAGCCTGAGCCAGGACAGGCCATTGATATGGAAAAGCGGCTGCAAACAGCTTGGGTGGGCCTGCAAACTGGATGGGGCAAGGTCTTAGGGAATCACCAGGGCAGAGCCAACAGTGTGGGCCATGCTAATGGAAACTCAGATATGGCTGCCAATCAGCTCTGCCATGGGGGAGGTCCCAGCACAGGAACAATGACCCCTGCAAGAACCCCTGTCTGGGAGAAAGCCGCCTCTGAGTTCCTGCCCCAATGCCAGACAGTCCAGTTCCTCCCCACATGTCCCTGGATTCTCCCAAAGCTGCCTCCCAGTGCAGGAGCTTAGAGGAATTGAGACCATGTAAGATGGTGTGTGGGCCCTTTAAGAGGAACACCTGGGACTCCAGCAGCCTCCGTGTCACTCAGCCATAATCCCCACTGATTTTTACAGCCCAAAGTTATGGGGACTTCTCTTCCCAGTTCTGGAACACAGCTGGGGGTCTGGTGTGGGGCTGGGCCCCCTTGCATCTCATGGGAGACCTTGGAGATATACCTCCCGACTAAAGAAATGCCACATGTGGGTGTTGGGTCAGCCTGTTCAACCAGTTTCAATGTGCTTTCTTTACTTCTCTAGCTGTAGGACTTCCATTTAGCCAGATCTCAGGTGGTTCTTACTGATGGTTGTCCTGTAATTTTGATGTGATTTGTGGGAGGTGATGAGTACCAGTGTTTAACTATGCTGCCATCTTGGTTCTCTGGCTAAGGAAATCTTTTTATATTTATATATTTTATTGATTGCAGAGAAGGAGAGAGAGAGAGAGAAACAGAGAGAGAGAGAGAGAGAGAGAGAGAGAGAGAGAGAGAGAGAGAGAGAGAAACAGAGAGAGAGAGAAACAGAGAGAGAAATAGAGAAACATCCATGATGAGAGAGAATCATGGATTGGCTGTGTCCTGCACGCCCCCTACTGGGGATCGAGCTTACAACCTGGGCATGTGCCCTTGACTGGAATTAAATCCAGGACCCTTCAGTCCCCAGGCTGACACTCTGTCCACTGAGCCAGACCGGCTAGGGCTAAGGAAATCATCTTAATGGACTTGACTAAACTGAAGAGATAGCTGAATCCTTTTATGACTCTCAAGGAGAAAAACCAGGATTCTTACTCAGTAACTGAGGTAATTCCATAGGAAAGTTGTTTGACTCTTACAGCCTTTTCTTAGTATACATGTTTCTGTACTTCTCTGTAGCATTTGAAACATGGACCATCCCCATCTTCTTGAAACCTTTTTATCTCTTGACATCCACAGCATTTAACACTCTAGTCATTCTTTCTACTTCCCTGCGCCTTTCTGTCTCCCTCTCCTTTCTTTTTCCTAGAGGTAGGTATTCCCCCGGGATTCTTTCTTTGGACTTGATTCTCAGAGCTTTCTTGGGTACTTAATTTGTTATTTTTACTTATTCCCCTTATTTTTAATTTATTTTTGTTTACCCTCACCCATTTTTTCCATTGATTTTTTTAGAGAGTAGAAAGGAAGGAGGAGGGACCGAGGGAGGAAGAGAGAGAGAGAGTTATCAATGTGAGGGATATAAGGGAGGCACGTCAATTTTTTGCCTCCTGCAGGTGCCCTGGCCAAACAAACAGGGGCCGGGTATCCAACCTGCAACCCAGGTACTTGCCCTTGACCTGGAATTGAACCCAAGACTCTTCCATGTGTGGGTAGATGCTCTAATCACTGAGCAACACAGGCCAGGGCTATTTGCTTATTTTTTTCTTTATTGATTAAGGTATTACATATGTGTCCTTATCCCCCCATTGCCCACCCACCCACCCCCCACTCATGCCCTTAACCCCCTGGTGTCTGTGTCCATTGGTTAGGCTTATATGCATGCATACAAGTCCTTTGGTTGATCTCTTCCCACCTTCCCCTACCTTCCCTCTGAGGTTTGACGGTCTGATCTATGCTTCTGTCTCTGGATCTGTTTGTGTTTATCAGTTTATGTTGTTCATTATATTCCAGATACGGGTGAGATCATGTGATATTTATGTATCTTTCTCTGACTGGCTTATTTCACTTAGCATAATGCTCTCCAGCTCCATCCATGCTGTTGCAAATGGTAAGAATTCCTTCTTTTTTACTGCAGCATAGTATTCCACTGTGTAGATGTACCACAGTTTTTTAATCCACTCATCTGCTGATGGGCACTTAGGCTGTCTCCAAATCTTAGCTATCGTAAATTTTGTGTATTTGCTTATTTTTAAAGTGAGGTGTAATTTAAAGGTATTTGATTTTGAAGCTTCTCAGTACAAATAATTTCCAAGTTTGTATCTCTGGCCCCAATTTATTTATCAAGGTTCAGACCTATATTGGTTTTCCTCTACATTGCTGACATGTCAGCTTAGATTTTAAATATAATTAAAATAAAATTCATATCTTCCCCCACATGCAATCTTCTCATTTATGGCACTTGATTTCCTCTAGGAACCTAGGCTCAAACTTGTCTTTTTGATCTTTTGAGCTTTATAGCAGCTTATTGAGTCAAATACTATTAATTCTATCTCTATAATGTTTTCTACATTGATCTCCTTTTAATTTCCTCTGCCATCAACATAAGACAGGTTCTCATTGCTTCTTACCTTGGCAACAATAATACTAGCTTTTAAACTTGTTTCTCCTTCCTTTTCTGTCTATTTCAGTCCATTTTACTATCATTGACAAAATAATCTTCCTGATGCCTAATACACATACACCTTCCACACTTCAAAAAATAATTTTTTTTAAAATTGATCTTAGAGGGAGGGAAGGAGGGAGAGAGAGAAGCATCAAGTGAGAGAGAAATCTTGATTGGTTGGCTCCCACACTCATCTGGACCAAGGGTCAAACCTGCAACCTGGGTATGTGCCCTGACTGGGAATCGAACCCACCATCCCTTGATGACACTCCAACCACATTGGCTAGAGCACCTTCTATACTTACCAACTCTATCCCGCTATCTAGCCAAACCAGACTATACATGCATTTTCTTGAATATACCAGGTTTCTTCATTTCCTATGCCTATTCTAATGCTGGTGGGATGTATTTCTCAACTCTACCCATTAAAATCCTATCCTTCCTGCCCTGGTTGGGTGTCCACCTGTGCACTGAAAGGTTTTCCATTCTATTCCGGGTCAAGGCACATGCCCAGCTATGGGTCAGTCCCCGGTGGGGAAGAAGGGTTGTGAAGGAGGTGACTGATGTCTCTCTCTCTCTCTCTCTCTCTCTCTCTCTCTCTCTCTCTCTCTCTCTCTCTCTCTCTCTCTCTCTCCCTCTCCCCCTCCCTCCCTCTCTTTCCCCTCTTCCCCCTCTTCTTTCTCTGAAAATCAATGAAAAAAATCTTAGGAAATAAAGTAAAATCCTATCCTTCCTTCAAAGCTCAGCTTAAAAGCTAATTTCTCCATGGAAGCTTTTCCTTTCTTCCAGAAATTAAATATAATCCTTTCCTCTGATCAACTGCAACTGCATTATATGTACAGGGTGTCCCCCAAAAATGTTAGGCACTTTAATAGCTGATAGCTCAGTTTTGAAAATGAAATATATTTAAATAAACACTGCCTTTATAATTATTCAAAGTGTATATATACATTTTTTGGAACTATATTTATTTTAAATTTATTTTTAATGATACATGTATCTCTTATAGTTGGTTGTATGCTCATTTTTCTAATTGACTATTGGCTACAGAAGAGTGGTGACTGCCTTGTTCATATCTGTAGCTCCTATATTGACTTGTACATTGTTGTATTACTAGCATGTCTGTGTACAGATGGGCCACTGGGTGGTGCCAGATGCCTATAATTTGGATAAACAAGGGAGGCTGGATGTACAGTTGGGTTGCCCTGTGTTGTCAAATTTTTTGCACAGTAGGAATAGAGATTAATTTCCATGATCCAGAAACATTCATAGTTTCTTTCTGCTCCTCTCTCCAGTTTACCAGAGGAGGCAGTGTAGTATATTCAGTTCCTCCAAAGACTAAATAGAAAGTGGCCCAGAACTAAAGGCTCACCTTCCCATAAACATGTATATTGTATGAGTTTCATCTTCCTGGGAGTCATCCCTTTGAATTTCAGTGCCTGGGGTTCTCTGTCTGATTAATAAACATTATATTATTTGCGTGACTGGGTGCCCAGGGTAAATCAGGTTCCATAAATGAAAAACTAGCAAGTGGCTGGCAGGAGGAGTCAGGAAAGTTGGCTCGTAGAAGTGTCTGTTGTTAAGTAGAAGAATAGTAAGGTAAGGGGGATGAATTAAAAATGAGCCATATCATGCCCTAGTCAGTTTGGCTCAGTGGATAAAGTGTTGGCCTGCAAACTGAAAGGTCCCAGGTTCGATTCTGGTCAAGGGCACATGCCCGGGTTGTGGGATCGATTCCCAGTGGGGGGCTTGCAGGAGGCAGCCGATCCATGATTCTCTCTCATCATGAATGTTTCTACCTCCCTCTCCCTCTTCCTTCCTCTCTGAAATCAGTAAAAATATATTTTAAAAAATGAGCCATTTCAGCTTGAAAACAAAAATTTGGGATGGGGAAGTAGGACTGGTTGATTCCAGATGGACTGTGTGACTTAGGACTGAAAAGCAAATTTGTACTTTGGATGGAGATCAGCCCTGAACAGCTGTTCAGTTACGAGTGGTATGGGACATCTGTCCTCTCAAGAGGAACCAAAAAAGACCGTGTGGCTCTCAGATATCTGTCTTTCTAATAATTGAAGCATTTTTGAAGATTATCTTTCAGTTTCAGAGGAAATTCTAAAACTTTGTCTCATGTAAATATGGGTGTCTGTATAGGAAAGTTGGGCCACCTGAGCTGCAAAATGAAGGCATGCACAGCAAGACTGCTAGACTGGCCTGGGAGAGTGCTGGGATTATGTAACTCATGGGAACTCATTGAGAGCTCAGAGCTTAGTGAAGAGATCAAGGACTAATATTTAGATGGTGAAGTTTCTATTGGATATGAGGTAAGGTAGAGTTAATCATTTTTCAGAGATTCTAGACTCCAAGATGAATTTGAGAGAAATTTAAGAAAAAGAAAAGCATAACTATACATATTAATCGTACAGCCATTAGAATTACTTTGAAATGCTGTGATATTCTTAGCTGCCAACAACAATAATAGGGGTGGAGACTATTTATGAGTTTAGGATTCATCTTACCTCGGATGTGGTTGCACTTTCATTTTCAAACAAGAAGACCTGACATTTTGCTCTCGGTTACTGTAGCATATGGACCACTTGAGCTAACTTCTGTTAACACTCACAGCCTTGCCCAGCTGGAGTGGCTCAGTTAGTTGAGCATTGTCCTGTGCACGGAAAGGTTGCCGGTTCGATTCCTGATCAAGACACATACCTGGGTTGTGGGTTTGATCCCCAGGGGAGCATATGGAAGGTGACTAATAAGTGTTTCTCACATCGATGTTTCTCTTTCCCCCTCTCTCCCTTCCTCTCTCTAAGCATGTCCTCGGGTGAGTATTAAAAACAGTAATAATCACAGCCTTAAAAATTTAGTCTCTTTTATTGTTGGGTTTAACACTTGGCATGATTTATCTCCCTTCCTCCACTTTTTTCCAATCAGATTTATTGAGGTATGATTTACATGGAGTAAAATTTACCCTTTTTTTCAGTGACCTATTATGGATTCTGACAAATGCATAGTTACTCAATATCACCATGATTGAAGCATAGAACATTTTCATCATTCCAAAAAGTTTTCTCCCACTTGTAGTCATTCCCTTCCCTACGGTACCCCTTCCTCCAACCCTGACAACCACTGGTCTGCATCCTGTCCCTATAGTATATCTTTTCCAGATTTTCTATAAATGGAATCATATTAGGTAGCTGTTTGAATCTTGCTTTTTTTCACTTAGCATAGCATATTTGAGATCCACCGTGTTGCTGTGTGTATCAGTAGTTCATTTCTTTTTATTGCTTACTAGTATTCCATTGTGTGGATGGACCACAATTTGTTTATCCATGACCTAGCTGAAGGACATTTGATTGTTTCCAGTGGTTGATGACTCTAAGTAAAGCCACCAAAACGTTTACCTACAGGCTTTTGGGTGGACATGTATTTTCATTTCTCTTGAATACATGCCTGAGTGGGATTCCTGGGTTGTGTGGTAAGTGTATGTTTAACTGTAGAAGAAACTGCCAAACTGTTTTCCAAAGTGACTACCATTTTGCATCAGTGTATGAGTTCTAATTGCTCTACTCCTTGTTAGCATTTGATAAAGCTTGCATTATTATTTCTAATATATTAACATTCTAATAGGTATGTGGAGGATTCTCATAGTGGTTTTAATTTGTATTTCTCTAATAACTAGTAATATTAAGGATCTCTTCTAGTGATTCTTATTTAGTTGTGAAAGATTATAAATATATTCTGCTTGCTACCCTTAATATGTATTTTCAGATGTTTTCTTTTAGTCTGTAGCTTGTCTTTTCATATTCTTTTTAAAAAAATATATTTTATTGACTTTTTACAGAGAGGAAGGGAGAGAGATAGTTAGAAACATCGATGAGAGAGAAACATTGATCAGCTGCCTCCTGCACACCCCCTGCTGTGGATGTGCCCACAACCAAGGTACATGCCCTTGACCGGAATCGAACCTGGGACCCTTCAGTCCGCAGGCTGACGCTCTATCCACTGAGCAAAACCAGCTAGGACCGTGGTCGGCAAACTGCAGCTCACGAGCCACATGCGGCTCTTTGGCCCCTTGAGTGTGGCTCTTCCTAAGCCTTAGGAGTACCCTAATTAAGTTAATAACAATGTACTACCTATATAGTTTAAGTTTAAAAAATTTGGCTCTCAAAAGAAATTTCAATCGTTGTACTATTGATATTTGGCTCTGTTGAGTTTGCCGACCACTAGGCTAGGGCATCATCTTCTTTTTTTTTTTTTTTTTCTTTTTTTTAAAATATATTTTATTGATTTTTTACAGAGAGGAAGGGAGAGAGATAGAGAGTTAGAAACATCGATCAGCTGCCTCCTGCACATCTCCCACCGGGGACATGCCCGCAACCCAGGTACATGCCCTTGACCGGAATCGAACCTGGGACCTTTCAGTCCGCAGGCCGATGCTCTATCCACTGAGCCAAACCGGTTTCGGCGGCATCATCTTCTTAACAGTGTCTCTTGAAGAGTAGATTTTTATTTTTGGTATATTCAGTTAATTTTTTTTTTTAAGAAAAGGAAGCAGCCTCAGTGGTTTTTAACAAGGAGACACTTGGTACTTCTTCCTCAAAATACTCTTACATACTGTATTAACTCTCATTCTTCCTAGTTTACACTTAATATTGTCATCTATTTGGTTAAAAATTTAAGACCTTTTTCTTATTAAGTCAAGAAAAATCTAGGTCACTGGAATAAATTAAAATGACACCTGAGCCTGTTTTTCTCCATCCCCCAATAGTTTACTCTTTAACCTTCAGTTTGGCAGGGGTTATGGTTATTTTTAGAGTACAGGCAGTAGAGCTAATCTAATTAAGCTTCCCCGGCTACCTGGGGCAATGAGCTCATCAGCTCTTCCAAGCTCAGATTGGTTTGTTCTGGACTAGATTTTACATGGAAATCTGTCAAAGTAAAACTGGATTTGTTGGCAGTATAGTGCATTAAAGAATGAAGAAGGGCCCTGGCCGGTGTGGCTCAGTGTAGAGCGTTGGCCTACACACCAAAGAGTCTCAGGTTCAATTCCCAGCCCAGGTCAGGATTCGTATAGGAGGCAACCAGTCAGTGTTTCTCACATCGATGTTTCTCTCCCTTCCCCCTTTTTCCTCTCCCCTCCCTTCCCCTCTCCTTCCCTTCCTCCCTCCTTCCCCTTGCTAAATTCTGTGGCCCCTGAAATGTGACCTTTAGAAGCTATGTGCCTATATCAACTTAGTGATGAGAGTTAACATAAGCATTCACAGGGTTTTCTTTGTTTCTGATTTAGCACTGAATTCTGTCAACTTTTCTCCTCAGAGTTTCTTCTTGTAAGAACCTTAAACCAATTTCCCCAAAAGAAGAGGTCTGTAACCTCTGGGTATGGGTTGAACCTCATGGCTCTCCTTTGCCCGCTTCTCAGAGCTAAGCCGGCACGAGGCTTTGGTTCCTCCTGGTCATGGAGGCTGGGAAAGCCTCTAGAGCAGCGGTTCTCAACCTGTGGGTCGCGACCCCTTTGGCGGTCGAACGACCCTTTCACAGGGGTCGCCTAAGACCATCCTGCATATCAGATATTTACATGACGATTCATAACAGTAGCAGCATGACAGTTATGAAGTCGCCACGAAAATAATTTTATGGTTGGGTCACAACATGAGGAACTGTATTTAAAGGGCCAGAAGGTTGAGAACCACTGCTCTAGAGCCATTGTAAGTCTAAAGATCAGGCAGGCTGGGCTTCTGTAGAGGTGGATGAGACTCAGTTTTGAGGAAGGCTCTCGAACTGCTTTAGTCTTCTCTGGGAGTGAGTAATAGTGGGGTGGGAAGTGTAGCACGGTTGACAACTTTGATTCTAGAGGTGAGAAAATACCAGATCTGTTCTCAGTTGGCCATAAGGCATACTTATGATCTTAGTTTTTAATCTTCACAGAGTAGTGCAATTATTTTCCTCACTTTGTAGGACTTTTACAATTAATGTAATTAATTAAAACCCTAGGTGGGGAAGATATTCTTTAATATCACTGAGATATTAAAGAATATAAACAGGGACTGCTATGAGGGAAAAACAAGTGTTGTGTGAAGAATGCTGTACAAAAATATGTCATCGAAGTAGGAGGAGGAAAACAGCCTGCTCTGCAAACAGCTCTCCACTGTTTTTCCTTTGTGGCTTCACAAATCTGGGTTTGTTTGTTTTTTATATATTTTTTATTGATTTTTTTACAGAGAGGAAAGGAGAGAGATAGAGAGTCAGAAATATCGATGAGAGAGAAACATCGACCAGCTGCCTCCTGCACATCTCCTACTGGGGATGTGCCCGTAACCTAGGTACATGCCCTTGACCAGAATCGAACCCGGGACCTTTCAGTCCTCAGGCCGACGCTCTATTCACTGAGCCAAACCGGTTTCGGGCCACAAATCTGTTTTTTATTGGCTCTGTCTTTCATCCTCACTCTTCCAGGTGTTCTTCCCTCAAATTCAGCTTCAGTCCTGCTCTTGCATTATTTTCACTTCCCCGCTCTGGCCTACTATGGGCAAGCTTTGGGCAGCTGTCTCTTGGCAGAGGACACTGGCAGTAACTTGGATTTCTATAGAGGATAATAGGGGATAAGGTTAAGGATGGGGCTGCCTCTGGGATCATTGTTATGGGAATGAAAAGGCTGTTGAAAGATTAGAGGCCAGTGTGCTTGGGTACAGGACTGGAGTCATAATCATACTTTGTCTTTTATTACCATCGCCTTTTGTCAAGGCACTGAAAGGGCTTAAGAAAATTCTGGGCTGAATAATACTTTTCTTTGCTCTTTGGAATTTGCTCGCGGTGGGAGTGAGACCCTGAAAAAATAATGTGTTACAGTGGTATAAAAGGAAAAAAGCTAGGCACCCTGATTCCTAGTTATATTTTGCTAAAAAGACAAATCTGTTGAAAGTTGGTGGGATTGTGAAATGATGCTTGTTTTGAAATGGACTGAGATGGTTTAATACAAGTGTTGCCCTTTTCTTCCCCAGCTTTGTATTTGGTGACTATCATTAGTTGTAAGAGGAGGAAAAACCCTTTTACATTCTTTCTTAGAGGTCGGGGGCGGGGGGGGAGGGGGAGGGCCTCCGAGTTCTAACTCATCTCTGCTTCTTATAGGAATTAATACTGTATCTGCACCTATAAGTGTGAAGGTAGGCATCTGAGCAAACATAATGCCCAAGCTCTTACCCTACCTCATGAGCTTGATTTCTTTTATCTCTTTTTAAAAACCAAACAAAAACATTTTTATTCATTTTTAGAGAGAGAGGAAGGGAGAGGGAGAGAGAGATAGAAACATCATTGATCACCTGCCTCCTCCCCCGCCCCCCCTTGGGATTCGAGCCTGCAACCTGGGCATGTGCCCCGACTAGGAATTGAATCAGTGACCCCTTGGTGCATGGGTTAACACTCAACCATTGACCCACACCAGCCAGGCGCTTTCATCTCTTGGTTAGTGTCCAAAATTATATAAAGAGTCTGACCCACCTCTTCATGTTGTGTAGTATAGAGTTTGTAGATACATAAGTCTAACAATTATAACAAGATTTTTGCCTAGAGGGCAATGCTGAAGCTAGCTCTTTGTATTGAGTTAAGGCTCTCTGCTTATAATATACTGTTTGTTTGTTTTTGTTGTTGTTTTTTAAAATTTATCTTTATTGTTGAAAGTATTACAGATGTCCCCCCCCCCCAACCCCCACCCAGTGATCCCCTCCTCCCCACTCCTTTTCCCTCCCCAGACCTTCCCCCTCACTATTGTCTGGCCAGGGGCTATGCATATATGCATGTCTGTTTTTTTTTTTTAATTAAATCTTTATTGTTCAGATTATTACATTTGTTCCTCTTTTTTCCCCCCATAACTCCCCTCCTCCCAGTTCCCACCCCACCCTCCGCCCTCACTCCCCACCCACTGTCCTCATCCATAGGTGCACGATTTTTGTCCAGTCTCTTCCCACATCTCCCACACCCCTTTCCCCCCCAAGAATAGTCAGTCCATTCCCTTTCTATGTCCCTGATTCTATTATGATCACCAGATTATTTATTTGCTTGATTTTTAGATTCACTTGTTGATGGGTGTGTATTTGTTGTTCATAATTTGTATCTTTACCTTTTTCTTCTTCCTCTTCTTAAAGGATGCCTTTCAGCATTTCATATAATACTGGTTTGGTGGTGATGAACTCCTTTAGCTTTTCCTTATCTGTGAAGCTCTTTATCTGACCTTCAATTCTGAATGATAGCTTTACTGGATAAAGTAATCTTGGTTGTAGGTTCTTGGTATTCATCACTTTGAATATTTCTTGCCATTCCCTTCTGGCCTGCATGGTTTCTGTTGAGAAATCAGCTGACAGTCGTATGGGTACTCCCTTGTAGGTAACTGACTGTCTTTCTCTTGCTGCTTTTAAGATTCTCTCTTTGTCTTTTGCTCTTGGCATTTTAATTATGATGTGTCTTGGTGTGGTCCTCTTTGGATTCCTTTTGTTTGGGGTTCTCTGCGCTTCCTGGACTTGTAAGTCTATTTCTTTCACCAGGTGGGGGAAGTTTTCTGTCATTATTTCTTCAAATAGGTTTTCAATATCTTGCTCTCTCTCATCTTCTGGCACCCCTATAATTCTGATGTTGGTACGCTTGAAGCTGTCCCAGAGGCTCCTTACACTATCTTTGTATTTTCGGATTCTTTTTTCATTTTGCTTTTCTGGTTGGGTGTTTTTTGCTTCTTCGCATTTCAAATCTTTGCCTTGATTCTTGCGCTTCTCTGGTCTGCTGTTGGGAGTCTGTATAGTATTCGTTATTTCAGTCCGTGTATGCTTAATTTCTAGTTGGTTCTTTATCATAACATCGAGGGTCTCATTAGATTTCTTGAGGATCTCACTACATTTATCGGCGGCTTCTAGACAGTTCTTAAGAGACCTTAAAAGTGTGGTTCTGAACTCAATATCCTCCATTGACAGTTTTGTCCTGTTTCTTTGTCTCCGCATTTTTTATGCTTTCTTGGTGCACCCCCTAGTGGTCTTTGTGCGCAGTCTTGTTGTAGTTAAGCCTTGATTGTTGTCGGCAATCCCGGAGGTGATTTGACCTTCAGTCTAACTGGCTATGAGAGTCTGCTGTGTCTGCAGTGGGAGAGCTTCTGTGCTGGATCTCTAGGGCGGTGCTAATCTAGCGTTTGCCTGAGGCTATCTGGCAAATGGTTCTGCGCAGGGCTTGGGCGGGGCGGGTCCCCGGGGATCTACAGGGCGGGCCGGAGGGAGCAGTTATGTCTGCTCTCAGTTCCCTCCCTAGGGGCTCTGCCTCACAGAGTCCCAGCAACCACTGCAAACCTCGGAGAGAAAGCTGCCTTCGAGTTCCGACCGAAGCCAGACAGTCCCGCTTCTCCCGTTTGAGTCTGGGTCCCTAGAGACTCGCCCGGATCTGGAGCTCAGAGTCTGAAACTCCCTCCCTATTGAAACTCACTCCCGCCCTCCGCCTCCAGCCCGCTCCGCGTACACTCCACACCTTAGTATTTCATTTCAGCACTGTGCCTCCTCTGAGTCTGGGTATGATATTCTCTTTCCTCCTAGTTGTAGAATTTCCACTCAGCCAGCCTTCCTGTGGTTCTGGATGATGTCCATTCCGTCTTTTAGTTGTTTTTTGAAGTGGTTGTTCGAGGCAGCAATCTCCGACGTTAACCTATGCCGCCATCTTGGTTTCCGATACTTGCTTATAATATACTGTTACAGAAAAACCGGAGAAGAGCCAAGCAACTCTTAGAGAGATGGAGTTACATTTATTACGCGCAGGCCCAGAGGAAAATGTCTCTCAAATTCTGGGTGAAATCACACAGGAAGTTTCCTGTATTTATACTATCTTACCCTCTTTGTCCCCCCAGTATGGGGTTTTTCTGGTTCCCTTTGCAAGTTCTTTTTTTTTTTTTTTTTGAATGCTTGGAATAAGATTTGTTGTTTTTGCTTTTATTTTTATAAGGTTTCTCTCCCCCCCCCTTTTTTTTTTGAGATTATAAGGAACATGGTCACAACACACGTAAAGTCAGAAGTAGGAGAGAGAATGCTCTGAAGGCATATTTGGTCACCCGAAATCATTAAGCAAGACTAGCAAAAACATAAAGTGTAAAAAATACCAGAAAAGCCCTAGCTGGTTTGGCTCAGTGGATAGAGCATCAGCCCATGGATTGAAGAGTCCCAAGTTTGATTCTGGTCAAGGGAACATTGCAGGCTCGATTCCCCTACCCTGGTTGGGGCTAAGCGGCCCTTTGCAAGTTCTTAAAGGGCCCTATGTGCTGGTGCTTTGAGACCTCGACCAAAGGCTTGGCCTGATGCCAGCACTGATAACTTCGTCTGGGGAAGGTTTTATGGCCTCTCTGAAATGGGAGTAGTCTTATTTTCCTTATTATTTAAGCCAGCAAGCATTTACAGAAGCCAGATATAGCAGGGTTAAAATTTCAAACAGCAGTTTTTATATAAGATGAATGCTTCAATACTAGAGACCCGATGCATGAAATTTGTGCAAGAGTAGGCCTTCCTTCCCCTGGCTGCTGGGACTGGCCACTGGACCCGGGCTTTCCTCACAGAGGGAGGCCCTGCCCACCCACCGCAGCCTGCCAGTTGGTGGCCTGGGCCTCCCTCTGTGGGGCGATCATGGAGCGATGGCCGGGCTGGACCAATCTCATCGCACCTGCCTTGGCTGGCCTGGCACCAGTGGGTGTCAGAGTGTGGTCCTGGATGGTCCAGATGGTCGTTATGCTGTTCAGCTGTTCAGTCGATTTGAATATTATGCTTTTATTATATAGGATATCACTTGATATATGCCTACAGTTTCAAGTTTATTTCAGTTCCCGCTTTCCCATCTGAAAAATGCACTGCCAGTCACTCAGTAAGGTCAAGAGATTGCAGTTGACTTCCCAAAGATATGTCTCTTTATGAATTTAGGCATAGGGGGAAAATCTGGTGTGATTTCAGTAGCTGAGAAGCCCTATTGAGCACACACCAAAAAAAAAAAATCATTTTTATAAAAATGACAAAGGTGTCCATTGTTAAATCTCCTTGTTCCTTTTATCGTCTTTACAAGATTGTTTTCTAATTGTTATTTTTCCCCCTTCCAAATCCAGGCTGGCTACAATAAACATCAATCAAGATGTCCAGAAAAGGGAGCAGCACAGATGGCAAAACAGACTTAGCTAATGGTAAGGAGCCAAATTGAAGGTGAAGCTATTTTTGTTATATCACCTGAGGTTCTCCTCCCCCAAAGAGAGTGGAGACATGGATTTTAGTGGAGGGAAGGAAATCTTTCCTAAGAATGAACCCTTCTTAAGTTGTTTTGAGTACAGGAAATTACAGGGTTGAAATGCCTTGGACTGTCTGACACTTTTGCTCCTTCAACTTTTATCTGATTGTTTGCAAAAGATCAATAATAGAGTTGTGCCTCTAAGAGGTCAGATAGTTTGGAATTCTGAAAGTTTGTAAGGGTGGATAAAACCTAGGAAATGCTCTTAATAAAGGAGAAAAAGAACATCTAGTTGGTGGTGGGAATAAGAGAGTTGTTGGGAAGGTGAGGTTGTGCAGTTAGAATGAGAAGTCTCTTTTCATGGTAGATCATAGTTTAATAAAGATATTAGATAAGAGATGAAGATATAACCTAAACCGACTGGAATTGGGGTTTTCTTCCTGCTTTCTTTCCATTCATCCATCCATCCTTCCTTCCTTTTGCCAGTGCAGCCAAGTGGCTCTAGTGCAGGTTTGAAGGCAGGATGTGAATATTCTGATAGAGTTAGCTAACTGCCTGGGTTATTCAACCAATGCTTTAACCTTGAGCCAACTTCTAAACTAGGGAAACATCCATCAAATGGATATAGTAGTTGGGCACCACAGTGTCCAGCATTCCTCAGCACCTTGCAGGTCAGGATTATAGGCTAAAATCTATTTGATGTGATTGGCAGAGTAATGAAATCGATGAGGGGAAAGTGAGATTTTTCAACATGTTGTTTTATTGTCCCTTTTTTCTTTTCTTAATATGTGGTTCATATTATTCATTGGGCTTAGTTGCAAGACACAGCAATCTAGAAGGGTTTGAGGTATACAATTGATTTGGAGTTTTGCCATTAGCTAGATCAGGGATTGACAAACTACGGCCTGTAGGCCAAGTCTAGCCTGCCACTGTTTTTATAAAGTTTATTGGAACACAGTCATGCCCCATCCATTTACATAGTATTTATGATTGCTTTTGTGCTACAGCAGTGGAGTAGTTGTGACAGATATCCATATGGTCTATGAAGCCTTAAATTTTTACTGTCTGACCCTTGGCAGAAAAAAATTTGCTAGCCCATTGACTGTTAGGGTCCTCTTTCTGAGCTTGTCGTATGCTTTGGCCTTTATGTTGATGTGATAGAAGAGCTCCAAAATTGTCTTAATTTTTTAATCAAGATTTTAACAATGAATGCTAAGGGTTTGGCCTTTTATTTTTCCTTCTCCACAGAAGTGATAGGTGTGATATTTTATGCCTTCTCACCGCTCCAAATCTTAAACCAATCGCATTTCAAAAACCACACTATTAATCTTTCTCAGTATATGTAGCAGTTCTGGCCATTGTAGTTTGTAGGAGCAAATTGCTACACTGTCCCCTTTATCGTCCTAGTAGCCTAGTTGTTTTCACACTGAGTTCTTAGTTGAGGTGCTTTTTGAAAAGAGCTGTTTATGTCTCCCAACTTTCTGTCACTACTTGAACCAAAGCACTTACATTATCAGTTTTCTGTATTGGGTTTTGTCTAAGAGTTCATTGGAAGGGTGGGGGGAGGGTCCATTGCTACAAAGATTTTCAGAAATTACTGCTCTAATCTAGATGAATAAACAGTAAAGCGCTCCAATCCTTTGAATTTTTAAACATTAGTGTGGTATTAGAGTTGAAAAGCTCATACCAGAGTCACCCATAGTTGGTCTCCCTTTCCTAACAGCCTTTATTTCTGGCAAGATAAAATTTCTATTTAAGAAAAGAAGGCTGTGAGCAGTGTTTAAAGTCCTCAGTTCCCCTTCCTTCACACCTTAGGTTGGAAGTTGTGGCTGTAGAACATTGCCAAGTGCTTATTGGAATACAATTTAGTTGCTTTTTGATAGAATACAGTGTCTAATTGTAGGGGATTATATCATTCAATATGACACAGTTTTATAACTACCAACAGGGCAGGCCTAGAAGATGGTGAACTTGCTTTTCAGGTATCAGTGTAGTAGCTCTTCTTATCATGTTTATGTATGCTTCCTGATAGAACTTTGCCTCAGTTTGTAAAACTAAAAATAGTATTAAAATTATTAAATTAATGGAAGTAAGCCAGAATACATATATTAACAAAAAATGAGCAAGAACTCATTCAAATGATCACAATTCCCACTTTTCTACTTCTAGATTCTTAGTAGACCTTTCAGTTTAGAATTTGGGAGGTGGGAAGTAGTGGGAAATAGTCTAACTCCTTATCTACTGTCATAGTGATTTTATTCAGTTATTTCTCCATCTTTTTCTAAGAGATAGCCATGCCAACTCTTGCAGGGACAGCTATTCTTTTTCTTATATTTAGTTTATTTACTGTAACTAATGGATGCCCATCCAGCAGAACTGAGCCTAAGGTATCAAACATACTTTCCATACAGTTTGCCAATGCTTTGCCTTGTGAGAATTTATTATACTCTTGGGTTCTCCATTTCTTCAGTTCTGTTGAAGTAAGTACTCTTATTTGGGTGTGGCTTTGATCTTAGTTTTTTCAATTTCTTTTTTTTTTTTTTTAAATATATTTTATTGATTTTTTACAGAGAGGAAGGGAGAGAGACAGAGAGCCAGAAACATCGATGAGAGAGAAACATCGATCAGCTGCCTCCTGCACATCTCCCACCGGGGATATGCCCGCAACCCACGCACATGCCCCTGACCGGAATCGAACCCGGGACCCCTCAGTCCGCAGGCCGACGCTCTATCCACTGAGCCAAACCGGCCTCGGCAGTTTTTTCAATTTCTTATCCAACATTCCCTCTCAGAGAAAACTTTGACCAAAGTTGGTTTCTGGGTCTTTTGATGTGACAATTTCTTAGACTAAGGCAGAGAAATGCTTCTAATCACTATCCTATTTCCTTCTCTGTCCCCCCCTCAACTTCCCATTTTTCATTTACATGCAGGAAGCATGTCTAGCAGTCCAGAGGAGATGTCTGGCGCTGAAGAGGGGAGGGAGACATCCTCAGGCATTGAAATAGAGGCCTCAGACCTGAGCTTGAGCCTGACGGGGGATGATGGTGGCCCCAATCGCACCAGCACAGAAAGTCGAGACACAGATACAGAGAGCTCAGGTGAAGACAAGGACTCTGACAGCATGGAGGACACTGGCCATTACTCCATCAATGATGAAAACCAAGTCCATGATCGCTCAGAGGAAGAGGAGGAGGAAGAAGAGGAGGAGGAGGAAGAGCAGCCTCGGCGTCGTGTACAGCTCAAGCGGGCCAACCGTGACCAGGACTCATCAGATGACGAGCGGGCCTTGGAGGACTGGGTGTCCTCGGAAACATCAGCCCTTCCCCGACCTCGCTGGCAAGCCCTTCCTGCCCTTCGGGAGCGGGAGCTGGGTTCAAGTTCCCGCTTTGTATATGAGGCTTGTGGGGCAAGGGTCTTTGTGCAGCGTTTCCGCCTGCAGCATGGGCTTGAGGGCCACACTGGTTGTGTCAATACCCTGCACTTTAACCAGCGTGGAACTTGGCTGGCCAGTGGCAGTGATGACCTGAAAGTGGTGGTTTGGGACTGGGTGCGGCGGCAGCCGGTACTGGACTTTGAGAGTGGCCACAAAAGCAATGTCTTCCAGGTGAGGCAAGGGAGCTGAATAGCAATTGAGAAAATTAGGCATGAGTTGGACAAATCTGAGCTGTTCCCTGTAGTGAGAGCTGGTAGAAAGTTGTAGGAATTAGACATCAAACTCCGTCCTACCTTGGCTCTCATAATGCCTTGGAGGAGTTAGTACCCTGAAAGGCCTATGGCAAGCTTTTCTTCCCTTGAGCATAAAGACTGTTGGAAGTCTCATTATAGACAGGGTGCTTAAAACTCATCAGGAAGGAACCAGATGTGCCCTGGGAGGAGGCATAAGTGTAAGAGCAGAGACTATTGAGCCAGACTGCTTGGGTTCAAATCCTAGCCCTATCCTTTATTAGCTAAGTGATTTTTGGCAAGTTATTTAACCTCTGTCTTAAGTTTATTTATCTACCATATAGGTCTAATAACAGAGGGTTATGAGGATTAAATAATAGAAACTAAGCAGTTAGAATTATGTCAGGTACTTAGTAAATATTTGACATTAATTAATATTGTTACTCTCTGAAGATTTTACTCATCAGTGAAATACATCATATTGGTACTGACCATTTATCTCTAAGCATGTTCTCTCTTTTCCCAACATCCCTTTAATTTACTTTGTAGCAAATTTTCCTTACTCTTCTCCCCTAGTAGGTGGAGTCCTAGTTCACCTGAGCATTTATCCTGTACCACTTCAACCTTCCAGAGTCAACTGAAATGCTTTTATATCAGAGAATTTTTTCCCCTCTCACTCTCCTTTAACTCATGGAAGAAATTAGACTTGAACCAATTATGTTAAAGTGGGAGAGCTAGATTTTCATCTGTTGTGAAACAAAAGGGGGTGAGTTGGGGTTCTCATTTTTTTTTTTTTCTCAAATTCACCTCCTGAATTTCTTTTGTGTGTCCCTTTTTTTCATTCTTAACACCCCAGGCAAAGTTCCTTCCTAACAGTGGTGATTCTACCCTGGCCATGTGTGCCCGTGATGGGCAGGTGCGGGTAGCAGAGTTGTCTGCCACACAGTGCTGCAAGAATACGAAGCGTGTGGCCCAGCATAAGGGAGCGTCCCACAAGGTAAGTAAATCTTTGCCCCGAAGGGTGTGCAATTCAGCTCCTCTGTGGATCTCACCAAGGTCTTCTTGTATCTGTATTAAATGTAGTTACCTTCCTCCCTTCTTTTAGTCCTAAGATTTGTACATAAGAAGGGAGAGAAAGCAGCCACCATCCTAAACTTCTTGGAAGGCAAGTATTTGAGAGATCTGTAAATCTTGCGCATGTAATATTAATTGATTATTCCTAACCCCTAAGCTGAACCATAGTGAGTTGGAGATCCTTGAGGTCTCCTATGCCTTCCAAACCTTTAAACTCTACTCTGATCACTATTGCTGGGAGCTCTATTTAGACCTGGGAGTATAGACCAAACAGTCATGGTGGCAGCCAGTGAGGAGCTGCCTAGTCTCAGAGTAGGTACCATGTTCTTCGTGTCATGGAAAGACGATGGGTCTGCTCTTAAAAGCCTAAGCTAATATATAGGTGGACCTGGAGTATCCTTTTCTAGATGGCTCAGGCAATGTGAAAATTATGTATTTCTTTGAATCTTTGTACCTCCAATGCACTCGATAACTAATTTATAGAACTAAGATACAGGGAAATGAAACTTGGGCACCCTTTCTCTCCCTACCTAAGGATGGGGAATTGATTTTATTTGAGAATAAGCCCTAATCTCTGATGTTTTCCTTTGGTATCACTGTCTGTTCAAATCCCTTGGGAACTTAGTTAAAATAGAAAATTACCTGTCCTTTTGACTTGTATAGCGTAAACAAGCTGTAAGTAATTTACACAGAACAAGAGAGGATGGGCTTAATAAATTATCACCTTTCCTGCTGACACATTTTAAATGCAGCCCTTCTAAAGATAAAGGGATGAACTAAATAACCTCTAATTCTAATCTTTAGAAACCTCATCCTTTCCCTTTTTTCTCCTACAGTTGGCCCTGGAACCAGACTCTCCTTGTACGTTTCTATCTGCAGGTGAAGATGCAGTTGTCTTCACCATTGACCTCAGACAAGACCGGCCAGCTTCGTAAGTAAGCTAGTAGTCCTTTCACAGAACTGGCTGTCTTGGCCTTGAAAATACTCCACATGGCATAGGTAATACTGAGTTCTCTGGTCCATCAGAATGGTCCCTTTGTTCCTATGAGAAGCAGATTAGGATTTAGGAATTCCTTACTTTGTTGCTGTTTGTTCCTCAGAAGTGAAGTGCCATTCAGTCTTTTTGTTTCTAAAGCAGAGTTCGGTTATCTTATTATATGTGGGCTTTAATAACTTTTGATTCTCTTGTGTACCACTCAGCTTACCCACAAGAAGCATATTACTCTACAAAGCAGCTTAGAGATATGGTCCTATGTAGTTTCAATTTAATTACGTATCAAAATGTGTAAACAAATTATAAATTTTGAACAGAAATATCGGTATATATAGAACTCCATCATATTACAGCTCCTTTTTACATCAGTTTGAGCTCCTGTGTAAATTATATTTTTTCAGCTGTGTGATACCATAGCATCTTGTTTGGCTCCAGGCAGTCTGGGTGTGTGTGTGTGTGTGTGTGTTTCTCTCACATGCATGCACACACAGGAAATTCAAATAAAAAATATACAGACAAAATGCTCCCTCATGCACACCTCCCTTGGCCCCCACTTTTCTGGCTGTTGGTAATCATTGTTAACAATTTTAAATACCTTTCCAATCCTTTTTGTATACTTTTGTGTGTCTTAATATGTATACTTTTATGCAATCCTTTTTGTATACTTTTCCCTATAAGTAGGATAATTAATATAGAAACTTGTCTGCAGTTTGCTTTTTTCATATTATGCTGTATTTTGGAAATCTTTCCCTGTCAGGCCATAAAGGCCTACCCCATTTTTTAAAAATATATTTTTATTGATTTCAGAGAGGAAGGAAGAGGAAGAGAGATAGAAACATCAATGATGAGAGAGAATCATTGATCGGCTGCCTGCTGAACGCCCCCTACTGGGGATCGAGCCCGCAACCCAGGCATGTGCCCCTGACTGGAATCGAACCTGGGACCTTCAGTCCGCAAGCCGACTCTCTATCCACTGAGCCAAACCAACTGGGGCCCTACCTCATTTTTTAACCATGACATATACATTATAACATGGCATACCACAGTTCATTTAACCATGACCTTGTTGATGAGTTATCTAGATTAGTTATTGTCTTGTTAGTCTTAAAAATCATAACAAATCTTGTATGTTAATACTAAAATTAAGGGATGTATGTCACTGATTTATATAGTATACAAGTAAAATAGTATAAATTAATTTAGGGAACATACGCTTAAGGCTGATTATTATTAAACATAAGTATAGAAAAAGTTGATTGTGGAAGAGTCTCAAAAACTACTTAAATGACAGAAATGTTTTAGGCTTGCAGAAAAGAGATACTAGTTATTTATATAAACCTTCAAGAGGATGAGGTTTGGGAACTATTTGGCTTATACTGGAAAAGGAACAGGACTGGGTCGAAGGGATCTGCCTTCCAGTTGCTAGCCTGCAGTTATTTAGCGCTGAGAAAATAATTCAGTCTCTTGAACTGAATGATTTTTGTTATTTTCAGTTCTGAAGTGCTGTGATGATAATGGAACGTTAGCAAGTTTTCAAGAGGGGTGGGGTAGGGCAAAGATGCAAAAAATTATATGAATTTGTCTGGTCTGCTCTGGTGAAGAGTTGTGAAGCAGCATGAGATCTTATCCTATGGATCAAAGTGAGAGGAAAAGTATTGTTAGGCCATAAGGAATTGGGAATCTGGTTCTAGTAATGAGCAGAGTACTCAGCTTTGGGAAGTCATTGAATTTGGGATGAAATGATAGCAGAAAATCTGGCTGAGAGATGACCAATGGATCTAGACCAGTGGTTCTCAACCTTCCTAATGCCACGACCCTTTAATACAGTTCCTCATGTTGTGGTGACCCCCAACCATAAAATTATTTTCGTTGCTACTTCATAAGTGTAATTTTGCTACTGTTATGAATCGTAATGTAAATATCTGATATGCAGGATGTATTTTCATTGTTACAAATTGAACATAATTAAAGCATAGTGATTAATCACAAAAACAATATGTAATTACATATGGGTTTTCCGATGGTCTTAGGTGACCCCTGTGAAAGGGTCATTCGACCCTCAAAGGGGTCGCGACCCACAGGTTGAGAACCGCTGATCTAAATGATAGATGGGATAGGAACTAAAAAGGGGAATATAAGAGAAACTTCACGTAGGAGGATGCCCAAATTCTGGATTTGGGGAATAAGATGCAGTGAGCCTTCAAAAAGGTTTTGCTTTAGGGATTGAAGAACAAGTAGAAGGCTGGAATGAGGTGGGAGGCTGAATGTGAAGGTCATGGCCAGGCACTGTTGTGTGAAGTTGGCATAGGGGAATTTTTCTTTTGTGTATATACAAGGTGGGGCAAAAGTAGGTATATACTTGTTTGTATTGAAAATAAGAAAATAATAAATAATAATACAAGAATAAACTGTGTTTGGGTACTCACACTGTAAACCTATTTTTGCCCCATCCTGTGTGATAGTCGAGTCTCTGGAAGCTGGTGGAATTAGCTGCCGTCTTAGGGAAGAGTTGCGTTTGGAGCTGTGGGTAACTATTCCTTTAGCTCCTGGAAGCCGGTTTGAGAGACTCCTCAAAGGAATGTTTTGGTCTGATCTGTAATTATCTTTCCATATTTGCTGGAACATACCTGCTCTTTAAAAAGTTGTAGATTTGAAGACAAAACTTAGTGGATTTGTTTCATATGGTTTCTTTTGTATGCTGCTTCCCTCTGCCATAATTAATATGTGTCCTCACCTGAGGATATATATTCTTACTGATTTTTAGAGAGGTGAGGAGAGAGAGAGAGAGAGAGAGAGAGAGAGAGAGAGAGAGAGAGAGAGAACAGAGAAAGGGAGGAAGGGAGGGAGGGAGGGAAGGAGAGAGAGAGAGAGAGGGAGGGAATGAAACATTGATCTATTGCTTCCCATATGTGCCCTGACTGGGAATGGAACCCACAACCTTTTGGTGTACCGAATGATGCTCCAGCCAACTGAGCCACCTGGCCAGGGCTGATGAATCATTTTTATAGCACCATTACATGTTCTCCAGAGAGCTCAAGGTACTCTGTGCATTTATCCATTGGGAGAGAGAATTGTTTAAGTAAATAAATTGCAAGATAGAAAGATTAAGCTCTGTCAGGATTACATGACAGTAGAGCCAATATTTTATAATCCTCACAGTTTCTTCATTTTGCTTCCACATGGCAACCTTTATATTTGCCTGACCCTTTTGAAAATCCAAATTGCTGAGGAAATAAGATAGTCCTGTGAAAAGAAGCAGCTATTTTTCCCTGTCAGAAACCCAATTAACACCATCTCTTCTCCATTGCTAGTGGGTTCCTGAAACTCTTGATATTTCTGCCTAGTGTTTTTGAGAGTGTCTGTGTTTTCCCTAATGACATTCCTTTTTAATGACCTCTGTACACTATTCTTTTAATGGAAGACTGCAGAGATTTTTCAAAGCAAGTATAATCTCTCCACTTTGCCTGGAGCAGGTCTTGGCTGAGGGGATGCTAAAAATCATTTCTTTACAAAAAACTGGTTGTCATGATTATATTTCTTTCAGTTTCCATAGTAACAGAAATGAGCAAAAACTTAGATTAAAAACAAAAGCTAAAGCCCAGTTCTTTCCTTTCATGTCTTTCCTTTTCTGTAAATTTACTAATCTTTATGATGTCATATTTGACTGGATACTGAGATCTGGAAAGACGATTCATAGTGCTACCCTTAAGGTGGGACAGATTATGGCTAAAAGCCAGAATCTTCTGGGTAAAACTGAAATTTCATAGTATTTCCTCAGAGCCAGAAGCCCTGCTAAGGATTCCCTTTTTTTGGTGGTACAACCAGACGAATAATTTAGATATTTTTTTCCAGATTTGAAAACTGCTATCTTGCCCTAGTTGGTTTGGCTCAGTGGATAGAGCATTGGCCTGCGGACTGAGGGATGCTAGGTTTGATTCCGGTTATGGGCACATGCCCAGGTTGCGGGCTCGATCCCCAGTAGTGGTTGTGCAGGAGGCAGCCGATCAGTGATTCTCTCTCATCATTGATGTTTCTATCTCTCTCTTCCTCTCCCTTCCTCTCTGAAATCAATAAAAATATATATTTTTTAAAAAACCACACCACTGTCTTCAGCATGATCACTTTGTAAGTTATATAAATGTCTGATCATGGGGTTGTACATCTGAAACTAACGTAATATTATATGCTAACTCTAAAGAAAAAAATATATATATATAAAACAGCTCTATCTTCATAAGAATCTCCTCTCCTAATTTACTTCAGATAAGGGAAGAAGAATGCTGTTTCGTTTGGATTGCCTCTGTGCTAGAAAACTGTGGCTTGTCATTCTGTGTGCATTTTTATTTATTTATTTATTTTGGTTAATCATCAAAAGATATTTTTCCATTGAATTTTAGAGAGAGTGGAAGGGAGGGGGAGAGACAGAGAAATATTGACATGAGAGAGACATATCAATTGGTTGCCTCCCACATGTGCCCTGACCAGGGTCTGGGATCATGCCTGCAACCGAGGTATGTGCCCTTGACCAAATGAACCCAGGACCCTTCCATCTGAGGGCCAATGCTTGATCCACTGAGCCAGACTGGTCAGGGCTACGGTGTGCATTTTAAACACTGGATTTTAAGTGACACTTTTCTGGAATCTAGGAGATAGATTCTGATCTTAAGGTCTTTTCTGTCCACTGTTTTGTGATTCATCTTCCCCTCATTCCCTGCTCCCAGGTGATATGGAATATGTATTTATGAATGATGGGAAGATGTGAATAGTATTGTCTGTTTAATGTTAGGTTATCATATTGGATCCCAGCTAACCTGAGAACTACCTGAGGAACAATACTTCCATATACCTTTAACTTATACTTCTTGAGGAACACCAGAAAAATGACTTCATTACATTTTTTTCCCATTTCCAAAGTAGCATTTAGTAAATATATGGGAAGGGGGTTTTTGTCTTATGTTCAAAACAAACATTACTCTCTCTGCTGTCACTTGCCATGACCATCTGTATCTGGGAGAATATAACTTTTATGCTTTTCTATTCTTAAAGGAAGCTGGTGGTGACAAAAGAGAAAGAGAAGAAAGTGGGGCTGTATACAATCTATGTAAATCCTGCCAATACTCACCAGTTTGCAGTGGGTGGACGAGATCAGTTTGTAAGGTGAGTCTGTGGCTTTTCTGTGTCTTTGAAAAGAGTTTGAGACTTCTGATGCATTTTGTACTATCAGGTGTCCCTATGAAAAGGTATGAATTGCCTAGGAATCCATTAGCCACCATCTTGAGTTTTTTACTCTCTTCCAAAAGAGTTTAGTTCCTGGTGGGGTATTCTGCTCCCTAATGTAACAGTCTCTGAGGGATGGTTTACCATAGGAATAATCAAGTTTTAAAGAACTTTGATGAATTGACCAAGGTTCCCACGTAGCAGTTAAGGCATAATCCCAAGTGTTGTTTTAGTAAATAACCCCCACCGTTTTCATATATAAGTTAACATGCACTAGAAGTTTGAATGCTGGTTTATGATACAGAAATGATTTGACTTCGGAGTGCTTGGTGTGAACTCAGAACTTTTGGCTTCCATTGTCTTGAACCATATTTCTTTGTAGTGATATTTTTGTTACTGTGAATATCTGTTGTAACACTGGTTATTAAGGTAGGTATATATCCTAAGGAAAATGGACTTCATGGAATCAATCCCCAGGTATATTAATTCCCTTCTGGCCCTTAGCCATAAATTGTACTCCATCCCTATCCAACTGGCCTATTTTAACTCTATATTTCTTTTGTTGCTGAGGGATTATCAGTTTGAAAAGGAGGAGGAGAAGGGATCCCTAGAGAATTGAGTGACTTTGTTTTCCTTTCCTGATGGTGGGTGAAAAGCATTATCTTCTTTCAGTGAGATCACATTTTGTAACTATATTCTGAAATTAATTTTATTTATAGGAAAGGGAAAGAAAAGTAATAAGGCTTTCCCTATGAAGAAGGAGGACAAAGAGTGTTAGATACCAAGGAACACGGAATAGTTCACACAACCAAATATTAAACGTTTTTTACTAATTTACTGACTTGCTGAAGTTTATGATGGCTTAGTGACATTTGAGAGCTGTGTTTAGACTTAATATAGAAAGAAAACAATTTGATTAGCAGGTAATATACATTTGCTGAAGCGTAGTAATTGGTAATACAACAATCTCTTTTTTATTTTAATTTTTGTATTTATTGATTTGAAAGAGGAAGAAGGGGGGAGAGAGAAAGAGAGAGAGAGAGAAAGAAACATAGATTTGTTGTCCCACTTATTTATGCATTCATTGGTTGAGTCTTATATGTACCCGACAAGGGATCAAACCCGCAACCTTGGCATATTGGGATGACGCTCTAACCAACTGAACTACCCGGCCAGGGCCTTATTCCTCTTTTCTTTCTGTGGTTCATTTAGCAAACATTTCCTGGATATTTTATTTATGCAGGATATTAAGCAAGAGATTGTTGAGAATATAAGCATATATTGATTCATTTATCTAGCATTTACTGAATATCTGCCGTGTGCTAGATACATACTTAGACAGTCTCTGCCTTCAGAAAGGATTCTGGAGAAACCTACGTAAGGATTACAAATATGAACTAATATGCCCAGTGTTACTCATCTAGTAAGTGGCAGAGTTAGTATTTGAACTCAGATCAGACTCCTTAAATGTAGTAAAAACCATTCCATTGAGGAAGCATTAAAGACAAGTGGGGAATTAGTATTTCAGGTAGAGAGGACAGTATGTTTAGAGATAACAAGATGTGACATGGTATGTTCAAGGAAGCGTCGTCTTTATTTGTTGTTTTGTATAATGTATGGGATCTTTGAGAAGTAGTAGGCAGCCGTACTAAGGAGTTTAGACTTTTTTTTTTAGTAGAAAGCACAAAACCACTAAAGATAAGCAGGAAATTTATATAAAATTTTGCATTTTAGACATAATTCCAAACTGGAGACAGTATAAGCAAAGAAATTGGTTTAGAAGGATTCTACATATCACGTAAGCAAAATTTGATTAAGGGTGGAGAAAGTAGATATAGTCAAGAAATTCAGCCAAAACCGGTTTGGCTCAGTGGATAGAGCGTCAGCCTGCGGACTGAAGGGTCCCAGGTTCGATTCCGGTCAAGGGCATGTACCTGGGTTGCGGGCACATCCCCAGTGGGAGATGTGCAGGAGGCAGCTGATCGATGTTTCTCTCTCATCGATGTTTCTAACTCTCTATCTCTCTCCCTTCCTCTCTGTAAAAAATCAATAAAATATATTTAAAAAAAAAAAAAAAGGAAATTCACCCAGGGAATCTAATTGACAGGAAGGAAATTAGTTCTATAGGAGAGAAAGTACTTGATTTTTAGCTTGGTCACTTAAATTCAGGATAATGCCATTAACAGAGATTTAGGGGAAAGGGTAAGTTTAGAATGAGTTTAATTTTAGAAGAAAGAATGAGTTTACTCTTGGGCATCTCAGTATAACTTAAGTTGGCACATAGATATAAATCTGGATCTCAGAATAAGTTTGGGTTGGAGATTCAGGTTTATGAGACGTGTTCGTAGAAGGTAGTGAAAGCATTGATAATGGAATTTGATCACTAATGGAAAGTATTGATCAGACTTCTCTCCCCCCCACCTCCCTTTGAATCTCTGGCCTCTTTGAGAATATACGGAGAAATATCCCTTCTCCCTGGAAAATACACATAAGTACAGTTTCTGGATGTTCACATACTACTAAGATGCTAGGTTAAAATTTCCTTATAAAGAGTCAGGAGAACTTAAGACTAAACCTCTGTGGAAGGTCAGTATTTAAGGGATAGACAAAGAAAGACAGGCCCATGAACAACATTGAGGAGTGGTTGGACATCAAGGAAAGAACGTATTTTAGGTGAAGGAGTAATGAACATGTCAGGACAAGAGAGAAAGGCCTGAAAAGTATCTTGTTGGCATTGGCAATTTGGTTTACTGATGACTTTAGCCCAGCCGTGGGCCAACTACGGCCCATGGGCCAAATCCGGCCTGTTTGAAATCAATAAAACTAAAAAAAAAAAAAAAAAAAAAAAAGACCGTACCCTTTTATGTAATGATGTTTACTTTGAATTTATATTAGTTCACACAAACACTCCATCCATGCTTTTGTTCCGGCCCTCCGGTCCAGTTTAAGAACCCATTGTGGCCCTCGAGTCAGAAAGTTTGCCCACCCCTACTTTAGCCAGAGGAGCTCAGTGGTGAGTTGAGGGCCAAAGCTAGGTGGGAATGGTTTGAGAAGTGAATAGGAAGTGAGGAAGTGAAAATATTGAATGTAGATTACTCTTTTCGTAATTTGACTCCAAGGAAAGGTCAATCAGTAGAAGGAGAATTTTTAGAAAATGGACAGACAGTGATGAGGAAGAGGCTAAGAATGGAGTAATCACCAAAGTTATTGGAGGAACGAGATTAAGAGCAGCTGTGGAGGCTCTGAGATTGAAGGAGAATGATGGGTGTGGACATTGGAGCTTGTGTGTGTGTGTGTGTTTTAAGTATATTTTTATTGATTTCAGAGAGGAAGGGAGAGGGAGAGAGAGACAGAAACATCAATGATGAGAGAAAATCATCACCTCCCTCCCAGCCAATGGGGATCAAGCCCTCAACCCAGGCATGTGCCCCTGATCTGAATCAAACCTGGACCCTTCAGTCCGCAGGCCAACGCTCTATCCACGGAGCCAAACCGGCTAGGGCTGTCTTGTTCTTCACTGTATTTTCAGCACCTAGCATAATACTTGGGACATGATATGTGTCATAAACATTTGAATGAATGATTAAAGTTTGAATTGGAGAGATTAGGGAAGGTGAAGATAGTTTGGTGCTTGATGGGAATGAAAGAAGGAGAGAGTAAGTTTTTGACATTTTCATTGCTTCTCCCACCATAGGATTTATGACCAGAGGAAAATTAATGAGAATGAAAACAATGGAGTACTCAAGAAATTCTGTCCTCATCACCTGGTAAGAGTCATGAAGGGCCAGTGGCTCTAGGCTTCTCTGACTCGACCCCAAGGCTACTCCCAAACTTATTGGTATAGTGGGAAGAGCTTGGACTTTTGAATCAGACACCTGGATTTGAATCCTGGCTCCACCACTTACCGTCTTGTGATCTTGGGCAGTCACCTCACCTCTGTTGGTCAGTTTTCTTACTGACAACATAGACGTAAATGCCTGTGCCATGATGGTAAGGCTCAATGAGACAACGAATATATAAAGTGGCTAGCACACAGAAGATAGCCGACAGAAAGCCCTCTCCCCCAGAGATGGTTACGTCTCATCGGTTGTAGTCCTCTCTCTGTCTCTTTCTCTCAATCTCTGGGAGAACATTAGGGGAGTTGGAAGGAAAACCTTTTTCCTGAAGATGGTATAACAAATGGGGGTGGGGGTAGGGCATCAGTCAGTATCTGCTCCTTATTGCAGGTGAACAGTGAGTCCAAAGCAAACATCACCTGTCTTGTGTACAGCCACGACGGCACAGGTACGTGAGCAGGGCCCAGCTCCTAGGCTGGCATGCCCCCTCTGTCTAGGAAGCTGCTGAACAGTGAGGCATGTGCCCTGTAGTGCTCACCACTGTGCTAGAGCTCCAAGTAGTTGCTGATGGTGAGCACACAGTGGGAGGATGCAGCAGATGACCCTTGGAGATGCCAGGTACACTGTGGAATGCTGCAGATGAGATTTGACAGGGCCTGTCCTGAAGTCCAGACCACATGCCTGAGCAGGTGCTTAAGCCTTGACTTGTTCCTGAGTTAATGGGTGTGATCTTGAGCATTCTGCTACCCCAGTGTGGCAGCGTGTTCCTAGTCTGCTTGAGACAGCTGACTTGCCTGCTGTTCCAATCGAGTAAGATGGGTGTTAATATACATGGGTGTTAGGAAGGGGGCACTACTGGCAAGAAGCCCCACCCCTACCCCCAGCTCCCGATCCCAACTTTTTTTTCAGCCTTTGCCTTCACTGCTGTGTGCTTGTTCTTGGCAGAGCTCCTGGCCAGTTACAACGATGAAGACATTTATCTCTTCAACTCCTCTCACAGTGATGGGGCCCAGTATGTGAAGAGATATAAGGGCCACAGAAATAACGCCACAGGTGAGGCTGTCTTTCTGGGTTTTGGTAGCCAAGTCTGCTGGCTTGGAGAACCAGTGTCTCGTTCGGGTTATGCAAATAGGAACTTCCTACAGGAGTAGACTGCCTGCCACTGAGGGCTGTGGGAGGGGATCCCTAATTGGGCTGGAGTTGTCGTGGGCCTACTTTGCTAGAGGAGAGAGGGTTTGGGGGCATCTCTCACCTCTGCAATTATTTGGTTTGGGCATAAGGAGACTGGACTATTTTTCTTATGGTTTCAGTTAACCTCAGGATTCAAAGGCTTGTTAAGGAAGTCTGGGGAAGCCCTCCTCAGTCAGTGGTACTGGATTGCCTAACGGGGTGACTCTGTACTTGTAGAGAGGAGGAGGAGGAAGTGATTCTTTTGAATGAAGCAGAGGAGGAGGAATGGTGTAGTACCTCGCCCAAGTTTGTAATGGAGTTTGTCCTTTTTGTTCTGTCTTGTTCTTTGCTGCACAGTGGAGTCATGTGATAGTCTTTTAAAAATACCAGTGCCTGGCTCCCAACGCCAGGCATTCTGATGCAATTGGTAAGGGATGTGGCCCGATTGGGATGCTGAAAGCCCTTTACACAATTCTGATGTACAGGAAAATTGGGGAATCACTGCTCTTCGTTATTGTTACCATGCCTAACAGATATCTGTCGTAATTTTGATTTGGAGAGAGCTGTTAGTTTTCCTTTTTCTCTTGAGCTGGTGAGAAGAGAGGGAAAACCTGTACTTGGATCTTAGTCCATGGCCAGACAGAGGGAGGGCCAGTCCCATTTCTGGAAAAGACTGGCATCATAGTTGGGACTCCTGGCTTCTTTCACTAACTTGAGAGAGTGGAGCCCCGTTGTGCAGAGGCTTGGTAACAAGCACAGTTTAGATGCTGCTTTAGGCAGTTGTGATGTGCACCTCCATCAGTCTCAGGTCAGCTGATGAAAGAAAGTGTTGGCAAGGTACCAATGAAGTATACATCCCAAGAAAATCCTAGGGCCTAGGACAGAGCTGCCTAGTAGTAGGCAGAGCTGGGGTGATTCAGATTGGGACAGTAAGGCATTAGTGAGGCCTGTGGTTGCTTGAAAGGGTGTGGAGTGATGAGACTTAGACTATTGCTAGGGACTGCCAACTCCTCAGCCCTTGGGTCCCTTTGGACAATAGCAATAGTCTCAGGGACTGGCATGATTCTTGTTATGACTATTATACATATGTATTCCCTTGATAGTTCTGTGAAAATGAAAGGCACTCTGGCTCTTAGCTGTTTTAGAGTTTGTGACTAAATTCCTTCTGAGGTAAATATGTATAGGCCTGATGCCAACCGTCATGTGGTTTATTCCCTCATTTATCATTTCAGTTAAAGGCGTCAATTTCTATGGCCCCAAGAGTGAGTTTGTGGTGAGCGGTAGTGACTGCGGCCATATCTTCCTCTGGGAGAAATCATCCTGCCAGATCATTCAGTTCATGGAGGGGGACAAGGGAGGCGTGGTGAGTATGGTGTGCTGGTGGGCTGGCTCCCTGCTCTCCAGTCATTAAGGTAGGTTTTGGCAGGGCCTCTGAATTCCCACTGTGACGACATGATACCATGTCTTAGAGGGCTGGCCAGCTACAAGACAGTGTGGTCTGGGAGAGCTGAGATTTCGATAGGATATTTTCTTCCTTTTCCTATCTTTTGCCCCTGTAAGACATGGCTTATTGAAAAGAGAAATGGATCTTAGGGAAGAACCTCTGGCCTGAGTGAGGTATCTCTAGGCATGGACCTTTTGCAAAAGGAAAGCATGAAAGTTGAGTGGGTATCATCCTATATAATGCCAAAGAGGTCTCCATGTCTCCTCCCTTACCAGGAGCTAAGTAGTGATCTTAGCTAGATTCTGGATCAGTAGATATAAGTTGGAAGGAGCATTTTTCAGATAATTGGGAAAATCAGAAAAAAGGTCTGTATATTAGATAAATAGCATTCAGTGTTAAATTTATTTGATGTGGTGATAGCATTCTATTTATAATCCTTGTACTTAGGAGATATATATTAAGTATTTAAGTGTGAAGTGTCATGCTTATATTCAAATGGCTACAAACACACAACATATGTGAGAGAACAAATATGGTCAAAAAAATTTTTTTTAAATAATGGCTGGGCAGCCTGCTTTACAAACCATGATCACATCCGTCTGCTTGTCCTTTGACTTCTCCAGACAACCTCCATAGAGATAGGGCACAAAGGAAGCATGAGGATCCTGAGTTGGGGAGTGAAGCGTGGTCAGCTTAAGATGTATCTGGCTAACCATATATATTTTTTTCTTTTTTAAGACCCAGAGTCACAAAGAAGTTGAATAGCTTTCTGTTGTCAGGTTTTTGGACTGCAGGAGAGCTGAGCGAGGCTGCTTGGGAGACTACATTGTGCTGGTTACCCAAGGCAGTCTGCTTAAGAGCCTCTGAGGATGGCTGGTCAGCTTCGTCTCTCCCTTTTCATCCTCTGAGCTGTGGAGAGCTGCAAAGAGCCCAGCCATCCTCTGATGAGGTTCCCCCCGAGAGTGGTGTTACAATTTAGAATCGTTTCTTGCAATCGGGACCCCATTCCTCTGTGTGTTTCTTGCCCTGGTGTGAGGCTATTTGAGATTTTCTTCTGGTTTCCTGTACATTTTTTGGACCTAGAACCAGTAGATATTCAAGACTTCTATGGCCTGAGTATAAGTGAAGAGGAATCTAGAACTTGAAGGTGTGTCTGTTGCCTGCTTCATTTTCTTTATTTTTAAAAAATATATTTTTATTTATTTCAGAGAGGAAGGGAGGGGGGGAGAGAGAGAGAGAGAGAGAAACATCAGTGATGAGAAAATCATTGATTGGCTGCCTCCTGCACCCCCCCCCCGCCCCCCCCCCCCCCCCCCCGGAATTGAGCTCACAACCCAGGCATGTGCCCTTGACCGGAATTGAACCCGGGACCCTTCAGTCCCCAGGTCGGCGCACCATCCACTGAGCCAAACCCACTAGGCCGCCTGCTTCATTTTCTACCCTTAAGTCCTCATCTATCATCTGCAATGAACAAACCCAAAATAATGGAGTCTTAATGAGAATTCTATAACAGGCATGTAGTCAGAAGGAAGGCAAAAGGGGCCAGTGAATCCTTTCTTGATTATAAATTGTTGTCTTGAATTCCGTTGCAGAGATGCAGAGCTGCGCTATTCTCCAAAATCACTTCTCAGGCCAATTTGCTTTCAGCTCAGCCACTCTTAGGGTTTGATGATTAGTCTAGGTGCCCAGATGAAGAGGGTAATTGCTTGTGTTTGGGTGGTCATGTGAGGGACTAGACCTAGTGTGTTTCCTGGCTTATTCTCACCTCTGCAAGCTGAAAGATTCATGTGGTTCTCACTTGGCTTCCTCTGTTTTTGTTTTTGTTTTGTCTTAAACTCCCAGCAATGGGGTCACCAGGCGCCAGCCTCAATGCAGACTGATAGCAGGTCTGTATTGTCAAGTAGAATATTCGAACCAGAAGGGATCTTAGAAATGATCGTCCACATTTGCCTAGGTCTCTTGACTCTGTTTTTGCCTCAAACTCTAGTCCTTTCTTTGTTCCCATTCAGGGACAAGGGTTGGGGGTAATGTCAAAGGACAACTAAGGCCAGAGCTCCTTTCTCTGCTCAGGCATTATTGACCAGATAAGTCTTGGCATTCAGGCAAGGTCTGGTGAAGTGCTCAGGTACCCTGGTCCAGAAACTATTGGCTCCTTCAGCAGGCTCCAGCTTAAGTACGGTGGTGTAATTTATCTGTTATTTCTTTTGACATTGGCTTTGTCCTTAGTCTTAAGTTCCAAGGAATTTCTTGAGAACCTTGTGCTTTTTAAATTTACTGACTTGTTCAAGCAGAGCCAGGTCAGAGTAGAGGGACTTACAAGGTAAGATCAGTGAATTCAAGGTTTGTGTATAAGCTGTCATTTAGCTTTTGGTAATGTTCCTGGGCATTGGAGTTTCTATCTAGTGCCTCCTCATGTTCTAGGTGCTGGAACCTCTTACACACTAACTGAAGGAGCCCAAATATAAAGTGCAGTGTGCTGATATACGGAGTGCAAAGAAGGGAAATGGGGTTTCTACTTTACTCGTAGGCTCTTTACTGAGCATTTTGTTTATTTGTGAATATAAAACAAAAGAAGATTCGAAGTCTGTATGTCAGTTTTATTTTCCATGCCGGCCCCAGCTTACCCTCATCTGTTCTGCAAGGTCAGACGAGGCAGAGGAGGTTGGGCCAGAGAACAGAGACTTGGTGCCAGGGGCTGACTTCTTGGACTGCAGGGTGGCTGCAAGGCTGGGTGGGGTGAGAGGAGCCATGGCTAGGACCACACACACCTTCTTCATTCTTGGTGCCTTTCCTGTCTAGTCTTCACCTGACTAAAAGGCTGAAAATGTTTTAGCAGCTACATCTGGACCAGCACCTCTAATGGGCATGGGAGCTGCCCTGCCGTTGTTCAGAAGGCTGAAGTTTCCAAGTCAGACAGCAGGGGGCAGGGGGGCCTTGGACAGGAGGAAGCTGCCTAAGCCAGAGGCCTGTCTGCCTGCCCTAGTTTATTTCTCCTGCTCAGTGAGTACAACTACAGGGTGGTTGAGATTGAGGCTATGGCTGCCCTAAGCTGCTGCTCTGGTATCCTCGGCCACCCTAGAGCTGGCCCTTCTGTGTTTTTAGGGCAGGTATCAGGATGCTGTCCCCTGAAATGTGCAGGGTTCCCAAGCAGACATGAATGTACCTCCATTACCCCACCACTCCCCACCTCAGCCTCTTCCTAGCCTATGCCTTCCTCCAGTTTGAGTAAACGGTGCCACATCTTTGACTGTTCTCTGCTGCTTTCTTCATTGTTTTAAAATTTGCCACTTGGTGAAAGCCCGAGATGGTTTTTTCCAGTCTTGGGTGAGTTGGAGCTGTGGAATCTGTAGTGAATAAAATTATCTGGACCTCATTGCCTTTTTTTGAAGCCAGCATTAAGCTTGGCCAGTCACTTGCCCACCTCTAGGGCTATTTCTGGGGATGAGGCCACCCCTGCCTATACATAGGAAATGAGAAATGGGCCTGGTCTTTTTACCCAGTCTGTGCCAGAGTTTCTTGCACCTCCAGGGCTCTGGCTTAGCCTCATAATGGCTGAGCCTGCCTTTCCAGTAGCTGCTCAGCCCTGCTCAGGGATAGTGATTTGGCGCAAGGTGAGTAGTGGTTTTGAAACCATATTCCTCCATACCCCTGAGCCTGAGCTTTCCTCTCCTCCTGACTAGGTAAACTGTCTTGAGCCCCACCCTCACTTGCCTGTGCTGGCAACCAGCGGCCTGGACCATGATGTCAAGATCTGGGCACCCACAGCTGAAGCTTCTACTGAGCTTATAGGGCTAAAGGATGTAAGTAGCTGACTGCAGAAGTTCTTCGTTGTCATAGGAAGGAATAATCTGCTGCCCAGTTATTCAGAAGCACTGCTCTAACCCCTCTCCCCCGCATGCCTGTCCCTGCCTCTCTAGGAACAGTCCCAGTCTGGCGCGAAGCTTTGAAGTGCCTCTGGCTCGTGCTAGAGTGGGGGCAGGGGACATTTCTTAGGAAGAATCATTCTATTTAAAGTCTCCACCTTGTCAGTGGATGGACCTGGGCACCCTTTCCTAATCTAATCTAGCTCCACTTCAGCTTCACAGTTCTAAGGGAAGTCTTTATTGGATAGAACACCAGCCTTTTCTGATCAGGTCCAGGGTCCCCATTCATTACATGCTCCCATGTCCCTAACCCTTTTTGCTCCAGGTGATTAAGAAGAACAAGCGGGAACGGGATGAAGATAGCTTGCACCACACTGACCTGTTCGATAGCCACATGCTCTGGTTCCTCATGCATCACCTGAGGCAGAGACGCCATCACCGGGTAAGCGGGAGTGGGAAGGGAGCTCCCAGGTGCTAGTGCACGCTGCCTCGCTGCTTTAAAGAGGAACCGGGTGGTCTTGGTTGGGCTTCTATTCATTGTCCCGCATTCCCATCAGAGCCCTGCGGTAGCCTTGGGAGAGCTACTGGCAAAAATGGGTGGCATCTGCTTTTTGTTCTCCATTGCCATTCATGCACAGTGATGTCTTCAAAAAGACAAGGTCATGAGGGTGGGGAAGGAGTTGAGAAGGAATAAGTCTCAGGGAGACCCTTCTGTTTTTCTTCTCATGCCAGAAGAGGCCTAGGGTAGGGTAAACTATGGCATTTGGCTTATTGCCTGCTTTTGTAAATAAAGTTTTATTGGAACACAGCTCTACCCATTCATTTATGTATTGTCTGTGGCTACTTTCACACTACAACAGCAGAGTTGCATAGTTACAACAGCTATATGGCCCAAGAGTCTAAAATACTTACTATCTGGCTCTTTAAGAAAAATTCTGCTGACCCCTGGCCTAGAGTATCTGAATTATATAGCTGAGATCTAACAGGTTTGTCGTTCAGGGAAGTTACTGACAAGCCTTTCCCGTTCTACAGCGCTGGCGAGATCCTGGGGTCGGGGCCACAGATGCAGACTCTGATGAGTCTCCCAGTTCCTCAGACACATCGGACGAGGAGGAGGGCCCTGACCGGGTGCAGTGCATGCCGTCCTGAGGCCTCGGACCCAGGAGGGCAGGCTGGGGCTGCCAACCTGATCCTGCCTGGGAGCCCTTTCCTGTCCTTACATTCAGCTGAAACGCACTTTGGACTTTTTGCTTTAGATAAAAGAAAGAATCCCAGGAGGACAAACCAGAGAGGAGTGAACCTAGAGTACCTAGGAGTGGGGTTGAGCCCTGGAAGGGGTTCCATGGAAAGATGCCTAGGACTCGGTAGAAATGGCCTCTCCCCAAAGCCTTTTGGGGGAGTAGGAAAGGGAGCCTTTTTGTTACCTGGTTTGGGATAAGGAGTGGGGTTTCCTTTTCTTTAATCTCCCTTGTTTCTTGGGTGGGGGTTTGGGGATGTAACTGGCTGTTCAGTACCAAGGAGCCAGAGTGGGGGTGGTAGAAGTTCCACTCTCTCTTTGGTTTAGGTTTTTGACCTTTTTTTCCTTTATTGTTAAAAAAATCTATGACAGTTATATTATTCCCCACCCATTCCGCCGTCTCCCCCCCCCCCCCCCCCCCCAGATCCTGTTTTTCTGGGAAGTCCTTAGAGCCTCTTACCATCCCACACTCTTCACTTTCCTTTCCACCCATTCATCCTCTCTACTTATCACAGTGTTTTGCACTTGATTATGTATCCTTTACTCTCTTCTCTTCATCCCATCACCCCCTAATATCTGGTGAGGGAGGTTGGTGGGAAGTGGGAAGAGGGGCAGAAGTGGAGGAAGAATAGGAAGGATGTTACCTCTTCTGTTACTTTAAAAAAAGTTGTTTGGTGGCAGCAATCTCCCTGTCCCTATCACTGTTAGAAGCCTAATTTTATATCTATTATAAATATATTAAAAAGCAAGTCAAATCTGAATGTATCATGTTAACATTATTGTTCAAGTTGAAATACCTACCTATTCTCTGTGATGGCAATAAAGGGGCTTACAGGAGAGAGTGATGGAGAGTAATGGTGTGGAGGGGGTAGCCTACTCTTGTATGGCCATTAGAGATTGGGGCTAACTAACCCCTTGGGTTGTGAGAGGCTCAAGAATGGAAGGATTCTCAATTTTCCCATTCCCTGCTTCCATTGTTTCGGGGTTGGGGAAACAGGAAATTGCTTTCAGCTCTTTGCCTCAGGTCTCCTACCTCTCTTGTCGGGGTTCCCAGGATGGCTCTTCTAACCATGGCTCATCCTTAAAACTTGACTGAACTTTGATTTCAGAAAAGGTCCTGCCACTGCAGACGGTCTCTCCTAGGATCATGTGTGATAGAGACACTCTTCGCTTTAGCTGTTGTTGCCTTTTTTTTTTTTTTTTCAGCTGCTTGATTCTTTATACCATCAATCCCCACAACAGCAATCTTCCTAATGGAAGAATATATAGGATAAGACCGCCTGGGCTTTACACCTTATCCACATCTTATCTTGGGAGTGAGGGACAGGCCATTCATCTAAGGATTGATTAAGGTGGCTGGGCCTTGGGCACCTTTCTTCTCACTGGTCACTGCATATGAAAGTCCCAGTTGAATTCTTGCCCTTAAATGCTTTTGCTGCTATTTCTTTGCACCCTCAACCAGGAATTCTGCATCCTGCGGCAGTCACATTCTATTAGAACAGGCTAGGAACGAAGGGAAGAGGAAAAGGGTGGAATTCCCGACACTCCTTCCTTCTGCCCCTTTTCTTAGCGGCTCTTGTTTCAGGGGTTGGGACTATGTGCTGACAGTGATCTGTGCTCCTGTCGCCAATGGGTGAGGTGATGGAGTGGGCACAAAACCATGCGCTAGGAATTGGTTGTATATTTTCTCTTGGTAAAGCCCCCCGCCCCAGACTGCTCTGTGTGGTAGTGGGCCATTAACTTGTGACGGGCTATTTTTGCTCCTTCCAGTATAGGTACCTGGCCCTGCCCTTACTACACTTCAGGAAATCTAATCTGGAATATCCATGTTTCCTGTGCTTGGGCTCCAACTGGAGACTGTTGTAGGTGGAATAGGCCCCATAGCTCAGTGATACCTGGGAGATGGGGCAGGGGAGATACTGTTAGGGGTGTTTTCCTGGCCTGTTCCAGGCTGCAGTTAGGGATTTGGGGGTAAATACTGCTTTCCCTCCCTTACCAGCCATTCAGAGACTCCAAAATCCTGATCATTCATCTGAGTTCTAGAATCAGTCAGATACAGTTACAGTCAATCACCTTTATTCCAGGGTTAGGATAAGGCCGTGCACACTACATAGAGGAGCACAGGAATGAGCAGTCTCACAGCAATACCGGGGGGGGGGGGGGGGGGGGGAGGCAGTTAGTCTTTTTAGATGATTTTGCCTTACAGAGCAATTACTAGACTGCTGAAACAACCCTGTCTGCCTTCTCCCTATCTCATCCTCTCCTCTCTTCAAAGGAAGGCTCCTACTCATTCTCATTCATCCTCATTCTCAGTCTCTTGCTCTCATACAATATACCCTTACTGGAAAGACAATTCATGCTCATTTCCCTTTCCCAATGCTACAAGCCTTTCTCTCCTTCAGGGAGAAGCCAGACAGGGCTGGGGAACTTGGGAAGGTCCTTTAAGGCAAAACTGGAGTACTCGAGGTGTATGTGTTAAGGCAGGTGTCCGCAGCAGTGGCCAGGGGACAGGCAGGCTGGGCTGGGCTAGGAGTGGAAGGTGCTCTCCAACCAGTCTGGCTTCTTCCCTCTTCCAACAGCCACCCCTCCCATTCAAGTTTTGCTCCCACATCCTAGAAGCTCCTAACATAAACTTTCTCTAGTCTCTTGAGATTACATGTGAATTTAAAGTTAAAAAATAAGTTTTGTTCTGACTATATAGGAATTCGACTCTGCCACTCCCTTCATTGTGGCATTCGCCTCCCACCCCCACTCTGGCCTAGACAATAAGTTAATGCTAGACACCACAAGAAAGGGCAGACATGGCAGTGTGGGTTTAATATACATATATGTAGAATATATATGTACACACAGTTAGCACGGTCAGGGTGGGAGGGCAGGCAGGAGGCCGGGGTCACCGTACTTGTAGTGATTTAGAGAGGAGGCGTTCACAAGCCCATGGCGCCAGGATGCGGGAGAGGGGTTCCCCAAGTCCCTTCCTGGGTTGAATTGGGGGTCAGTGCAAGGAAAACACTGTCGTTAACTCCTTCCCTTACTTCGGGCTAGGGGTGTTCTAGACCAGGGAAAGGGAACGTTTCCTACATGGGACTCTGTAGGTCGGGGCAGAATCGGAGTGAAAACGTAAGAATCTCGTTCCCCAACCGCCCGAGGCTCGGGGTCAGTATGTGCAACAGTCTGAGTAGGAATAAAGGGGGGAAGGAGCCCCTCCGCCCGGCTCAGGCTCAGGGGGGCGTTCTCCCAGCACAGTCTCCAGAGCAGATGGGGGGGAACCTAATGCTGGGTGCTCTGCTTTGGGGCTAGGAAAGGATCCATGGTCCTGTCATTCGGTCCTGGCTCATACCCATCTGAGGGGAGCACAACGGGACCTGCTGGAACCGAGGCCCCTCAACCTGAGGAATAGCTGGACTCCACAGCCGTCCAGCGTGGGGTAAAACCGAACTCTGAACTGGGGCTTTTCTTCGCCCCTCCCAGGTGGAGGTTGGGTAGCCTCTTCACCTTCCCTCCCGCCTGCATCTCCTGTGTCTCACTCCCACTTTGGCTCCTCAGTGTAGGAACATGCGGGTCCATTTTGCTCTCACACTTGCGAGAGGTGGTGGGAAAGCGGAGAAAGGGGGAATAGGAGGTGTGCCCATTTCTATACGCCGTTTCCCGAGAGTGGGAACTCGGCCCCCAACCCCAGCCTCTGACCCCCAGCCCCTCACAAGGAAGAGGAGCTAGATGAGCTAGACATGTAGACAGACAGCCAGAGCGTGTGCACACACACACACACGCACACAGTAAGGGGGTTAGGACCAGGTTAGTAAGTGGGTAGATTTGTGGGGGTGGGGGGTGCCTTTGCCCCCTCCCCTGGAGGCTGGGGGAAGGGAGTGGTCCTGTGAAGGTCCAACCTTCCTCCTCTTCCTCCCCCTCGCTCAGGCTTTCTTCGGTGGAGGAGCCAGTTTGATGATCTCTTCCTCAGAGGGCTGCCGGATAATGTCTGGGGGCAAAAAGGGACAGGTCCAGGGATGGAATATGGGAGACACCAGGCAGGCCGGTTGAACATCAGCCTTCATGCTCCCAGAGTGCAAGCAACTCCAGGGATCATCCCCGGGGGAGGGCACAAGTGCACAGTGAAGGCAAGGCCTCTTACCTTTGTACTTCTTGGCACTGGGGATACGGGTGAGCTTGGTGTCCAGCTCGTCCTCCTCAGAGATCTTCAGAACACGGGTTCTGTAGTCAACCACCATAGTGAGTAGGTCAGGTCGGCGAGAGATCTCAAAGATGTGCTCAATGTAGGAGAGGTTGTCTGGAGCAAGGCAGGAAACGGAGGGTTAGAGCTGAGCTGTGTGTGTGTGTGTCGGGGTTGGGGGGTGCGGGTCAGCCTCCCCCATTCTACCAGATCAGGCTTCTGGAACCAAGACTGAGTTGCTCACAGTGGGTATCAGAGGGGGCAACAGAGGAGGAGGAGCCACTAAGCCGAGAAAAGAAAGCGAAGGCGCCAAAGAGCAGTACAGATGACTTCCCAAGGAGAGCAGAGCACCCATCAGTGATGATTCTAGGTCATGGATTTAGAATGAGGGACTTAGGTTCAATACATGTGATGTCGGGGGGGGGGGGGGGGAGCGTGTGAGGCAAAAGAGAAAAATTAACTGGCTTCCAAATACTCCCCACCCACCCTGAGCTGCTTCCACTTTTCCTCCAAGCAAGCTTCAGAAAACATTTCCTGATAGCACAGGTGGGACTGGAGGGTGGGATCTAGACAACCCAGGGCTACTTCTGGGCCCAGTAAAAGGTAATTATCCACGAGAGAAGGCACAGCCATGACCAGAGGATTTCCCTGGCCTGGCCAGCTCTAAGGCCTTTTCCCTGGCTCCTCCGCTGACCATTGCGGTAGTAACTGGAACCTCCTTCTCAGCCTCCCTCCACTACACCGACTCAGATCACTCACCTCACCGATCAAATGCCCTATCACTCAAGGCCCTTCACAGCACAGCCTTAACTTACCGTCCAGCCACTTCTGCACATACTCTGTGCCCCAGCAAGCAAAGCAGGGCTTCTTGCTTTTCCAAACATACCAGCTACTCTCCCACCTCCGGCACGATGGTCCTGGCCTAGCATCCCTCCTCTGGATTCTGCCTTTGAAATCCCACTTGCCTTTCGGGGTTATTTTTATACACCAATTGCTCCCTAAAGCCCCTCCACAGTTGTGGTCTCTGAAGGTGGATAAAACCGCCCAGCTGGTTCGGCTCAGTGGATAGAGCGACGGTTTGTGGACTGAAGGGTCAAGGGCACATGCCTGGGTTGCTGGCTCGATCCCTGGTAGGGGGTGTGCAGGAGGCAGCCCATGAATGATTCTTTCTCATCATTGATGTTTCTCTCTCCCTCTCCCTTCCTCTCTGAAATCAATTAAAAAAATATATTTTAAAAAGTGGATAAAATTTTAGAACTTGGGATTTTGTCACTTCCAACTTACGTTTTAATATTGTATTATATAGAATAGCACTCTCTGAATAATGTTTTTACCGACAAGGACATGCTGAAGAACGTAAAGGCCATGGCCCTACAGCCCCTCCACTCCTGGAGCACTTTAATTCTGTCCTGCCTTGCGGAGGGGAGCACTCGGTTGTGTATAGGAGCTCGGAGCTCATTTCTATTTGCTGAATGAACTGAGCCCCAGAACAGCTGCTGGCAGGGTGCCTGGGGCCCCTCCCCACCTTTGTCCAGCTTGTTGTGGCTCTCCAGGAAGCTGAACCAGGCGCTGCCCGTGGTGATCTCCTCACTCTTCTCACTGGGGATGTCCTCCTTGCAGGCCGACTTGAGCTGCTCCAGATCTTCCAGGGTGATGTTGCTGGTCAGGTCCTGGAGGAGGGTCCCGTACTCGGCCATGACTGGGGTTGGGAGGAACAAAGGGAGGGAGGCTGAGCCTGAAGTGTGGAATCTGGTTTACTCACCGGCACTTCCCACCCCCTCCTCCACCCCACCAGGCAAGTGCCAGTGCCTAGAACATGGAGGCTGGGGAGGGCCTGGGCTGAAAGGAGAAAAGAGAGGGAGGGGGAGCAGACAGGAAGATATTTGGAAGCTAGGGACCAGGCTGGAGCCTGGAGAGAGAAGTTACACTGCCTTCCCCCCACCATCTTTCATTTTATCCTTCTAACAGTAACCCTGGCAACAGCTCCCCAGACTGAGGAGGCGGTTACCATGGCAACCTGTTCTGGAGCTTCTCACCAGCTGCCTCCAAGTCCCCCCAGAATCACCTCACCCACCTGCAACCCATAAAAAACAACAACACACAACAAAACAACTAAAACAGTGACCACAGGGATGGGCTTGCTGTGGCTGAGAGAAGTGAGAAGGGGCTGCAATTGGCTGGTCTCGTGTTCCAGCTTCCAATTTTCCCCAGAAGCAAAGGGGTCCCTCACTCAACTCCCACCACCCCACAAATGACTCATTTTGGAGGGATGCCTAGTTGCTTGGTCTAATGGTCCCCTGGCCCCTCTGCTCAGCCTTATATTCAGTCATTAGGGCTCAAGGGGTGTGGGGGTGGGGAGGGGGAGGCAAGGGGCCGCTTCCCCCCCCCCCCCCCCCCGATTGCTGCTGGTCCTCCGTACAGCCATCTCCTAGCCTTTGTGCTGTGCCTTCAGCCCCAGCGCCCAAGAATACCAAGCGGCTGGCTCTGGCCCCCTGCCAGTTCCCAGGCTGGCTGGGTGGCGGGGAAGGGGTTTCGATGCATCACTGGGGGAGTCTGGCAGGAAGGGGGCTGCCACTCCTGTTTGCATCAACGTCCCACTGGCACTACCTTCAGCGAGACCTCTCAGAAGGGGCTGGGCCAGGCTAGACCTCCCCAGCCTTTCCCCCCTCTCCTGGAGACCCCTGGGTGGGAGAACCTTCAAGGCCCTCCTACTCACTAAGATAGGAACTGCGGCTGAGACAGAAGACAGGTCAGACCAAGTGCCCCCCCCCACACACACACACACAATGAGTATATATTTTATCAGAAAAAGTAAAGCAGCCCTGACCGGTTTGGCTCAGTGGATAGAGCGTCGGACTGTGGACTGAGGGGTCCCAGGTTCGATTCCGGTCAAGGGCATGTACCGTGGTTGCAGGCACATCCCCAGTAGAGTGTGTGTGGGAGGCAGCTGATCGATGTTTCTCTTTCATCGATGTTTCTAACTCTCTATCCCTCTCCCTTCCTCTCTGTAAAAAATCAATAAAATATATTTTTTTAAAAAAGCATTTTTAAAAGTAAATTATGTCAAACACTCTGCGGCTAGATCAGAGAGGGACAAGTTGTGAAATGACCTTGTACTTGACAGACTACCCACAAATCACACCAACAATGGGCTGGGAATGTGGCAGGTAAAAGGGGCTGGTTGACACCCCCTATGTTCCTTAGTTCTGGCCTATATGCAGGGAAACTGAGGCAGAGAGGCATGGCATAGTAAGGGGCATGGAACCAGAAGTCGCCACTCCCAGCCCCCTACTTGGACCAGAACAAGCCTCCCTTGGTGGCAGGCAGCGTGACACAAATACACAATGAGCCAGGCAGCAGGGCCAGCACAACCCCCACAAGAAGCAGGCACTTCCAGGCACACTCACTCACACCCAGGTCCAACCAGACAGAAGGACCCCGCAGTGGCCCTGCCAGGCTGGGCCAGGAACAATGCGCTCTGACTGTCAGCACCAGGAGCCGTCTCTGCCTTGAAATGTAGGTCACAGCAGCAGACTGGAGCCCAGCTGCCCCCTCCACTGATAATCCGAGGGCAGAAAAGGGGGGGAGGGATGTTAGGGCAAAAGGGATGGTGGGGAGGGAGTAGTCCGGGGATGAGAACAATGATGGAGGCAGGGGTGTGCGGACTGAAAAGGAATGGGCCTGGGGAAGAGGCAGGAAGACCCTGCCCCAGTGGCAAAGTGGGACAGCATTTAGGGTCACCTGCCTGGCTTTCACATGGAAGAAGTTTGTAAATAGATCTGGTGGGAACTGTGTGTGTGTGTGTGTGTGTGTGTCTCCCTCTCTCCTGGGAGGAGGTAAGATTTGGGGCTTTGAATCTAAAACATTTATAGGGAGGTGGGAGGGAAGGGATTAATGTGTGAGATACTCACCCACATGGGTGGGCAGGAGCTTTCTAAGAGTGAAACAGATACAAAGAGAAGTGGGGTGGCATGTCGAGTGGAGGGGGAAGTGTGTGCGCCAGGTCCCACTGCAGATGCCCACCCCTGGGTAAGGGCATGTGTTCGTGAGCAGGCAGTGGGTGTGTGGATGTGAGTGTGGTCTGTGTGTGTGGATGTGACTGAAGCAGCTGAGAGCACATGTCAGAAGGAAGATAACCACAGGCTCACATCCAGAGAAAAGAGGAAGGGGTGAGGGGGCCCACAGAACGGAGGAAGAGCTGGGGTTGGGAGAAAGAACAGGCTGCAAGCGAGGAATCATGGGGGAGGGGGCAGGGAGCACAGTCCAGGAGAAGGTTGCTGCCTCAGCTCAGCAGTTACCATGGCAGCCTCTGTTCTGGGTGCCCCCCCTCAGTTGTCAGGACAATGACGCCACTGGCTGGGAGGGTGTGGGGAGTTGTAAGGACAGACTGACAAAGCAGGAGTTAGGCTCCTTGAGGCGCAGGGAGAGGCAGCTCAGTGGCCTCCCACCCTGGAGAGCTCCCAGCTGAGGCAAGAGCAGCATGGTTCGGGGTGCAAGGTGGAATCCCCTCACATGGCGCGCAGGTCTCGCTGAGAACTGTCCCTGGGTGGTGTGGCCGTGCTGGGGCTTTGCAGCAGTTTGGCTCCTTCACACTCCATGTCACTTTCCTCACCGAGTCCCAGAATCCCTGAGGGTCACGGGGGCCTCCTGCCCTCCCAGCTCTGAGGAGCCCTCCAGGTCTGGAGCAGGGCAGAGGCTGCCCAGGGAACACCAGGCAGCCTGGGCAAGGCCATTCTTGGGACAGGATACCAGGGCAGGAACCAGGAACCGGAACCGGGAACCGGGGCCAGGCTGCCAGGAAGTCAGCCCCTCCCCTCCCCGATCATTCTGTGCTCTGCTCACACCTACCTTCCTTCCTTCCTTCCTCCCTCCCTCCCTCCCTCTCCTTCCAAGCTGGCCCCAGGTGGAGCCCTGTCAAAGGTCCGTCCAACTTAGAACACTGAAGCGGAGGGGAAGGGGCAAGAATAGCATATACTGACCCTTCAGGGGCCAAGCCGGGAGCATGACAGGTAGGTGCTCCATGGACTGGGGAGGAAGGAGCAGGCCTGGGGGGCACCTGGAGAAGCCTAGCAAAGTGGGCTCACGGGATGCCCACCTGTGGAGGTGGTGGCAGCACCAGGGGCATGTCTGTGCATTCTGCCGTTAATTCATGATTCTCCCCTCTCCCGGGCCTTTGCTTCCAAACCCTCAATAAATGGAAGAAGCCTGAGGACTGGGAGCTGCCGCCCCCTCCCTCACACCTGGGGCAGCTAAGGCTGAGGGAGGGGCCAGGAGGTCCTGCAGTGGGCAGAGGGGCGGAGGGGGGGGGGCTTGTAGGCATCTGTCTGTCAGTCCTGGGGTGGAGGGGGGGGGGAGAGGAGAGGCAGAGAGAGTGCAGGCTTCCTATTTTAAATTTTATCTGGCCCCCAAATTCCAGCAGTTCTGTAGTTCATCCCTAATTATTTCACTGATATCATACTTGTACTCAACTGACTTCTTCCCTTAGCTTCTATTCAGCCTGTGTGTGTGTGTGTGTGTGTGTGTGTGTGTGTGTGTGTGGTGGAGGGGGGTCTCTTTATTCCTGTAATGGAAAATAGGGCTCGAAGACTCCAGAGCCAGCCTGGGAGTGACAGGGGCAGGACGCCTGGTCTCTCGGTGTCCAGTTCAAGCAGCAAAATGGGTTGCCCCTGGGCACAGGGACAGTGTGAAGCCCTTGGCCCTCAGTCTAAGAGGAGAAGGACCAGCGGGAGATGAGGAGCTACTTGGCCTTGGACCAGGCAGGGCAGAGAGGGCCACCTGGCAGTGAGGAGGGGTGAGGCGTGTGCCACACTCCCCTCATCTGGTTGTCTCTTCCTTGTCCATTCCCTCTCCCTGACCCCTCAGTCTCTTCCCCCTTTCCCTTCAATGGGCTTCCATCCCATCCCACTCGGTGGTGGCCATGCGTGCGTAGGGCTCCCGGGCTCCGTGGCTCAGCAGCCCCAGCTGCACACGCAGAGCTACTACTCTGTTAGGAAGGAGTAGCTTCCCTGCTGCGGAGACAGTCAGGCTGGTGGGGAGGAGCCCGGGTGGGTTGGCTGCACACACACTGATGATGCCCCCCATGGCGCCGGGTGGCAGAGGGAGATGGCAGGGCAGGCAGGGCTGTGGCTCTCCTTCACGCCTGACCTGACGATGCTTGCACACACGGTGGGCACAGGTGTCGGGGAGTGAGGGAGCAGGCAAGCAGGGCTGTCAGTAGCCTAGGGCAGATCTGGCAATTTCCCCCACAAATGTTTAACCACAAAGGGAACAGCAATTAAAGCTAATCGCTCCCACAGCCTGGGGGCCACAAAACATGGATTCAGCACGTTTGCCCAACTCCCTGTGGTCTCACTTCTCCCCACATCTCCCCGCCATCCTGCTTCCCTCCTCCCCAGGTTCAGAGCCCCTGTCCTGGCCACCCCAGCACCCTCCCCTCGGTAAGGACCAGCTCTGTGGCTCACTTCCTCCCTCCCCAGCTCCCTGGCTGCATCTCCGTCCCTCTCACACACATTCCCTTCATTCTCTCTCTCTGACTTGGGCTCCATCCTTGGCTGACTCACTCATTCTTTCATTTTCTCCCTCTCCCTTGCTCCCACCCCTCCTCCATCCCTTGGCCATTCTGGTGCCCCAAACCCAGCCATTCCCAGAACCCTGGGTTCTAAGGGTAAGCAGCAGAAGTGGCCACCAGCACCCCTACTCCCCTACTCACCAGCTTCAGAGCACCAGACTCGCTGGCCCTCAGCTCCTGTCTCCCCGTCCTGGAGTCAAAATGCCCCCCTCTTTTCCCAGTTCCAAAGAGGGGCAACCTGAGGCCCAGAGAGAAGACGCCCGGAAGATGAGGGTGGACGCGGGGACAGGCCCCCCACTGCGCGTGATGCTCCCCGGGGAGACTGGAGAGCGGGCGAGGTGGGGGTGGGGGTGGGTGTGTAGCGCAGGGACGCGTGTGACCCGCCGCGCGGGCGTGTAGGAGTCACATGGGTGTGTGTCACCGCGTGTGCGGCGGGTCCCGGGGAGGTGTGTGCGATGGGGTAGGTGATGTGTGAAATTAATCAGGGTTCCACGTTAGCTACATTCACTCCTCTCCACCCCCAGACCCGCCCCTCCCTCGGGTCAAGCCGTCGCCAGCCCCACCGCTCCCCCGGGTGCAGAGGGCGCCGGGGCGCACGGCTGGGGCGCACGGCGCGTCCGGGAGTAGCGGGCCCGGCCGGCCGGCGGGAGTGGCCACCCCGGGGCCAGCCTGCGGCCGGGGAGGGAGGGGGCGCCGCGGGGCGGGAAGCAGGCCCGTCGCCCTCCCGGCCGCGGGCCAGGGCACCACCGGGCGGGGTCGCCGCCTCGGGCACAGGCTCGCGGCGCCCTGTGAGGACGGAGCCGGGGGCCTGACCCGCGGACCCGGGCCCCCCCTCCCGCCCGCCGGGCCTCGAACCCACGTTCCTCCCAGCCCCGACCCGCCCGGCCCTCCCGCCGCCCTCCCCGGGCCTCTCACCGCCTGGGGCTGAGCGCGCGGGGCGCGGGGCGCGGGCACTCCCTCCGGCGTCCGCTTCCCGAGCCGCGTCCGGAGCCTCCGCCTCGGCTCCCGCCGCGCCGCTTCCGCCCGCGGAGCCCGAGCCGAGCCCAGCGCCGCGCCCCACCCGCCGGCCGTGACGTCAGAGCCGGGGAGGGGCGGACGAGGGGCTGGGGCTCTGCAGCCTCCGGGGAGGGGGAGCTGCCTCCTCCCCCAGCCTCAACCCCCAGTTCCCAGGTCCAGTCCTGCCCCTCGGGGCCACCCTTCTCCCCGACGACCTTGCGTGACTGCCGCGGCCGGGGCCCTGGGGCACCGACCGAGTCCAGTGGAGGGGTCCGCAGGCCTTTGGCTCGGGGTCCTCTTAGCGGCCTGACTTGGGATTTGGAAAAACCTCTATGTCCGCCCCGACTGCCCACGTTGGAGGCAGAGGGTGGGGACCGGGAGCAATTCTGGGGCCTCCTCCACGGGCCCTGCGGCCATGGATCTCCCTCCAGGATGAGGCCAGCCAGCCTGCCTGGGTGTGTTCTTGTTGTTTTACCTTTCCCAAATATGCCACCCCAGGCCTCCCCCCACCGTGATGTCATGTTATTTTCTAAGGAGAAAAAGCAGCACTGAGCTCAGCATGCAAATATAGACAACTTGCAAAGCCACAGGCGGCTCCGGCTCCTAGCCGGCCCTCTGCCCAGGCCCCCAGGCGGCTCTCACTTCCCTTCCACCCCAGGGACTTTCCTCCCGGACCCTCAGCCAGACTGAAAGGAGGAAGGAAGAAGTGGGGAAGCATCTGTGTTCACCCCCATCTCCAGCCTGAAGACTGGGCTCAGCTCTGGCGGGGTCTGGCCCTGCGGAGAGGTCTGGCCCATTCGTGTCTGGACGGCCTCTGGGAGGGCCCTGGCCTCCCCTCAGCTACCACCTGGCAGAGACCCCGCTGGAAGCCACATGGCGTCCTTTCTGGAGCCCATACTCCCCCTGCAAGAGGCGCAGGCTCCTGCGGCGTCGGGTCGGGCTTCCCAGCCCTTCTCTTGCTCTGCGCCCTGCCCCCAGTGTGCCCTGTGCTGCCCCTTCGATGGTAACACCCCCTTAATTTGCCTTGGTCTGTATCGCATTTGTTCTGTGTGGTGGGGCCAAAACGATTTAGTTGAGGCATGTTTGAGACTCAAAGAAGCTGAATGGTTTCTCTGCATTAGAGGAAGTCCCAGGTCTTCCAGACACAAGCAGGTGCAGAGACCAGGGCTGCAGGCTGCCTCTGCCCCTTCCTCAGGCAGGTTACGCCTCTGAGCCTCCCTGGCATCCCTGCTGGCAGGATGGGGACCCTGGGGCCGCTCCCCAGGCCTCTCATGATTTAGAACTTGTCTGTCTCTAGGGACTGGCACCGATGGGGGCCTAAAATGGGAGCTATGCTAAGCAGTGGGCTCCATGATATTAATGTGTTGACCCCGTACCCATACTATGTATTAAACAGCTATTAAGTGGGCACAAGTTGGATGAATACGTGGTTTTTACTCTCTACTTCTGCCACCTTCCCCTGGAGCACTTTCTGGATTAGTCTGTGGAGGGGGAGACCTTTTCTAACCTCAGGTCTCATTCTTCCGTACTCAGAAAGTCAGTCTCCCAGCAACACCCTTATCCCTGATCCATGAGAACTGTCTGTTAGTTATGGGCGTGTTCAGTAGCTTGGTCTCCCCCCGCCCCCCAACCCTGACTCCTTTACAGACAGGCACCCCAGCCTGGGCTGTGCTGGAGAGAATGTGACTCCTTCCGGCCGGGAACTCTAGCCGGCCCGGGTCTGGGGGGTCCTCAGTGCACAAAACTCAGCATCTCCTCTCCATTCCCATGGCCACCACCCGGGTGCATGTTCTCCCAGCGCCACCCCGTTATGATAACAGTCTCTGATCCTCAGAGTTGGGCTCCCAGCCTCTGGTATGTCCCTCATCTCCCCTCCCTGGATCCACATTAAATGATGCCCTTCTCCCCAGTCACAGGATTAAATCCAAACACCTCGGCAGTCCAGGTCCATCACGCCCACTCCAGGTCGCAGCCACCACTTAAGCTTCTCTTTTTGTCTTTCTGGTCTCTGTCTCCCCAGAAGGACACACACAGCCTTCTGGTGCTTCTACCGTTTCCACTGGCTGGAATGTCCCCTCCCCAACTCCTTTGCCCCTAATCCAATCCCACTCTTCATTTGAGGCTCAGAAAACGATTCCCTTCCTTTAGGAAGCCATCGAAGCCCACTCTGGTCTCTCTCTTCTGAGCCCATCCTATTCGTTTGTTCCTTCTTTCAACCAGCATTTATTGGGGACCACTTTTTGTGGGGCGCGGCTACAGTGTTTGGACCGGTTCAAGCCTCGGACTGAGGAGAGGGCACAGTCCTCTCATGGCTACGTGCAAGTCCCAGCTTGGAGGGCAGGGCCCTCCCAGCACAATTAAAGCCAACGGCTGTAGTTGTGAGCTTGAACCTATGGTCCGAACACGTGGCCCCACGTGCCTGAGTGATGTGGGCTTGATAGAGTTCAGGTGCATGTAGTTGAGTAGGAGTGAAACCCACGAGAATGTTGTAAACATCTTGATCTCGCCCCTACTTTGCCTCGTGGCATCTGCTATAAAATAAAGACACGGCTTGTGGGCGCTGGCGCTGTCTCTCCATCAGAGGAGCAGCGTCCCACCAAGACCCAGCTTTCATTCTCTTGTCTGTCTTTTCTTAATCCTTTCACCGCCCCCACTCAGGGTCGCTGAACCAGGCTGAGCTGGCATGGCACATAAGGCGCCCTGGGGCTGAGGACGCCATGGCCGTGCCGTCTCACCACAACTTTTTGAGTGCCAGGCCCTGTGGACACAGAAAAGGCCTGGGCTCCTGCCTTCAAGGGGCACACAGTCTAGTGGGGGCAGACAGACATGGAAATGAAGAGCTAGGCTGGAACGTGGCGCTGGCTAGAATAGAGTGCAGGGAAGGTGCAGGGAACCCGGGGGAGGGCCACCTCTGGAAGGGCCTCACCAGGGAAGGGTCATTCACACTCAGTCTTGGCGTTCAAATAAGAGCAGCAGGGAGGGTGCTATCGAGCAAAACAGAATCACTTCATTGCAGGTTGCTTTGTGTTTTTCTCCAACTGTTTTTCGTGTGCTTGTCTTGCCTTCCCAGTGAGGTTAATCAGCTCGAGCGCGGGAACAGGCAGGCAGGCACGCTCTGTTCTCCCCGAGCCTCACAGCGGTGCCGGACAAACACCATGTGCTCAGAAAAGGCTTGTTGACTTGCAGCAGATAAACATCCACGCTTGTCTGATTTAACTGCCTGAAGGGAGCCCCCCGACCCCGCATCACCACCTCTCAAAAGGCACCCACACCTAACGCACCCGCGCCCCGTCTGGCTGGCTCCCTCCTGCCATCGGGGTGAGACCTCACCGGCAGACACTTGTTCAGCTGCCCCAGATCCTTTATTGAGGCCTCTTGTTTGACCCAAATACATTAACAAAAGATGCTGAGATTCAGCGCCAATCGCAGGGCCCTCCTTCCTCTTGGCCAAGGATATAGGATTTGAGAAAGTGGGGGGAGCACAGGTGGGGGGAACAGAGGAGAGAGGGGGGCCCAGAGATATGATAAGAGGAAAATCACAGGGAAGAGTTTAGGGAGTAATGGAAGGAACATAATAGATACAGAACATTGTGGGACAGGACACAGAAGTCAGATGAGATCGCTGGGCTGTTGTGTAGGGAAAAGTAGCTCCTCTCCTCACCAGGTGAGGGGGACCAGGGTCTCAGCACACAGCATATAGGCCCCAGGGGCCCTATAGCAGAAAACGACCTAGTATCCCTGGAGGACTTTAGGGAAGGTGGGAGGGAGCCCGAGGAGAGCAGATGGGGCACGGAGATGGTTGCCATAGCAACTAGTCGTCATCGTCATCGTCATCATCATCATCATCATCGTCGTCGTCATCATCATCCTCTGTGTTGATCTCGCCCTCCAGCACATCCTCTAGCCAGTCCTCCAGCTCCTCAGCGGAAGGCAGGTCCTCCTCATCGTCCATCTCCATCCATATGCTGTCCGCCTAGGACACAGCACAGACAGGACTGAGCTAAGCCCGACTTAGTGCTCTGGACTTGTCCTCCCACTCGATGGGCTTGGCACATCCTTCCCTGAGTCCCCTGTCCCCTCCCTTCATGTCAGGGGCCAGGGGAGAAGGTCTAGGTTAGAACAGTGACCGTAGGAGTAGAAAGAATGGCTGGATGGGCAAATAGGTTTTCTCCCTGCAGTCTTTCTGCCATGCTGTTGTCATGCTGAGCTCCTAAAACAGACCTCTCTATCCTGCCCTTTGATGCAGAACCACTGCATGGCCTAAAGAGTAAAATCAGAAACTTCAGCATTCAAGGCTTTTTACAACCTGCTTTTCCAGCACCATCCTCAGAGACCTCTAGACTCTCAAGCCACAAAAAATGACTTGCCTTTTCCTGATCCTAATATTCATTTTCCTACTTTTGACCTTTTGTGCTAACTTTTCCATTCATTTGGAAGTGATTTCTCATAATTTTCACTTGTAGAACTCCTCCACATTGTGCAATCTCCACTTTGAATGCCACACTCCTTTTAAACCCTTCTCTGCCTGACCAGTGTGGCTCAATGGTTGAGCATCAACCTATGAACCAGAAGGTCACAAGTTCAATTCCTGGTCAGGGCACACGCCCTGATTGTGGACTCAGTCCCCAGTGTGGGGTGTGCAGGAGGCAGCCGATCAATGATTCTCTCTCATCATTAATGTTTCTACTTCCCTCTCCTTTCCTCTCTGAAATTAATAAAAATATAAAAAATAAACGTGTTTTTATTTTTTATTTTCTCAAGCAAAAATCACTTTGATTTTTTTTTTTTTGCCTTCCTAGCATTTTATTTGTATCTTTATTATAGAGTTTATCAGACCTGTCCTGGTAGTGAATGGAATACCTGCCTCCCTAGTTAAACTGAGAATTATATGAAAGCAAAGGCTGGCCTATTAAGTTCATCTCAACACACATTATCAAAGCACCTGTCATATTCGAATGAGATTTCTGCCCTCAAAAAGCTCAAAGTCTCCTGGAAGGGACACATATCGTACATAAATAGTCACATGAAAGTCATGTTTTCAGTGCCAATGGGCTCTGAGAGCGCTAAGGAAGAAATGATTCCAAGTGAGAGATCTGGGAAGACTTCACGGAGAAGAGGATGTCTGAACTGGGCCTTAAAGGATGAGCAGCCGATTCTGACAGGTGGAGACGGCCGTGTTCGGGGTTAGGGTGAGGCTGGGCATGTCTGCTTCTTCTGGGAAGACTCGGCTCCTCCTCAGCAGAGCAGAGGAGAGTCAGCTATTCTGGGAAGCAGAGTTGAGGGTCAACCAGGGGTGAGTGACGGAAACTTACATCAGTAACATTGACGACTCCTATTTGTGGGGCTGACAGGTCGATGTCAAACGTCTTCTCCCAGTACGGAACCAGCTGTGGAGAGACCACACGGGGCAGCCTAAGGGGGTCGAGGGCACATGAGTCCAGGAGGGTGTGAGGGTCAGCACAGGGGTAAAGAGCACCGGGAGCCCAGGAAAGCAGGAGGGGCCCCGCTGCAGGGCCTGAGGGCAGAGGTAGAGCTAAGCAGTTAAAGCAGCGGTTCTCAACCTGTGGGTCGCGAACCCTTTGGCGGCTGAACGACCCTTTCACAGGGTTCGCCTAAGACCATCCTGCATATCAGACATTTACATGACGATTCATCACAGTAGCAGCATGACAGTGATGAAGAAGCAATAAAGATAATTTTATGGTTGGGTCACAACATGAGGAACTGGATTTAAAGGGCCAGAAGGTTGAGAACCACTGAGTTAAAGGGAAGAAATCCGAAGGCAAAGTATCAGGAGGACCAGCCAGGCATCTGGACTCCCCCCTGTTTTGGTCCTGGGTCTGCTACTGGGTGACCCTGTGATTCTGAGCAAGTCACTTCTTCCCCGCCCTCCGTTTCCACATCCCTAAACTGAGGTAGTCATGCCTGGTAACTGCCCCTTTCCTCACATTCCTGTTTGTTCATTCAGTTAGTTTTCAACAGTGAATGCTGGCTGGTGGGGATTAGGCTGGGAACAAAGCTGTCCCCTGAAACAGGGAACCTCTGTGCTTCGATTCTATGATTGTGCACATCCACGTGCAGGGTGCATGTGTCCATCTGCTCCCCAAATTCTCCTTTTCTCTAGAAGGAGCCAACCTCTGCCCAGCTTCTGCTCTGGGAGCCATGTGGGTGATGTCCCATGTGGTTCACTTCCCATCCCGCTCCCCTCTCAGGCTCTCTCCATGCCCACAGTGCCCTTGAGCATGCAGCAGGCATCATCTCCCAGGGCCTCCCGCTAAGAGCTGGGATAGGAACTCAGAAACAAGCTCCCTTCAGAACGTGCCATAGCCTAGACCCTAACAGGACAGCGGGCCCGAGCGGTGCCTCTTACCAGGGGAAAGTCATCAGGGTCAATCCAGATGATGCTAAGATCAGGGTTTTCAGTGTTGTCTTGGGCCACAGCCTTGAGCGTCTCTAAGAACTCATAGCCGTCTTGGAGGGAACAAAGAGAGAAGCATGAGGTGGATGGAGAGAAAAGGGACAAGCAGAAGACAGAACCCGGATTTCTCCTCACCTCCCACAGCTCCACAAGTCTAGCCCAGGCCACCTGCACTCTCCCAGGAATGCCTCCCAAAACACCCCATCTCCCCCTTTCACCAGTCCCCCCAGTTCATCCAGTCTTCCTCCCTCACCGGGATCAGCTTCCTCCGCAAAGGCCACAATGTGGATTCCATCCATGTCGTCCTCCTGCGGTGGGGGAAGGAGGGGGGCCTTAGCTGTACTCCCCGAAGTCAGAGAGCCCTGAACAGACCCTACCTCTTCCCTGAACCTGAATTTTACGGAAACTCAGCTTCTGGATTAGGTGACTTCTTATGGTGGTAATCCTTTTCCAAGTGCCACCTCCCTTCAGCTCTAGGCCCCAGACCTCCTCTGGCAACCCTCCAGCCCCAGAACTGTGGCTCTACCTTGACATCTTTTTATTTTTCTTAATATATTTTTATTGATTTCAGAGAGGAAGGGAGAAGGGAGAGAGAGATAGAAACATATTGATGAGAATCATTGACCGGCTGCCTCCTGCATGCCCCCTACTGGGGAACGAGCCCACATCCTTGGCATGTGCCCTTGACCGGAATTGAACCCGGGACCCTTCAGTCCACAGGCCGACGCTCCATCCACTGAGCCAAACCAGCCAGGGTACCTTGTCATCTTCATCAACTTACAGGTGACACGTTCTTCAGAACAAAACCCCCAACCTTTGCTGGCGCATTGTCTTTCCTACAAGTGAGGCATGAGGACGTTCCTAGGGCTTGACTCTGCACCCACCCATGCTCCCCCAGGGCCTGGCCCTGTCTCGGGGTACTCACCCAGGTCTCATACATGCTCTCAGGCTTCAGCTTCCTCAGGGTCGATCTAGAACAGACGGAGGACCCCCCCCCAGAGAGTCCCCTTAGCAGAGGCTGCCTGTGGGCCTTGCCTAGGGCACGGGCAGCCTGTAGCCCAGAACAAAGACGCCTGGCAAAGTCTAAGCTCTGGGCACCAGGCTCAGATCATTGCATGGTTTAAACAGGTGGGAGGATGGAGGGTGGGCAAGGGGGCTGCAAGAGAGCCTTTTGGTAGGAAGGTAAGAACTGGGCATCTGAGTGTTCATTTTTTTCATTCATTCATTCATTCATTCATTCATTCATTCATTCATTCATTCAATACATTTGGGTGTCTGAGATGTTCTGAGCCCTGTGCTAGATGCTGTGTAGACAGAGTTAAAGCAAACACACTTCTGCCCTGATAAAGGGGACCGTGATCTAGAGGGAGAGAGTGAGTGTGGTTTACACAGATGAAAGGGTGTTTCCAGCTGTGCAGTTCTATGAAAGAAGGGAGCCATGTGTGAGTGTAGGGCAGGGTTTCTCACTATGGACATCTGGGGCCGGGTAACTCTTCGTTGTGGGGTCTGTTGTGTGCACTGCAGGATGGTTAGCAACATCCCTGGCCTCTACCCACTAAATACCAGCAGCATTGCCCCCAGCCAAACACTCTCTCCAGACTCTGCCAAATATCCACTGGAGAGCAAAATCCTTGCCTACCTCGCCAGTCCCTCCACCCTGCTGAGTAGGACTGGTGCAGGGTGATGTATGAGGAAGAGCCCAGGCCAGATCTGGGTTGGAACTCAGTTCTGACACTTGTTGCCTGTGGAACCTCTTTACTTGAGGGTGTTAAAAGGATTAAATAGGAGAATACAGGTTCCGGGCAGACCATAGGCACGCCACACTCATCACAACCCACAGTACACATTCATGGAGAACCTACGCATGAGGGCTCAGGGCTGGTTAGGGTGCAAAAGATTGTCAGCGTATCTTGAGCACTGGCATCAAGAAGTGGGTTACCACAAGGTGAGCGAAGCCTCCTGGTTGTCTGAGATTCCCCGCCCACGTCTCAGGCAGGTGCTCTCGCCTGCTCAGGGCTCTGCCCCTGCCCTACCTCCTGTGCTCCTCCACGAAGCTGACAATCTCCTCTTTGCTGTTGGGCTTGTCTGGGATTGTCACAGGCTCGTCCATGAAGGCTTCATAGAAGTCAACCTCGTTCATCTTCAGGGTCAGCTTCTTCGCCACCTTTGGGGTGGGGGCGGAGCAGGGGATGCAGGGTTATGGTGAGCAGCAGTATGACGGGGGAGCAGGGAAGACGAAGGGAGTCAGACTGCCATTGTGACATTGGACAAGTGTCTTCACTTCTCTGGGCTTTGATTGGTGGACGTGAGAAGACTGGGTTAGATCACCTAAAATCTTTGGGGTGGGGGAGCCCCGAGGTAGAGGTGGGAGTGTGGTGTGCAGGGAGGGAATAGGTCCCCATAGATTCTGGGAGAGGGATTGGAGGGCTGCGGAGGAGGACGAGGGAGACCCAGTATGTTCTGGGGTGGAGTACCTTGCTGTCGAAGGTGGCAAAGAAGGGGATGTACGGATGGAACTCCTCTGCGGCGTCCTCAAAAGCCTTGTAATCTGGAGGGGGACGCAGAGTCAGTCTCTGGGAGAGCAGGCTGTGCAAGGAGCCCTCTCCCGTCTGTCTCCCTAGTTTTGAGACCCACCCTCTCTAACCCTCTGAGGGTGACTAAAGCATGTGATGGGGGAGGTGGAAGGCTGGAGGTGCCCCTCTGGGAACCACCAGAGCGCAGGAGATCAGGGCAGGTGATGGAGCTGACTGGCGAGGAGTTAGGAGGTAGAGGGGCCGTGAAGTGGATTAAGTGTCGGGGAGGGGGGAGTCCAGGGAGGAGAGCCGTGGAGTCGGGGGGTTACCCACGCTCTGAGTCCTTGCTCTTGAAGTAGCCGATGAGTTTGTTGTCATCCTCGATGTTCTCAAATGCCTGCAGCTCTCGTTCACCCTCAATGAATTCCACAGGGTCCTCTAGGACCTGGAATAGCAGGGACATGGAAGGAAGAGAGTGAGTTTCCGTCCTCACCGGTGAGAGAGGAATGAGGATGAGGAGAAGAGGGCTGGGAACAGGAGGAAGGTGCTCACTGGTGTGTGTGTGCGTGCGTGCACGTATACGGTTGGGTTTGGTTAAGGATAGGCACAAAGTCTTAAAGCAAGGACATTAGGTCCAGGGTCATGAATCCTCACATCAAGCAGAAACTCCACCAGGGTGTCAGCAGAGAGTTCGCCGTCATATTCAATGACTTCATCTCCCTTGAACACATAGATACTGTCCTCTTCGGTTAGTCCTAGGGTGTGGGCCAGAGAAGAGCATGACCCCAACCTTCCCACAGACCCCAGAGTCCTAATTCAGGGCCAGAGCCTGTTCTATATCCCACTGGACCCCGCCACCTCCCCTCCCCTTCCCCAGCCTTGCTCACCTCCTCCCCTTAGCCCTACATTCCTGGGGTCTATGCCCTGGTTCAAGGGGCTCTCCAAGGAGAAGCGGAGATCAGGTGGGGGTGTTAGAGGAGGATGTAGAAAGATTTCTCTTTCTCTGTTTGTCATACTAAAGAGAGATATTCATGTGACCTCCCCTGAGGACTCCAGTGGCCAGTTGCCAGTTCAGTCCTTTAACCTCTGCTGTTACTGACTGGAAGACTTAATCACTGACTACCCCACCCCCATGCATGCCTGATGGCCAGTCTCAGGCCTGTGTTGCCCCCTGGTGGCCGGTGTTGTAACACCTATCAGGGCTCTGGAGGGGGAGGGGTGGGAAGAGGCGTTAACTGAGGCCTCTCCAGCCCCACTTGAGTTCCCTGACTCCCCTTTCCCCCAGCACCTGGTCCTGTGGTTTAGTTATCTGAAAAACATATGAAGAACGCCGTGTCCACCTCTTTCTGGGACTTGAGCATCGGTCTCTATAAGGAATAAAGGAGGCCAGGACCCTTGGCCATGACCCTTCTAATGTCAGTATTTTCTCCATTCAGAATAGCAGGGTGGAGTTCCTAGCCCGTACCAGGGCTGCCCATCCAGTCTCCAGGCCACCTGCCCCTCCCTGGGCTCCCACCCGCCCTTACCTAGTTTCTTGGCTACAGCTGTGTCCTTCTCAGAGTCCACCATCCCGAAGCCAACACCCTTGTCTTCTAGGACTTGGGCTGCTAACTGCAGGGAGGGTGAGGTGAGTCAGCCCCTGGAGTTCATAGTAACCCCTAGTCCCCACCACATGCTTCCAAGTGGGCCGTTTGGGGTGCAGGCAGTTGAAGAGTTGACCTTGACGCTGTGTAAGGATCCAGAAAGCCCCCACCTTTCCTACAGCCTCACCCTTATGTTCCCTTGCTCAGTAAATGCCTGAACATCTACTGCTCGCTTGCAATGAGCTTATTTAAAAAAAAAAATTTTTTTTTATTGATTTCAGAGAGGAAGGGAGAGGGAGAGAGAGAGAAACATCAATGATGAGAAAGAATTATTGATTGGCTGCCTCTTGCACGTCCCCTATTGAGGACTGAGGCTGCAACCTGAGCATGTGCCCTTGACTGGAATCGAACCTGGGGCCCTTCAGTCCACCAGCTGATGCTGTATCCACTGAGCCAAACCAGCTAGGGCTGCCATGAGTTTATTACGTTGAACTTTCAAGTGCTAAGTGCGATGCGCCTGCTTCCTCAGGAATGTGGAGGAATCTGGCTTTAAGAGACTGAGGCCCTTCCCTTGCTCAGGGCTGAGCTCACGCATCCATCCTCACCAAAGGCCATGCCCAAGGGGCGGGGGGGGGGGGGGCAACATGCCTGGGGTTCTCACAAGTGACCCGCGATGGGGAGAATTTTGGAGAGCAGGAGGGTAGTGGGGTGGGGTGGGCTGGTCACATTGCTGATGAGCGGGGAACGCCTGAAAGTAGAGGTCACTGGACCAGCACTTGTCACCCTCAGAGGGAGAGAGCCAGAGCCAGAGCAGACATGGCTGGGCGCCCCTCATCCAGGTGAACGTTCCCCTTCACTCTCACTCCCCAGGTCGCCGCCCCTCGGCCTGCCGGTAGACTCTCAGGCTGGTGCGCTCTGCCTTGGGTGTGGCTTTCGGCTCAACCCCACCTCACACAGCCTCCTGGAGTCCCAGGGGGACAGGAAGGGCGGCAGCTGGCAGGTGGATGGCCACGGATGCTGAGCCCTCAGGATAAAAATACTCAGCTCATTACTCAGATGGCAGGTTCCAGCCTGGCAGGGGCACACAGACGTGAGAGCCCGCGGTCCTGGTATCTCGCCCTGAAACACTCCAAGCCAGCCGTGGGCAAACTACGGCCCGCGGGCCGGAACCAGCCCATTTGAAATGAATAAAACTATTGAAATAAAAGACCGTACCCTTTTATGTAATGATGTTTACTTTGAATTTATATTCGTTCACACAAACAGTCCATCCATGCTTTTGTTCCGACCTCCGGTCCAGTTTAAGAACCCATTGTGGCCCTCGAGTCAAAAAGTTTGCCCACCCCTGCTCCAAGCCCTGGGTCAGCGGGGCCTGTCTGTCCAGCCAGGAGAGAGAGGGGGCTGCTGAGGCCGGACGAGGAGCGCTCACATGCCGGCTCCGGGAGGGATGTGCGGCTGCATCGCCGGCATCTCCAGGCGCAGGCGTTTTCCCTGTAGAAGAGCCCCTCTCTCCTCTGAGCCCGCGGCCAGCTTGGGGGTGCGGAGAGCCTTCCCACAAAGAGAAGCTGGGGAAGGCACTCTGAAGCCTCTTCCAGCCACAAGAATTTTCCCACCAGAATAGCCTGCCTGATCCAGTAGGGCAGCTGGGGAGCAAGGGCGCGGAGGCAGAGCGGGGGATGAGGCATGTGGAGGCCTGCTGGGCTCTGGGACGCCGTTAGCCATGAAGTAAATGACTTGCAAGATGTTAGTAACAGTGACATTTATACCCAGTTTAGCCCTCTTCGGGGTGCTGCTCCTAAAGTACACAGAGGGGCACGTCCCCCCTTCCCCTGGAGGACCTCCCTTCTCCTTTTTTGCCCCCCTTCTGAGGACACCCCCGTCCTAGCCAAACCTGGTACTACCAGCCTCCTATAGCGTGGAGGAGACGTTCCTCGCAAGTCCCCCTCCCCTCCCCTCCCCACCCCACCCCTAGACTCCAGTGGTCCTTTTGGGTCCCCAAGTCTCTCTCTCTCCTTCGGCTGAGGCCACATGCCCCTTGGGTCCTCTTGGTCAAGACGGGGTCCTGCCACACCGTCACCCTCAAAGGCCTGCGTGGGTGGTAGGATGGGGGTCGGGGTGGGGGGCTGCACACAGGGGCCGGGCCTGCGCCCCCAGCACTCACCTCCAGGATCAGCTCCTCCATCTCGAACTGCCTCTGGGAGGCCTTGTCGTCCTCCGGGGGCTCGTGGTAGAGCAGCGCGAGCACCTCGTACTTCTTGAACACGTTCTTGTAGTTCTTTGCGTTGACATTGACCACGCGGTCCACGCCGTCGTACTCGGGGAAGTCCAGCCCGTCCTGCCCCCGCACCCCTGACTCGGGGGGCCCTAGCACCAGCAGCAGCAGCAGCAGCACCGGCCGTAGGCCCCGCACAGCTCTGGCCCCCATCCTGACGGCGGCGCGCATGGAGGTAGTGAGATCTCGGGGCGACTCTGCTGTCCAGAAGAGGTTCGCTGGGGAGGGAGGGGCCCTGGGTCCTGACTCCTGAGCTGGGGGCTCACGGTGAGGGTGGGGTGGGGAAGGGCCTAGGGCGGCGGACAGAGGACACTGCTGGGTCCTGGAGACACTGTCTGCAGAGCCAAGAGGAACAGGGTCAGGAGGAGGACTGGGAGCAGGGGGCGGGGAGGGAACCCGAGCTGCCCCTGAGATTGGCACCCCTCCGCCCCACCTGGTCCTGTCTAAATATGTTTGCAGAATTGGCAGGGGAGACGGGTAACCTTCTGAGGCCAGGACAGCTCCATGAGACTGGCATCGCCCACCTCCCGCGCCTCTCCCCCGGCTCCCAGAGCCTCCCTCCTCTCCCCTCCCCACAATGTCCAGGGCTCCTCGGCCCCTGCCCCACACCGGCCTAGCGCATCACCATATTAAGGAAGGAAAGGGCTGGAGCTAAAAATAAGAGCAGATGAGCCGAGAGGTAAATGAAACTGGGGCTGGTGAAGGCGGAGTTGGGGTGAGTAGGGGAAGTGAGGGCCAGGGGACTCAGAGAGGAGGAAGTGGGGGTAGAGAGGGAGATATTCCGCATCAGAGGTTAAACCCACAAAGCAGGAGAGAAGGGACAGGGGCAGTATTAACTCTAAGTCCTAGAACCTGGAACCCCTTCCAGGTGAAGTCTGTTTCTTTGCTCCTGTAGCGAAGAGGGGCAGCGCAAATGCGATCCAGGCTGCAGGCGTGAGACCCCCTGCCCTTCCCTTTAAAGAACGAGGACCAAGGATGAGGTCATTCTCTGAATAAAAGATGGAGCCTCGTCCAGGACTGGAGGCCGGGCTCAGTTCCAGCCGGTTTCCTCTGCTTCACTCAGCACTCCTAACTTGGAAGCAGGGGCAGGACGGGCGGGGGCGGGCAGCGCTGCGAGATGGGCCTGGGGCGCCTCTGCCCCCCCCCCCCCCCAGGAATGGAGAAAGCCCCTGGCCGCTGCCCCTGCTCCTGCTCTGGACTCTGATCCTCGGTTTTCTGCGCACAGGGGAGAGGGAGGGTCCCCGGGCTGCTGGTGCGAGGAGAGCGGCGAAGAGCAGTCATTCATTCCTAGGTCTTTCACAGGAGGATCAGGTATAAACACGAGGGGCGGGGGGATTAACACTGGGAAAGCCTGCGCCAAGGATGTAGGTTAATTCTGTGCACCCGAGAGCCAAGCCGAGTTGGGAACGGCTCTCTCTAACTTTCTGGAGCCCATCTTGGGGGCGAGGGCCAAGTGGATGAGTTCAGCTCTGGGTACCTGGGGAGGAAGGACCTTCTCCAGGGCGCTTACCATTCGCTGGTAAACGGAGGCACCCCCATGGCGGGGCGGGGTCAAAGCCAGAAACCCCCATGCCCACCCCGAGATAGCTCCGATTTGGAGCGACGGTGTTCCTTTTGCACCCAGGCGGCGGCGTGGAATTCTGTTGGAGTGAACTTTCCCACGCTCCCGTGGGCAGACCTTGCAGGGCGGAGGCCACAGAAAGCCTCGGGCGCGTGGCGGAGTGAGTCCAGGCGCACAGCTGCCCCTGGTGCAGGAGGGGCCGGAGCCAGCCGAGGCGGGCACGCTGGAGCCCGGGACCTCAGAACCCGGCTCCTGGCTCACGGGAGTGCGACTCAGTGCGCACAGCCCCGCAGCCCGTGGGACGGCTGGGCAGACCCACGGGGCAGCAGTAGGTGGTAGATTCTAGGTGACGTCCAGCCCCGTCTCTCACGTGGGCTGCCCGCTGGGGGAGGGGGAGCACGCGGACAGAGACCCTGGGCCGTCAGACTTGTCCACGATGCGTCTGACCTTCCGTGTGCCCGGGAGGGCGTGAAATGGGACTCAACGGTGGCCCAGGCTCACTCCGTTTCCTCCTCTTCTCCTGCAGCTGCCAGACTTCTCATCCCATCCCGCTCCCTCTCCTGCTCTTGGCTCCTCAGTTCCACCCTACGCTTTCCAGTAGCTGCACCCTCCCCCACCCTTTGCGCTCCGCTGCTCCGCTGGGCTCTCTGCTTTCTGCTGGCGCCTTCCCTCTGAGCCCCTGCTTTCAGGCCCTTGGGCTCAGCCGGCTCAGCCACTGGTGTCAAATGACCCTGAGTTGGGGCCTCTGTATTTTTAACCCACCAGACACCCGAAGCTCTGGCTCCTGAAACCCGAGGAGCTGGCCCCTCCATACCTCATTCACACACCCCCTGGCCCCTCCATCTCCCAGGGTCTGGTTCAGCCGTGTCAGCAGCCGGGTGGGGGGAGGCGGGAGGGAAGGACCCCAGACTGACATAGCTCTGTCCCTAGGAGACCTTGCATCAGAAGAGGGGGGGGCATGGGTGGGGAGACCCCTGAGGCGGGTGTGGGGACGGGGCTGACTGCACCTTACAAGGCCCTTCTCTTTGGCCTCCCACCCGGACTTGCCCATAACCCTTCTCCTATTCTCTTGCTTGTTTATTGTTGTGTGTACTTTTGGCCCAGCCCTCAATGTAAGACTAGTCTGAAAAGTGGAGAAGGGCACGAGTTCTGGAATCAGAACGACCTTGGTTTCCTCATCTCTAACAGGGGGCGGGTGGTAAGAATATGTTTGCTGTGTGAGTTCACGGGCGGTATAAGGCCCTTGTCCACGGCAGGCATAGCACGCAGCCACCAAACACAGTTACTTTGTTTTTGGAGATGGTCTATGATTCCCCCCAGCTTTCCTTCGCCTTTCTCTCCTGCGCTGTACGCCTTGGGGCACAGCCAGTGGTCTCCTCTGACAGAAGCCTGAACATGAACTGACCCACAGGGCAAAACAGGCCACTTCACAGAGCAAAGCTGTGAATGGGTGGAGAGCCAGGCAGGAGGGAGAGGCTCCCTGTGGACGCCTCAGTCCCCAGACATCAGCAACGTGTGTGGGCCCAGGCTGGGCAACCAGGGCTGAGGGGGGCCGTGGGGGATAGGGTGGAGATGACCTGCCCAGCACAGGGGGTGGAGGGCAGGGATCACCGTGCCTTCCTCGGCCCCACGTTCACCACTCACCATACGACCCTTCCCACGTCCTTTAACCTCTCTGACCTCAGGTTCTCCACTGATGAAATAAGGTCCCTTCCAGCACGAAAACTGATTCTATAAGCTGATCCGAGGACCAACAGTGGGGGCTGGGTGAGTCCACCTAACAGAACTGGCTGTGGTGCTGGGGTCCCGTCGCGTGTGGTCTGCGGCTCTTTTCTCCGCTCTCCCATTTCTCTGATTCCAGCTGGCCTTGTCCTGTCCTTGCTCCCCATCGGGTAGGGGAGTGACTTTAAGATTGGGATAGCCCCCCAAGGGCAACGGTGCTGGATTCTGATCCCCTCCCAGCCTCCACGGTGGTCCCTGACTTTCCCTGGCTGCCTGGCTGCCATGGAGACCTAGAATGAGAGCATCACAGTCATCACCTCTCTCCCCAATCTGATGCGACACGACCAGCCACGTGAGAGATGTTGTCAACGTTTACTGTCTAGACTGGCTACTGATTCAACAGGACAAGGTCCCTCCCTGCTGGGCCCAGTGAGACGCATACTGGGCCCCATTACCCTCAACCCACTCCCTCTCCTCCCCGCGGTGTGACCAGCCCAGCCCCAGGATTGCCTCTCTCTCTCTCATCCAGGGTGATTCATCCCAGCATTTCTCTGTCCCAACTCAGATGACGTGCGGAGCTCATACTCCCTAACCCCCACCAGCCCATGTCACGTGACGCTCTTCCTCTTCTGAGTTTAGTAGTAGGTCTCCCTTTCCACCCAGCCTGCGGGAGAGAAGAGACCGGATTGACCCAGGAAAGGCAATGGGAGGCAGCCAGGCGAGGTGAGCAGAAGGGTGAGCGAGGACCAGGTGGGAGGCCTGAGTGGGGACCGCAGGGCGCCCAGGGTTGGAAGGAGCAGGATGGTGGAATCGAGGACTGAAGGACCGGGGTCCATGCACAGCCCAGGCAGTGAGGAGGGAGGGGCAATGGGTCTGACGGAACCAGGGGGGATGGGAGAGCTAGTTCGGAGGCCGGTGACCACTCAGTCAGAGGGGGGTGCAGGGGGCCTACCTCCAGGATGAGTACGAATGGTGAGTTTCCTCATTTCGTCATAGACGAAGATCAGAAGGCTGTAGGGAGTGGCACAGAGCCACCAGAGTATCCTGTAGGGACAAGAGGTGGTCAGTGTGGCTGGAGACAGAGGGGCCAGAGAAGGGCAGCCGCAGAGAACAGCGCACGGGCGTTGGGTGGAGGGCTGGTCCCCACCTGAGGAGGTCAGAGCCTGGGGATGAGAGCGGAGAGATAAATGCCACATCAGGGGTCTAGCCAGCGGTCGGCAAACCGCGGCTTGGCAAACCGCGGCTCGCGAGTCACATGCGGCTCTTTGGCCCCTTGAGTGTGGCTCTTCCACAAAATACCGACTTCTGTGCATGGGCCACGAAGTTTCAATCGCACTGTACGTGCGCGCCCGCACGTGGTATTTTGTGGAAGAGCCACACTCAAGGCCAAAGAGCCGCATGTGGCTCGCGAGCCGCGGTTTGCCGACCACGGGTCTAGGCAGTGTGCCTGGGGTTATTTACCAACTTTGGGGAGTAGCTGAGGGAGGCCCCTTCGCTTTCTGGGTCCTCTAGGCCTTCTACCCACCAAGGGGAGGTTGTCCAAGCAGAAGAGGCCTATCGGAGACTAGACTGTGGGGATGTTCCCGGGAATATGCACACCCCTCCGTGTTGCAGTGATGGGGACACTTTTCCTTCTGAACCTCTCTTGTGATGAGAGCCCAGGGAGATGGACTCTGGGCAGGGTTGAAGCAGAACCACACGTGTTCTCTCGGAAGACAGAGAGATGGCCTCTAGCCAGTGCTGTCGGAATGGAATGTGTTAAGAGCCACATGTGAAATGTAATGTTTTCTAGTGGCCACATTAAAAGAAGAGAAACAATCAATTTTAATAATATATGTTACTTAACCCAATATATCCAACATATTATCATTTCAAAATGTAATTGATATCATTGATATTAATGAGTCTTCTTTTAATACTACATCTTTGGAATTCCGTGATTATTTTACACTCACAGCACACTGCAAATCAGACGCTAAATTTTCAGTGGTTAAATGAAAATGTTTGTAGTCTACCCCAAACAGTAAAGTTTTCTTTAATAGAAAAATATTTGACACTGCTTTAGTGTTGTTGTTTTTTAAAAAAACAAATTAGATTCAGTCTATCACTAATGGAAAGCATATCCATTTCTTTTTTTAAAAAAATATTTTATTGATTTTTTACAGAGAGGAAGAGAGAGGGATAGAGTTGGAAACATCTATGAGAGAGAAACATCGATCAGCTGCTCCCTGCACACCTCCTACTGGGGATGTGCACACAACCAAGGTATATGCCCTTGACCGGAAATGAACCTGGGACCCTCAGTCCTCAGGCCAACGCTCTATCCACTGAGCCAAACAGGTTAGGGCACTGCTTTAGTTTTTAACTTTAAATTTACTGAAACTAGCCCAGCCAGTGTGGCTCAGCGGTTGAGTGTTGACTCATGAACCACAGAGGTCACGGTTCGATTCCTGGTCAGGGCACATGCCTGGGTTATGAGCTCCATCACCGGTGGTGGGCATGCAGGAGGCAGCTGATCAATGATTCTGTCTCATCAATTATGTTTCTATCTCTCTCTTCCTCTCTCTGAAATCAACAAAAACATATTTTAAAAAATTTACTAAAGCTAAATAAATTACAAATTCAGGTTTTCCATCTCATTAGCCATGTTTCAAGAACTCAGGTGACTACCATAGTGGACAGGACAGGCCTAGGCCAAGGTTATTTACACACACACACACACACACACACAAAAATATATATATAAACATACTGCCACCCATTCATTCAACAACAATCGTCATATGTCGTCTTTGTGTTTGTGTTAGGTTCTGGGAAAATAAAAATGATGACGTGTGGTCTTTGATCTCAAGGAGCTCAGGCAAACAAGGAAAAGAGGATAAAGAAACACACAGAATAAATAATCTCAATATTAGGTGCTGAGTCTTGTGGTCCAGGCACATGCAGAGTGTTTGGGAGAACAGGCAATGTCCAGCTGCACTTACTGTCCCTTATACTTTGGCATCAATAGCAACAATAACAGAGTTACTTTTAACCAAGCACCAACTCTGACCCAAGCCCTGGGCTCGGTGCATTACATGCATTTCTGCATTTCATTCTCACAACAGTCTGCCTGGTTTGTACTAGCGAGACTTTGCAGATGAAGCTGAGGTTTACCATGGCTAAGAAGTTGTCCAAGGCACCAGGATCATACCCTGTAGAGTTGAAATTGAAACCTGGGTAACTGCACAGAGACAGATGGTTACTGGACGTACTCTGGTGATTACTTTTGTAAGGTATATAAATGTTGAATCACGCAGTTGTACACCTGAAACCAATATAGAATATTGTATGCCAACTATCATTATAAAATTTTAAAAAAGAAAGAAATTCAAACCTGGGATTGTCAGTATCTAAGAACCATGGCAATCTCTGTTATTAAACATTAACTGAGCACCTACAGTATACAAAGCACTGTGTACAACACTGCAAGGGAAAGAAAGGTGAGCAAAGTATGTAAGTGGAGAGAAAATGAGTGGAAGAATACATACCAAGTCATTAACAGAGTTGCTTCTATGCGGGGGTGGGGGGGGGGTGGGGGGGTGGGGGGGGTGAATGGGGGTGGAGTGGAATGGGAGTTTTGCTTTTTTCTCTGTAAAGTTTTTAAATAGAATTTTTTCACAAGCATATACTAATGTGAAAAACAAAAACACAGGAATGAACAAAACAAGGAACCAAATAAGACTTTCAGTATGCCAGTTCACATAGAGGCATGTTAACACATATTTGCATACATACGACAGAATTAGCCGTGCATATTGGGTTAATTTTATGATTGCTTCAGCCCTGAGCATAGGTATCCTTGAACAACTAACCAGATATCATCATAAAAAAAAAGCCACTCCGGCCGTTGTGGTAAGCCTGCCAATTTGCATGTCTAGGGGGTTGTGATCACTGGCCACAGTCCCCAGTCTCTCTCTAAATAAGAAGCATTTGTCAGAGCACAGACAATTCTTTTTACAACATTGAGTGTACCCCATTTTCCCAGGTGGCCCCAGCTGGGCCTTCCCTGCTCAGGCACATATCCCCTGGGCACTGAGATCCCCCTACTCGCATCCCTTTCTTACTCACTTGAGGGGGTACATTCGCAGGGCTACGTCCATGCCTGGAGTATAGGACAGAAAAGCAGCCAGTAATGTCTCCTCCAGGATGCCAAATAATAGGATCTTGTTTCTGGGGAAAAAGTGCTTCATTGTAGGTTGGAGTCAGGGAGGAAGGGAGGAGAAGGGACAATGTGCGGCACTGTGTGCAGGTTTGGGGGCGCACTGGGTCCCTCGGAGGCCCTCACTTCATGCCCTGCTGGAAGACCGAGAGGCGGCGGGTCTTGCAGATGATGAGGTCGGCCCACTGCACGATGACAATGCTGACAAAGAAGGCCGTCTGGCAGGTGAACTCCACCACCTTCCGCTGCTCATAGGTCTGCGGGGAGGTGGGCAGTGCCAGAAGGGATTCAGACAGCCTCAAAGGTGTCTTCCCTCTGCCGCCTCCCCAGACTCCAAAGCCGAGTTAGGTCCTTAGATTCCCAACAACACTTCGCTCCTCTCTCTCCTAGCACTTCTCATGCCATAGGACGAGTTGTTTTCCTGGCCTGAGAGAGTCCTAAGTCACAGTTATCTTCGTGTCCCTCTCCCATGCTTAGTTCAGCGACTGGCTCATAGTTTGGCTCGGGGCTAAGTTAATAAGGAGGGTGGAGTAGGAGAAGGTGGTGGGCTTCAAGAGAAAAGCAGAGTCGGAGAAAAGAGGCCAGTAAGGAAGGTTGGGCCAACGGGGAATCTGAAGTCGGGAGAGGACGTCTGAGGGTGGTACCAGATGGGAGACAGCATTCTTCCATGCCTTCATTCCTTCATTCACACTTTCCATGTAAGGAACTTACAGTCTACTGGGGAAGAGAGATGTGTTATGTGAGTACAATAGGTAAGTTGTAAGAGAGCCATCACACAGGGCTATGGGAACACAGAAGAGGTGCACCTGAATGAGACTGGAAAGAGCATGTTTATAATCCTTGCAGATGGGATAAAGAATTTGAAGCTACATAGGACTGAACAATACTGAGACACTAGAGATCATGGAATGTGGTCAAAGTTGTACTTGGAGGGAGCTACAGAGCCTTAAGCGATTAGAAAACAAAGGCTGAAAATTAGAGCCAAGTATTGAACTTGGAAAGATCGATGGGCTCCTTGTGTGCATCAGATCTCACCACCGCCCTCCTTCACTGCACTGGGCTGCTGAGCAACGCGCCCTCTGTCGTCGTGTGAAGGTTTTAGCACTCCCCACCTGGGCTTATTTCCCAGGTGAAACTCCAGGGTGCTCTCAATAGCTACACTGCGCCAAACCAGTTTCGGCAAAATTCTTAAACACATAGTGTTGGTTTAGGGCTTCAGTTTGGGTCTCATTCATCTTGAGTGTTAGAAAAGACTACTACAGAGAGGAATCCTATAAGTTAAAAAAGTTTAGAATGAGTCCTGCCGGAGAGCTCAGTTGCTTAGAGCGTCATACTGATCTGCCAAGGTTGCGGGTTTGACTCCCAGTCAGGGTACAAGCAAGAAACCACCAATGAATGCATAAATAAGTGGAACAACAAATTGATGTTTCTCTCTCTCTCCCTTCCTCCCTCTCTTTTTCCCTTCCTTTCCCTAAAAAAAATTTAGAACAGCAAAGAAGGGGTATACAAAGAAAATGAGTTTTAGGATTTGAAATTATATATTTGAGCTCCCATCGAGGGAGAGAGCATAACAGGAGACAGAGGGCCCAGCACTCATTACTGGATAATGATGCTTAGAAGATAGAAAAACAGAAATCAGACCTCAAAAGTTGACAAGGCAAAGAAGACATCCAGGAAGCCAAAAGATACAGGAAGGTAAGGACAGACAACAGACAGTAGGAATGAACACAAATGAAGTCATGTAAACAAAGAGAAGAATATTTGCTGACATGATTAGAGAATGAGGTTGAAAGTTACAATACTCACCTAGGACTAGAGATAAGGCATCAACTACCTACTTCCTCCATTTTCCCACTCTTCAAAAATTTGATAAACCCACTCTTCCCTGTTACTTCTCTTTTTAAAAAAAGAGTTTTTATCGATTTTTAGAGAGAGAGGAAGGGAGATGGAGAGAGAGAGAAAGAGAGAGAGAGAGAGATTGAAGTGAGAGTGGAACATCAAAACTTCAATCAGCTGCCTCCTGTATGCATGGGCATGTGCTCTGACTGGGGATTGAACGGGCAATCTTTTGGTGTATGGGAGAATGCTCAACCAACTGAGCCACACCAGCCAGGGCCCCTATCACTTCTTCACTCTTACTAGTCACTATCTACTACCCTACCCCTCTTACTCACCCACTGCTGTCCATAGCTGTCCTCCAGGTCATTCAAGTGTCGATTTTCCCAGTCGATGCGGATGCCCAGCAGATCAATAGGCTTAAAACCATTTTCAGCCAGAATCACAAAGTACGTAAAGAATCCAGCCACAGCCTGAATCATCCCTGTGAGTGGTCGAATCACAGAACAGGGGAACTGGGCTCAGAGAAAGACTTCAAAAGACAGACCTTAGACGGGGTGGTGGCTGGGACTTGCTTCTAGCTGGGTGGGTGTGTGTGGAGCTGTAATGCTGAGGATGCTTCCAGCAATGATCTGATCCCATCATTTCTGTTGGACTGGCCTCCAAGGCCTGACGTGTATTTCTAAGGTCTCACCTAGTCATCTTTCAATCATGTAATCTTAAAATTTGAAAGGACCTTCTAGAAAATTTCTTCCCTCTCCCCAATGAGTAAGGGCTGGACTCTTCCCTCTCCATTTTCTCTGACATTAGGACACTCACAAAGACCTCCCCTCCCCTCCTCTCCTCTCCTCTCCTCTCCTCTATCTCATCAGGCCCTTGCCTCTCCCTTACTCAAAACCTGAATTCCCCATGCCCGGACCACGGCAGTAGCCTAGCAACTATAGAGCTGTGCACTGTGCAGATGCCCTGGACATGGCTCTTCACAAGTCTGAACTATTATTTACATCTCTTAAGTGGAAAACAAAAGCACAAAAAGGATTCAGTCATTGTCCAGGGTCATGCAGGAAGTGGTAAAATGGGGATTCAAACATAGGTCTGGCTGCTACATCTCTACTTTTTCTATGTGTTTCCTCCTTTAGATGTTGGGATGGACCCCTTCCAAGGTCTGCCCTTTGAAGCCTTTCTCTGAGCCAGGTTCCTCTGTCCTCAATCTCTTCCCTGTCCACCCCTCATTCTACTCCTGAAACACCCTACTGCACCTGGCAACTCAAGAACAAAGGCATCTAATGGTTTTCAAATGTACTTCAAACCTGGACCAATTGCCAGAGCCTTATTTTCCAGCATCAAGCCCTATCTTTCAGCATCAAGTTTAAGTCCCGTTTCCTTCATAAAACGTCTGACAATCCTCATGATTGGTGAGCCTGCTTGCTTTTGTACTGTCTATGCTCATTTTTTTTGGCCCTTGGAAAGATGCTATCATCTTATATATATTTGTCCCTTCCTGGCTGGGCTTTAAGTCAAGGGCAGACCATAAATCAATGATCTTTTGTATTCCCGGGGCCTAACACAGTTTGTGGTTAAGAACAAACTGACTTCCAAACTGAGATGGCTCCAATGACTAGACAGGTGCAAACGTCCCCCACTCCCTTCCCCCGCGTTCTGGCCGCACCAATTTGTCCGTAGGCCATGCCAATGAGACGGTCGTTCACCAGTTTATCAGTCTTTGGATTCCGTGGAACCCTCTTCATGATGTCACTTTCAGCTGTCTCATAAGCCAAAGAGATAGCAGGGACCTGGAGAATGGAGGGTGGGAGTAACAGGGGGACACAAAATTCAGAAGGAAACGCAGAAGTCATTCCAGCTCGGTCCCTGTCCCTGGACACAGAGTCCTCCTACTGCTCAGTCCGTCTCACAGGAATTCTGCAGCCGGGTCCCGGTTTGGTCCTTACCATGTCAGTGCCCAGGTCGATGCAGAGGATGGTGATGGTGCCCAGCGGCAGGGGGATGCTGAGGATGATGAAGAACAGGAAGGGTGTGATCTCGGGGATGTTGCTGGTCAGGGTGTACGCGATGGATTTCTTCAGGTTGTCAAAGATCAGGCGGCCTGGGGAGAATGGTCAACCTTCTGTGAGAATAGAGAGGACACACCTCCCAGAGACCAGCTCCTGGACAGAGAGACCACTATAAAGCAGTGTCATGACCCGTGAAAGTGTCTGGAGGTCCTAGGCCTCGGTGGTCCGAACTCTGTTTCTAAATTGTGTGACTATTAATTATAGCCAGGGTTTCTTAACATGCCATATCTATGCACTCTTTGTTCTTGGATTCAACATGGCTTATTAAGCAGGGTTGGGCCTGGTTAATACTTAGAGGCGCTTGTGAACTCCAATATAAAAGCGGTGAGAAGATTAAGGCCAAAGTTGAAAGAACCTGGGCTTAGGTTCTGATCTCATTTTCTGCCATAACTGGCTTGTGACTTTGGTTGCCCCTCACCTTCTGCCTTGTAAGATGGTTTGATTTCTTCCCTGACGACCCTTTCAAAAACTGTCATCTCTACCGGGACTCCTGCTTTATTGTTTTCATTGCACTTAGCGTCCTTTACTATACTCTACAATTTATTGTCTGTCTTGTTCTGCTAGAAATGAAATGACATGAGAACAGGACTGTGTGTCTTTTCATTCCTCACTGTTGCATCCCCAGCATCTAGAATAGTACCTGGTACAACTATGGTTGGTGCTCAAAAAAATGTATTGAACTGAATATAAAATATTGAACAATGTCTGGATCACCTGAAGTCTCAATAAAACGATAGCTATTCCTATTATGTGGATTGTCCTATTATGTTAGTTTTAGTAAGATAGCTCCAGGCAGAAAGCAGGAAGCCTGGGAATCAGAATTCTGGAATTCTCGTTTACCAGTGGGTATTGTCTTCAGAATTCTCTGGGAAAGAGGTAATAAGTTTGGCTCATGCAATCAATTTATAGATCAGGCTCCAATTGATCTTAATATGTCAACATCATTCATGGAATAGGTCCCTACGAGGCCCTCCTGACATTATGGAGCATGAAGTAGTCCAGGGAGATGGCTATGTCTTGGAATTTATTGTGGACCTGCTTGAATCTCCATGAGAGAAGAAAGAAGATACTACAGCCCGGCTGGCATGGCTCAAAGCGTCGACCTATGAACCAGGAGATCATGGTTCAATTCCTGGTCAGGGCACATGCCTGGATTTTGGGCTCGATCCCCAGTGTAGGGTGTGCAGGAGGCAGCCAATCAATGATTCTCTCTCATCATTGATCTCTCTCTCTCTCCTTTCCTTTGTGAAATCAATAAAATATATATGTATATATTTATGAAAGAAAGAAGATACTATAGTACAGTCCTAGTCTTGCTAAATAATCTGGCCTTTCCTCCAATCTAATAAAAAAGGGCTCCTGATTATAATGGTCTAAGTTCCAACTGAATCTAGTTTGCAAAATTTTGTCTTACAGTGATTTTCCCCAGTCTTTTTTTTTTTCCCATATACAAATGAAACCTATTACCAGATTGTAGGTACAAAATAATTAGCCATTGACATGCAATAAGCATTAATATTTCAAGAAAAATGATTTGAAATATAATAGATTTTCCCCAGTCTCTACAGCATCATCCAAGTTGGATGATGGACGATGGGAATGAGAGCACCGCACACCAACTCCCACATGAGTCTGAGGGTCAAGTCCCACCTCTGCTTCCTTACCCTCCTCCACGCCCGTGACGATGGAGGCGAAGTTGTCGTCCAGCAGGATCATGTCGGCTGCCTGCTTAGAGACGTCGGAGCCCGCGATGCCCATGGCGATGCCGATGTCCGCCTTCTTCAGCGCCGGGGAGTCGTTCACCCCGTCGCCCGTCACCGCCACGATGGCTCCCTGGGAGAAGCACAGAGGGAGCGAAGTAATTACTGTCAGATTCAAGACCAGTTCCCCAAATCAGTTTGATTTCATCATCCCCCGTTTCTTGATATAATCATGCTTGAGGTAGGCCTCTTAGCCCTTCCTTCTCCTGTTCCACCTAATATCTTGAAACTCTCAGGGGAAAAACCCTCTCAGGGAGCCCGCAAACTGCTGCCCATCTCCGAGGTTCAAGATGGGATACTCTGGAGTGTCCTTGGGCCCAGCAGGCACTGCTCTGCTTGGTGTCGGCCTGGGCCATGCCAGGCGATGTCTGCAGATCTCTCGGCTCCTCTGCCTCCTTACCAGCCTCTGACATCCCTCTACAATGATGAGCTTCTGCTGCGGGGAGGTCCGAGCAAACACAATCTCCGTGTGGTTTTGGAGGATATTGTCAAGCTGTTCTGAGTTCAGATCCTTTAGTTTTGAGCCATGTATCACAATGGCTTTGGCATCCCTGAGCAAAAAAAAAAATTATTTTATTTTTAAATTACATTTTGCTTTTAATCCTCACTGGAGGATATGGTTTGTTTGTGTGATTATTTATTTATTACTGATTTTAAAGAGAGGGGGAGGGAGAGAGAGAGAGACATCTGTGTATGAGAGAAACATGGATCGGTTCCCGTAGTGCCCCCACTGGGAATCGAACCCACAACCTTTCAGTGCTTGGGACGGCGCTCCAACCGAGGCACACCGGCCAGGGTGCAAAAAGAATTTTAAAAGGTCAGTTCAGAGTGCTGAGAATTCATCAGTTGCCCCTTAACCAACTTTTACTATAACCCCCTTGTTTTTCCTTTCAGCCCAGCCTCCTCACTGGCCCCCAGCCATTCACTGTTCCCGGATGGACACATGCCATCCCCTCCCCCCTTTCCCAACCATTCCTCCCCTTTCTCTGTCTCGATCTTCATTCCACGTCTTCTGAAACCCACATGGTCGTTTTCCTAGTACACTTTACTTTGCACTATGTAAACCCTGCACATCCGACCTGCTGCAGGTTCCCTCAGGAACGGTAGTGAGTGGGATCTGGGTGGGGCAGGCTGATCAGAGATGAAAACATGGAAGATCTGAGTTCTTCAGGGGTCTCACCTGCTATTGACCTGGTCGACAGGGATCTTGAGCCGGTCAGCAATGTCCTCTTCGGTCTCATTACCTTCTGAGATGATGCCCACACCCTTGGCAATGGCCTTGGCTGTGATGGGATGATCCCCTGTCACCATAATCACCTGTGTTGGGGAGGGAGAGAAGAGGAGTGGAACCGTCTTCCGGGAGGTCCTGGGTCCCTCACCGTTCTCTCTGCGAGCTCACAGACCACTGCTTTCAGGAGCTCATTCCTAAGAACTCTCCCTTCAACCCTTGGGGGTGGGCCAGGATCATCAGGTCATAAAACGTAAGGCAGTTTGAGTACTAGGTTTTCTAGGAGGAAGTCAGAGACTGAGATATATTGCTATATTCAGAATTTCATTTAATTGCTTCAGAAGCTATTCTGCTTCTTTAAGCTCAAAGACAGAAATGCCTACACATAGAACAAACGGTAATAAAGGAACATCTGGAATATTCCATCTGCCGAGTGAAGTTCCATCAAGGCCCAGGTGCATTCTGAGTCTCACGCCTTCCTCTTTTCCCCGCTGCCTCCCTGTGCCCCTAAATTTCAGCCCTTCTTGCATGGCTGTTACCACCCGGGCCCCATTCCTTCCCAAAGGTCAGGGGTCCGTGCTCCGTGCTTTCCTAGCATTCTCTGCTTTACCCTGGACGATTGCTCACACGTGTCTCTCCCCGACACTGCTGAGAGCTCTGTGACGTTTCCTGCCTTAGCACGCTGCCTAACACATAGTAATCCAGCAACGAACAATGATCAAATCAAGCAATGAAGGAATGGCCCTAGCCCAGTGATGGCGAACCTTTTGAGCTCAGCGTGTCAGCATTTGGAAAAACCCTAACTTAACTCTGGTGCTGTGTCACATATAGAAATTTTTTGATATTTGCAACCATAGTAAAAAGAAGATGTATATTTTTGATATTTATTTTATATATTTAAATGCCATTTAACAAAGAAAGATCAACCAAAAAAATGAGTTCGCGGGTCACCTCTGACACGCGTGTCATAGGTTCGCCATCACTGCCCTGGCTGGTTTGGCTCGGTGGATGGAGCATCGGCCTGCGGACTGAAGGGTCCCAGGTTCGATTTCAGTCAAGGGCACGTGCCCGGTTTGCGGCCTCGATCCCCAGTGGGGGGCGTGCAGGAGACAGCCGATCATTGATTCTCATCATTGATGTTTCTATCTCTCGCTCCCTCTTCCTTCCTCTCTGAAATCAATAAAAACATATATATATTTTTAAAAGGGAATGAAGGAATGGCTGCTTCCTGGGCACCAGCGCCCATAATTCCCTAGAACCTGGGTTTTCAGGCTCCAAGGGAGCAGGAGGGACACTCTGACTGTGGCTGAACTATCCAACTGCTTCTGGAGCAGAGGTCCTGGAAAAGCCAGCCTATCTACGTTCAGAGCGTGGAGAGAAGCCTTTTAGTTTTCCTCGGAGCCCTCATCATTCATACCGGCACCCCGGGCTGTGCTGGAAGAAGAGAGTGTGGCTAAGCTGGGGCTCCAGAGCCGGAGGAAGGTCAACACTGTGAGCTGTTAGCCACACCACTGGTTTCAAGCACCCTGGCTCCGTTGTGGGGACTGGACCCTCACCAGGCTCGGCCTGTGGGGGTGGGATAAAGTGAGGGTCTGGGAGGGAACTGCACAGAAGATTAGAAGATTCCAGATGTGGTTCAGACTGAGCCCTCAGCGGCGCCTTTTGGGCTGACAGTGCCCTGAGCTTCCCAGTGGCTCATCAATAGTGACCTGAGACCTATAGGCCAGGCGTGGTATCGTCCGGGTACGTCCCTGGTCCCTAGCCCAGTCTGACATTCAAATGCACGGTTCTGTAGCAGCTCCTGGCAGTACCACCTCCATGCCAGGCACCCCGAGAGCCCGTTCCCAGGACGCAGTTTCTCAGCGAGTGGAGATGCACGCAGACAATAGAAGCGCAGTTCCGCAGAGAATGGCTCCCTGCGAGGTACAGGGCATCTGGCAGTCTCTGGAATTTGTGAAGTATGAAAAGAATTTCATTGCTAACTTCTTCCTGCTGACTGGGCCTCTGATGTCCGCACGCAGCCCTGCAAGCTGCCCTCTTGTACCCGCTTCCCCGGCTCACATGCATCTGAGAGGCCGCTCCAGGGCTGGCAGCGCTGCTGCGGCCTCACCGCTCTGCTGCGGTCTGTAGAGGGGGCCAGGCTCAGCGCGTGGGTCCAGTCGCTCCACGCTCCCGAGAGCCTCAGGTAGTGGCAAATAGATATTTTCATTTTTGTGTTTTTTATAAATCGGTTATTCCAAAGACCCGAGCACATGGCTCTACCTCGGAAATGCCAGTTCCACAGTCACTTCTTGTAAAACGCTGCTGCCCCGCAGATGTCACCCGCCCTCTCCCAGCAGCCGAGTGCTGTCCATCAGTTCCGCATCGACCCCGTGACGGAGTGGACCCTGAACGGCTCTTCCCTGTGGGACAGCCCCCCATGTGTCCACTACGTGTGGTCATGGCAAGTCTTTCCCTTCCCTGTAAGGCAAGGGAGGATTCAAACTCCCCACCAAGGCTGCCAAGTTCCTGCCGGCGTAGGGTCCAGAAGGAGCAAGAAATTACAACAAGACCTGCGAGCCCGTGTGCAGAGCAAGCCGTGGCCCAGAAAGCACAGAGGCCCCTGCCCGCTCTAGGCAGCCTCGTTCTGCCTCGGGCTGTGAGGATGTCCTGGCTAAAGTCACCCCTTTGTCTCCAGTTCCGGCCTCCCCACCCGTGGGCACAATTGTTACTTCTTGCTGCAGAGATCCACGAACTCCCAGATGAGATGAATGTTAGGCACATCCCCTGCGTTACTCCTCACTCTGGCAGCCCGCGTCACAGCTCGGAAATGCAAACAAAGCCCCTCTCCACGTGGCTCCCACAATATGCTACGGCAGCGCATGGAACCGTTGGGGCATATCAGGATGACCTGGTTGGCCTATGTAGATGTGTTATAATAATGCTGTCTCTGCCAAGAACTCCATCACCCCCAGACATCTTGTAGTAATTAGGGGATTCACTCAACATAATTTTCTTCATCCATTCCTTGGCTCTCACTCCTCTATGGCCCATCCTTGAACTTAGCTTGGCCCAGGCTGCCTCCAAACCAACTGCCAAGAGTCAAGGGTCTAAGATAAAGCCAGGTCTAACGGCAGCTAGCTCTCCTTAAACACCTTCAAGGTGCCCCTGCCCCCCACTGCAACCTGCCCTCTTCCAAGTCTGGGATCCAGCAGATCAGGCAGGAACAGAGACGGTGTCCATGTCACATGCACATGAGTTGGAGCAGCACCGTCCTAGGACACTGGTTCTCAAACCTCTCGGCACATTGGACTCTCTGGGCAAGTTTTTAAAAAATGCAGATGCCTGGGTCTCACCCTGAGAGTTTCTAATGCCATGGGCCGGGATATCAGATCTTTAAAGTTCTCTTGAGGATTCTAATGTTCCATGAAAGACAGGAGTCTAACCAGAGAGGACATTTACTCTTAGTCTCTTAAGACGAAAACATTCTAAGCTGAAGGAAACAGAAATCCATGAGAGCGGAATTATTAAGAACCAACTCTGTGCAAGGCCTTCCGCTGCTGTCCTGATCGGGGACAGGCGCGGCTTCTGGGGCCCTCCAGCTTTACCTTGATCCCTGCGCTGCGACACTTGCTCACTGCATCAGGCACTGCCGCGCGGGGAGGGTCGATCATGGCTATCAGCCCCACGAAGCAAAGGTTGGACATGGGGAAGTTGATTTCATCTGTGTTAAACTTGAATCCCTTGGAGAAAGTGTTAGGCAGGTTCAAGTAGCAGAACCCTGGGGAGAGACACAGGGGACCAGTCGTCATTAGCGATGTATGTCCCCATCCCGCTCACCCCAGCATCCTAGATTTTGCACCCCACGAATCAGAATCACTTCGACGCCATTCTTGCAAGGGGGCTCCCCCCCAGCCCACTCACCTAGCACGCGTTCCCCCAGACCTCCCAGTTCCATGTAGGCACTTTGGAAGGCTTCTTTCATGTCACTGTCCAGTGGGTACTCCTGCCCATTCAGAATGTAACTAGAGCAAAACTCCAAGATCCTCTCAGGAGCCCCCTTCATCAGCAGCACATGGGCCTGGGAACTGTCTTCCCGAAGGTGGATGGACATCTAGGGAGAGGAGAGGAGGCACGGGTGGGACAGGAGAGCAGGGTGGGGGCAAAAGAGCAAGGGAAAGGTTTTTGAGGGTAAAACAGACAGGCAACCGGTTTTATACCCTCCGTTTCCTTTGTGCCAGAACAATACAGGCCTTCCTCCACCCAGGGCCAGCCCACCCCTCCCCCTGTCCCGGAACCTCCGGCTGGTTTTGTTTGCACACGGATCTCTGTCTTCTCAGCCCCACCGGAGGCTGAGGGCAGAAGCTGGTGCCTCACTTTCCCTGCTTCCTCTCTGCCTGGAGGGCTGGAGAGAAGTGGTGGGCCGGCCAAAGCGGGCAGGAGAGAAAGCTTAGGGCCCAAAGACCTGTGTCCTGAGCTGGCTGGATGCCTCATGGCCTCAGGTCAACCCATTTGACTTCTCAAAACCTCAGTGTTTTTTGATGAAATGCAAAAGGATCTGCAGTGCCTACTTCACTGAGTTTGTATGATAGTTAATATTTGCAAACAAAAACAAAACCCTTTAAAAACTGTGAAACACAATTCAAAAATAGGTTACTCATTCTAGTCCCCTCTCCACCCCTTCCTAAAATCACGAGAAAGTCCCCTGAGAGGGGCTGGATGGTGTGGGTGGGCCGTGGGGGGTCAGGGTCAGTATGGCTAGTGGGGGGAGAGAAGGGCATATTTATGAAGGAAACCAGAGGAACAACACACAAGGAGGAGAGAGAAATCAGGTCAACTTTGGTTTTGCATTTTCCCTTGATCTCTGATCCGTGCAAAGGAGTTCTCTGTGGGGTTCCTGTTAGGATCCACAGGAAATTCCTGCTGCACTGCCTGTTGGGTAGCAAAATTAGCACATGGATAGGACGTGAGCTGGTGCAGAGAGAGGCCAGGCTGCACCGCCCAAAGGCTAAGCAAGGGGTAAGCCTGTGTGTGCAGCCTGGGCAAAGTCGGTCCACTGGAACTTTCAAAAAAAACAAAACAAAACCGGTTCGGTGATATTGAGAATACGCTTGAGCAGTTGAGAGGAAGCACCTTGCCTTATTTAAGCAGAAGCTGCAAAGGTTTAAAAAGCTTAACGTTCTGAGTGCTGAATACATCTGTGTGGGCTATTTATTGGAGATTGGTGGGGATGACAGCAAGGCCTACGTTAGCTGTTAACTTGGTCACAGAAAAACCACATCTTGATAGAAATTGCAGATGAAAATATGGGAAAAATAATCTGGAAATAGGAGAACAGAGAACTTTTTTTCTTTCATTTTCATCTCAGGGAGGGAAAAGGCCTGCAGGCTAAGAAATACCTTGCACACTGGGGCCTCCAACTACCCCAAGAGCAAGCTAGTGAAGGCAGCTGTCTGCAGGGAGTGAACGTAGCCAGAGGGCTTTCCTGGAACCTCCAGCAAGCAGGTCCCCTGCAAAGCGCCAGAGCTGCGTGCTGGCGGCGGCTGAGCACAGGGCACACCACGGAGGAGGATTTTGGTGTTTGATATTCAAGAGCTCAGAGACAGCACTAACGTCGTCATTTTGGGTAGCGCTGCTATTTCGTTGGACATTCCAACAAATGTGGCTGTGTTTTGCTTTTATTCTGAACCATACAGAGGGAGAGGCACCTAATTCTTTCCGGTCAAAGGCTTTAATCAGGCCTGTCTAGCACAAAATTCTGTCTGGTTAGTGGGGCCACTAAATGTCAGAAAAAAAGTGGAAATAAGTTTGCAGTTTGAGCCTAAAAGACCTATCTGATTACACCGACTAAAAGCCCGTTGAGACAAAAAACAGTGGATCTAGTTCTTTAACCCTTACTTGTTCGGTGTTCATTGTGAAGATATCGGTAATTGGGCTTTTAGACTCTATCTAGCTTTTGTTATTTTATTATGTTCGGTAATGAATATTTTTTATGAATATTCTTTGTGATGAAAACCTTTAAGATCTACCCTCTTAAGCAAGTTTCAGATATAAAAATACATAATGATGAACTAATCTGCATGTTATCGGGGCCACACTAATCTTCTCTGTATTGTTCCAATTTTAGTATATGTTCTCTGGGCGCCAGCACTATTCCATGTGTTTTTGGTTTTTTTTAGAAAATGCTTTCTTATGATTTAAAAATGTTTATACATGAATTTCTGCTCTTAGTTTTATCATTTAAAAAAATATTATTTGGTATTAGTTTCAAGTATACAGCATAGTGGTTAGACAATCCTATACTCTTTTTTAAAAATTATATTTTATTGATTTCAGAGAGGAGGAGAGAGGGAGAGAGAGGTAGAAACATCAACGATGAGAGAGAATCACTGACTGGCTGCCTCCTGCACACCACACACTGGGGATCGAGCCCACAACCTGGGCATGTGCCCCAACCAGGAATCGAACCGTGACCTCCTGGTTCATAGGTCGATGCTCAACCGCTAAGCCAGGCCGGCCGGGCAATCCTATATTAAACACAGGGTTCTCCCCAATAAGTCTAGTGCCCACCTGGCACCATACATAGCTATGAAAATATTATTGATTATATTCCCTGTGCTTTGAGTATTTTGTAACTCTCAAGATACTTCTTAATCCTTCACCTTTTCCACTCAGCCCCCTAAATCCCCTCTCCTCTGGTAACCATCAGTCTGTTTCAACTTTGTTTATTTTATTCGTTAGATTCCAAATATAAGTGAAATCATATGGTATTTGTTTTTCTCTGACTGACTTATTTTCCTTAGCATGGTACCCTCTAGGTCAGCGATGGCGAACCTTTTGAGCTCGGCGTGTCAGCATTTTGAAAAACCCTAACTTAACTCTGGTGCCGTGTCACATCTAGAAATTTGTTGATCTTTGCAACCATAGTAAAACAAAGACTTCTATTTTTGATATTTATTTTATATATTTAAATGCCATTTAACAAAGAAAAATCAACCAAAAAAATGAGTTCACGTGTCACCTCTGACACGCGTGTCATAGGTTCGCCATCGCTGCTCTAGGTCCATCCATGCTGTCACACGTGGTAAGATTTCATTCCTTTTTTAGGGCCAGGTAATATTCCATTATCTATATGTACCACCACATTTTCTTTTTTTTTCATAAAAAAGGACCACATTTTCTTAAACCACAATGTTTTTATCCAATCGTCCATTAATGGGCACTTGGGTTGCTTTCATATCTTGGCTATTGACGATTACGTGCAATTTAAGACACAAATGCAGCACTGGCCTTGGGAGTCTCCTTTCTGCTCTGTTACCACACCCGAATGTCTGACCTTTACAGTCGTGCGTGAACTTAGAGAACGCCACTCTCCTGAGCAGATCACAATTGTCCCACAGAACTCAAACCTTAGCCGGTAGAGTTCCCGTCCTGGCAATGCCACCACTCCCAACCTTCCACACTTCAAAGTGTGCCAGGATTCCAACGTGGGAAAGAAATCCCGGTTTCCCTGTCCTCTCACGGAGTGTGTGGTTAATGCCACCAATGCCCCTCACTTGGCACTTCTCCTTCCTTGCCACTCCTCCCTGGATAGCGGACAAATTGCTCCTGGGAAATGAAACTCACAAACACGCTGGAGACCCCTGATGGCTTACCCGCTTACCCGATGCAGCCACTAGAACTGTGGGCATGGAATGAAAAAAAAAAAAGGTGACTAATGAAATCTGGCGCCTCTGGGGAGTGTCTGGTACACCCAGCCTATTCCGCTGGCCAGCAGGGCAGCAGTCAGAGAGATGCCTCCTGACAGCTGCAGGGACTGTCACGTGACTCCCCCCCACCCCCTCCCGCCTCCAGCCTGAAGAGAGCCTTTGATGACTCACTCTTTTCACAGGGAGTGGGGTCTCCCACTCTGCTTAGGGCTCAGCACCTCTCCCTTTTATCGCCTGCTGCTCCCTTCACCTGCTTATTACCTTTCCTTGAGGTGAGCCTTCTTCCTAGCTGGGATGCTGGCTGTCCGCCCTCTCTATCCTACTGCTCAGAGGTGAGGCAGAAGACAAAACTCCCATTTCCCCCCAAATGCGCCCCCCTCGCCAATCATTCTCCGACTTTCCTGGGTTCTGTACCTGGTACTTGTTGGTAGAATTAAAGGGGATCTCTGCCACCTTGGGGCTTTTCTCTCTCATCTCCTTCACGGAGCAGTAGGACTGCTCGATGAACTTGAGGAGGGCCGACTCAGAAGCGTCCCCTGCTGTTGTCCGCTGTCAGGAGGGGGTTTCTGTATAAGCCCGGGACAAGGAGAGGGGCCAGTGGGGAGGGGGTGCCTGGGGAAGTCACTGAGCGCCAGGAAAGAGATCTTTTGGGGGGAGAGGGTGGGTTATACCCTGGACACTAAGGTACCCTCCACCCCCTTGGGCCCGACACCTTAGCTATCGGAACGTCCTCCTGGTTAGCCTTAAAGTCAGCCCGGTTGCAGAGGCCAGCGATTCGGGCCAGGATAGGCCAGGTATCGGAGCTCTTGTCAAATGTATGTGCTGGGGAGAAAGAGCAGACGTGAGCAAGGGAGAGGGGAGCTTAAAGCAGGGAGTCATTTCCATCCTGTCTGTACCCCACAACTTCACAGAGGCATCTTTCATCCACACCTTCTTTCCCTCACTCGCCTTCCAGCTGTCTTCTCTTTGTCTGAACTCACCATTGCCTCTCAGCTCACTCATCACAATCCCCCAAACCCTTTCACTCTTGGCCCACCGATGCCACTAGTCACCAAGGCGTTCTTCACTCGTGTCGGACTCATAGATGGTCTTATCGAACCACAAGTGGGCAACGGTCATACGGTTCTGGGTGAGGGTGCCCGTCTTGTCAGAGCAGATGGTGGAGGTGGAGCCCAGCGTCTCCACTGCCTCCAAGTTCTTCACCAGGCAGTTCTTCTTCGCCATGCGCTGGGCTGTCAGGGTCAGACACACCTAAGGCCATGAAAAGTCAAGAGAACAAGTGGAGAGAAGATATTGGCTACTCATATCACATCGTGTTTTGGAAATCTGATTTGTTTTTGGCTAATTTAATTTTTTGTACTAATTTCCTATCTATTTAAAAAAACAAAAACCCTCCATCTGTGGCTACAGGAAAGGAAATTAGGAAAGTGATTAGGAAAGTTTGGGCTTCAAGGCAGTTTTAAAACCAGAGTGTATTCCTTTACCAGGCATTCTAGAGAGTGATGATCTGATTTTCCCTGATATATTCCACTCCCCCATGGTCCTTTCGTCTTTTCTATCCAGCAGCCTCTTTTTCATTCAAGTTCAGGCCACACCTCTTTTTCAAGTTCAATCTTTCCAAGGCCCGCATTAGCTAATCTTTTATTGTGGAATAAGATGCTATGTATGGAATGTGTGTGTATATGGATGTACCAATTTATTTTTAAAAAAACAATGGAAAAATGATGAAATTGAGAAGAAATATTGCAGCACTAAAAATAATTTTTTTTGGTTAATCTTCACCTGATATTTTTTTCCATTGAATTTTAGAGCTCCCCTTCACCAGGTTCCCACCCCACCCTCTGCCCTTATCCCCCTCCCCCCCCCCATCCTCATCCATAGGTGTACGATTTTTGTCCAGTCTCTTTCTGCACCCCCCACACCCCTTTCCTCCCCCAGAATAGTCAGTCCTCTCCCTTTCTATGCCCCTGATTCTATTATATTCACCAGTTTATTCTGTTCATTATTTATTCACTTGATTTTTAGATTCACTTGATAGATGTGTATTTGTTGTTCATAATTTGTATCTTTACCTTTTTCTTCTTCTTCCTCTTCTTAAAGGATACCTTTCAGCATTTCATATAATACTGGTTTGGTGGTGATGAACTCCTTTAGCTTTTTCTTATCTGTGAAGCTCTTTATCTGACCTTCAATTCTGAATGATAGCTTTGCTGGGTAAAGTAATCTTGGTTATGGGTTCTTGCTATTCATCACTTTGAATATTTCTTGCCACTCCCTTCTGGCCTGCAAAGTTTCTGTTGAGAAATCAGCTGACAATCGTATGGGTACTCCCTTGTAGGTAACTGAGTTTCTTTCTCTTGCTGTTTTTAAGATTCTCTCTTTGTCTTTTGCTCTTGGCATTTTAATTATGATGTGTCTTGGTGTGGTCCTCTTTGGATTCCTTTTGTTTGGGGTTCTCTGCGGTTCCTGGACTTGTAAGTCTATTTCTTTCACCAGGTGGGGGAAGTTTTCTGTCATTATATCTTCAAATAGGTTTTCAATATTTTGCTCTCTCTCTTCTTCTGGCACCCCCATAATTCAGATGTGGATACGCTTGAAGTTGTCCCAGAGGCTTCTTACACTATCTTCATATTTTTGGATTCTTTTTTCTTTTTGTTTTTCTGGTTGGGTGATTTTTGCTTCTTCGTATTTCAAATCTTTGACTTGATTCTTGCAATCCTCTAGTCTGCTGTTGGAACTCTGTATAATATTCTTTATTTCAGTCAGTGTATGCTTAATTTCTAGTTGGTCCTTGTTCATATCCTAGAGGGTCTTACTAGATTTCTTGAGGGTCTCACGAAATTTATCAGCGGTTTCTAGAAAATTCTTGAAAAACCTTATAAGTTTGGTTTTGAACTCTATATCCAGTAGTTTGCTTTCCTCTATTTCTGTCATTTGTGACCTGCATCTTTGTCTCCACATTTTTTTATGCTTCCCTGTGTTGATAGAGTGGCTTTCTGTGCTAGCTGTCTTATAGGGCCCAGTGGCTCAGCCTCCCCAATTACCTGAGGTGGACACTCTTGGTGCACCCCTTTGTGGGCTTTGTGCACAGTCTTGTTGTAGTTAAGCCTTGATTGTTGTAGGTATCACTGGGAGGAATTGACCTCCAGGCCAATTGGCTGTGTGAATCAGCTGTGTCTACAGTGGGAGAACTTCTGTGCTGGAGACACCCTTCTGGGGCAAGACTTGCTTCAGTGGGGCTTTGGTGCTCACTCAGTCTGCCCCCTGAGTGTGTCCCTTATGGATCTGAGGAGTTGTAATCTGGATGGTCCCAATCTGACCACTGGGTACATAGGCTCTTGGATCTCTAAGGAGGTGCTAATTTAGCCTCTGCCTGAGGCTACCCAGCAGGAGCTATGGAGAGATCTGCAAATTCCTCTTCTATGTTTGGAATTTGGAGGTGCCCAGATGAGGCCCAACTGTGAAGCAATGCAAGCTGTTGTGGGGCCTTGGGCCTTCTTTTGGAAGTTCTGGGTCTCTCTGACCCAGCTGCAGATTGTTAGGTAATTTTCAGATTGCAAAGGGCCAGGCCTTTCATATGCAAAAGCCTCTGTGCACAGCTTGGGTGGGGTGGGGTCTCAGGGAATCAACAGGGTGGAGCAAACAGCTATGGCAGATCCTCAATCCTACCCTAAGAGGCCCCGCGTCTCAGTGTCCCAGTAATAGCTGCAAGTACCTCTGAGAGAAAGCCGCCCTCGAGTTCCGACCCATGTCAGACAGTCCAGTTTCTCCCCATATGAGTCTGGGTCCCCAGAGACTCACCTGGAACTGGAGTTCAGAGCAGTCGGAAGCTTGAGACTCCCTCCTGATTGAAAAAGACAACCGTGTCCTCAGTTGCCAGCCCTTTCCATGTGCACCTCCGTACCTCTGCACTTTACTTCCGCATCTCCTCTGAGTCTCAGTGTGCTTTTCTCTTTCCTTCCAGTTGTAGAATTTCCACTCAGCCAGCCTTCCTGTGGTTCTGGATGATGTCCGTTTTGTCTTTTAGTTGTATTTTTGAAGTGGTTGTGCAAGGCAGCAATTCCTGGTGTTTACCTATGCTGCCATCTTGGTTTCTTCCTAGTCCCAATGTTTTTGTGCTAGTCCAACCACACCCTGAGTAGTACACTCATTTTTATTTTAGTAAGATAAAGCATATCCTAAACAAGTGGTCAGCAAGACCAGGGGCCCAAAGAGGGTGTCATATGGCTAAGGGAAACGGGATTATTATTTCACCACCTACCTGGAGAGTTTGAGGCAACATAATGGTTACTGTCAAAAATCTAAAGGGTGGTTTGTAGGAGAGAGAGAATTGACTTATTTTGTATTTCCTCAGCTGGGAAAACTGAGACCAAACACAGTTCTGTTCAACACAATGCAATCAAACTAGAGCAGCCCAACAATGAAATGAACAGAGAATAAAAAGGGATGGGCTTCCCATGACTAGAAATGACCATCATCTCCCAAGGACTTTGTGCAAGATAGTCAGCATTGACTGGAAAGTTGAATTTATATGGGCTTTGGAATCCTCTCCAATAAGATTCCATGATTCTAAATTAATCTCCCTTTATAAACTGAGGAATAAATTGAGGCCTGGAAGTGAGTGATTCGGACAAGTTCACCAGCCAGGACAGGAATTCACGCCCCAATATGTATAATCTAATGTTTTCTGCAATGCAACTCACTTCCTTTCTCATTGAGAAGAAAAGAATGCACCAGAAAATATGGTGAGGGCAAATAAAAGTAATTTGGAATGCTAAATGATTTGACATCTGTGTATACATCAGGGGTACACTGTACTTGAGAGGTTGGACAATGAAAGAGATACTAGTGGTTTGTCTGCCCTGAGGCCACCCTCTACCCCGGCTACTCACAGTGACAGTGGCCAGCAGCCCCTCAGGGACATTGGCCACAATGATGCCAATAAGGAAAATGACAGCCTCCAGCCAGCCGTAGCCCAAGAAAATGGAGAGCGTGAAGAAAGCGATACCAAGGAAGACGGCCAGTGAGGTGATCATCTGAATAAAGTGTTCAATCTCTATAGCAATGGGGGTCTTGCCAACTCTCAGGCTTGAGGCCAGGGTGGCAATGCGGCCCATCATTGTGGCGTCTCCTGTGGAAACCACGATGCCCCGGGCTGTGCCTGTGGATGAAGCGGGGAGTCTCATTGGGAAGGATATTAGATTTGGTTAGTACAAAAGCTGTCAGTGGTCAAACACAAGGTGGAAACTCCAGAACCTCTGAGAAGTCATCATGTTCTATTCTCCTCATATTTAGCTTCTACAAATAAGGGTCTCCTAATCTAATATATATATATATGAAGAGATTTCACAGAGAGACCCAATTTTATTGCCTGATTGTCTTCACTGTCAAGAAGGTCTATATTACACTTAATTTAAATGTCTTCTATTGTCTATATGTTTCTTAGTGTGCCCTCAGTAACTGAAAGTTTCCAGATCCCCAGAAATAGAGGTCACTTATCTGCTAGAGTCCTATCTTTGTTCCAGTATTTTCTTATCCTCTGACCCATTGGTTCTCAATTGGGGGCCATTTGTCCCTCAGAAGACATTCGACAATATCTAGAGACATTCAACTGGGTGGGAGGGCGTTGCTACCGGCATCTCGTGGGTAGAGGGCAAGGATGCTGCTAACCATCCTGCTATCCCAGGACAGGCCTCTTCTCCCCATACAGTGAATTAGTCCGCCCAAATGTCAATCGTGTTGAGGTGAGGAACCCTGCTCTGACCTGAGCCCCCTCCCTGCTTTGCTGGCTGGAGCCAGCCTGACCCCTGCTGGGTAGGATAGGCCATCACAGCCAGGCTTCTGTGCTCTTACCTCCGCCAGCACTGCCCCAATCAGAAGGGGAGCTGGGACTTCATGTTTGGCTTTACACACACCTGCTGCAGACCACTCCCCTGCATGGCTTGGAGGGACCTGGCAAGGTTCTTAACTCAAAACAATTCTTCCTGCTTTACCACAATGGCTGAAATTCCTACCATTAAAGTCACAGCCAGAACTGCCCAGAAAAGCAACATATTATGGAAATAGTACTTGTTTTAGAATCAGAAAGACTCAGGGCCGAAAATTCAACTTCCTAATGTTCCCGCTGTGTGCCCTGGGGCAAGTTACGTAGCTGCTGTGAGATGCGGTTTCCTCGTCTTTAAGAGGGGATGGAAGCACCTACAAAGCTGTGAGGAATGAATGTTCCTAAAAGAGCCTAGAAGAGGGTTGGGTACATAGTAGGCGCTCAAATATTAGTTTAATCCTTTTCTTCATTTAGATGAATTCGGCGTCTCCAGAAGGGCAGACATAAAGTCACATGTGTAATTAGCGGGGCAGCTCTAATCTGGCCGCTCCCACGACATCTATCATATATTTTCAAAGTCCCCGTCAGCTGGATGAGTCTCAGAACATGGTCCTATTCAGACAGCAGACAGGTCAGGTCAGTGTTAGGTGGAGGTTCTGGAAAGTTCCCAGTCAGAGGTACTCTCTACATGCGTTTCAGACTGGTTGCCAGAGGCATTCATTGAGCTTTGTGACAGGAAAATACTAAAATGATTGAGAGGTGCTCAAAGGGTTTATATTTTTTGGGGGGAATAGAGCCGGGTGTCACCTATATCTCTTTCACCTATACCTATAGGCTAGTTCAGAGCTTAGTCTAGTTCTTCTTTTTCATTCCTTGTGCTATGGTTTGTTTCCCCATGCTTGGAGAGAAGGGGTTTAATAACTAATCTCAATGTGTCTAGAGACAGGGTGGGTTGATGGCAACCGTGGGGAAGGTTAACAAGGCCAAGCCTCCTATATCCCATTATAGCCTTCTATATAATGCCAGAGCTACAGCTTGGGCCCCCATGCAGATGCATGAGAACCCAAAGAGCGATGTCTGTACAAGCAGCCCTGTCAGAGTCCACAGAGATGAAAGCAGAGGGGCAAAGATCCGGGGTCAAGGTCAAAGCTATGCCACTAGTGTGCAGATGACACAGAAACCCCTCAACTGAACAGTCAAGAACTCCTTCAGCGGAGCTCCACCCTCTTGGTCACATCTTGGATCCCTCAGGTCTCCTCCTCAAGCGCCTCCATTCTAGCCAGATGCTTGTGTCTCAGGTGGAATGCCACCACCCACCTTCCCTCTTACCTGATGCATAGACTTTGCTGACAAAAAAATTTACTTTGGAAGGAGGACTTTGACGAAATTTCTTCCTAAAATTTGTGGGGAAAGCTTGCTAACTTGCATCTTTGTGTTCAATCAAATTTTTAAAAAATTCATTTTGATCTATTTTTTACTTTCCAGTTGAATTTTTTTTTGCCTTAATGTTACTTTATCTTATAAGTTAATTCCAAATAAACTAATTTTATTACCAGATAGGTCATTAGCAAGCTTTATTCCCAAGGAGGGTCTGGAACTTGCTTTAGAATCCTTGACCCTATCTTTTCTGTTGAGTTTACTTTCTTCAAACCTTAGTCTTTCATGTGTAAAATAGGGATAATGTCTATTGTATAGTGTTCTGAGAATCAGAGTTATCTGTAGCACTTGACACATACTAAGCATTCCATTGGTAAAAATAGCTATTTCTTAGATACCCAAACATTGATTCTTCAGTATGAATAATGACTTTAAAGTGTGCCCATTGAGTCGTGCAGGCCTCCTTAAGGGGAAAAGGTGAAGTTGACATCATAGTATTGAGTCCATTGTTACCACTTTGGCCAGAGATACCAGGAGCAACACTGAATGGCACCTCTGGGAACTCAAATTTCCAATGCCCACCTCCTCTTTCTGAATAGTAAGAAGATAGGGCTTACCTCAGGAGAAGAATGACCTAGGAAGGCTGAATTATTTTCCTCCCTTCTGTGCTATTTCCAGTTCACAGAACATAGTCCAGTCACTATCTAGAATAATCACAGGCCGCTTACAATGTGTTAGGTCTTGTGTGAAGCATTTTATGTATTATTCCTTTAATCCACATAAAAATCTACAGGGTAGTGACTTTTAGCATCATCATTGTACAAATGTGAAGGTGATGGCTTTGACCTTTTACCAAGGTCACACAGCTCATGAATAATGGAGAGCCTAGACTATTTGCCAGCTGTTACCTATCCTACTACCTTTAGAAGATAGAGACTTCCTGAATTCTTTCAATCTCTGCTTTTGAATCAAGGATATTTATAATGCAATATTCACCTTCCACACAGTTGGTGGAGAAGAAGCACATGTTTCTGGTCTCCAGAGGGTTCTCATGGGTGAAATCAGGGGAGCGGGTTTGGGGATTTGACTCTCCCGTCAAGGATGAGTTGTCCACCTGAGATGGGAAGGAGTCATAAGGTGAGCACGAGGAAAAAAAGATTTATTTATAAAGATGACACAGCTATGTCTGCCACCAGCTCATCATTATTGATGTGCAGAGAGAAACACAAATTTACACATCAGCACCTTCTTGTCTCTAACCTCAAATCTGCACTTTGTAACTTCTCAAGGTTCTGAATGATAAGATTGTACTTTCGTGCACTGAGCCCAGATACCGCAGTGCCTCAAGGCCATGCTGGGCTCTCCCTCCCCTAGCTTCCCACATCGCCTCACCTTACATCCCTGTGCAGAGATGAGCCGGATGTCCGCGGGGATTCGGTCTCCACCCTTCACTTCTACCAGGTCTCCCACCACCACATTTTCTACATTGATCTGCATCTTCTCTCCATCTCGAATTACTAGAGCTTGCTGTGGGAAGATAGTACAGGGCCGTAAAGCTTTCTGCTCCCCTAATCCTGCTCCTGGCCTCCAACCTTCTGTTCCCGGTCTCCTTCCTTCTGGCTCCCCTTTCTCATACTGTCACTCACCACATCATCTTTACATTTTTATTGCTAAATGTGTTGGTGTAACATTGGACCCTGACCAGGTTGCTCAGTTGGTTAGAGTGTTGTCCCAATGTGCCAGGGTTGTGGCCCATACAAGAACCAATCAATGAACAAATAAACAAGTGGAGTAACAAATCCATGTCTGTCTCTTCTCTCTCTCTCTCTTGTCTTTCTTCTCAAATTATCAATAACAATTTTTTAAAAAAGAAAAAATAACTCTTGGGGTAACATTGGCTAATAGTATTATATAATTTTCAGGTGTACAGGATTATAATTCCTGAAGGGCTCTTGGTAGATTGCAAGCTCTTACCATTGCTGTTTGCAGGGCTCCTTGCAAGGTGACTTTGATGCTTCTCCCACTGAGAGATGGGGCCTATCTCTACAAACCTACCCTTGGGCTTGGCTACAGTTTGCTTTGTCCCATTGGACATTGGCAGTTGCAGTGCAAGGGTAGGCTTAAAAGTGCCTGTACACTGGGCTTGCCCTGCTGTCACTGGGAATCCCTCTGCCGCCATCCTGAGCAAGCCCAAGCTAGCCTCCTGGAGGAAGAGAGATCATAAGGAGAATGGCCCTAACTGGCCCCAGTAATCTCAGCTGAGAGCTCAGATTTGTGAATAAGGTCATCTTATACCATCCAGTATCAGCTACATTCAACTCAGATCAGAACAGCCAAACCACAGAACTGTGAGAAATAATATGTTTGTTGTTTTGAGCCACTGAGTCCTGGAGTGGTTTGTTAGGTAGCAAAAGCTAACTGGTAGTTTCCCAACTCCTAGCTCATTCTACTGAAACATGTCCCCAGAATTCTTACCGAAGGAAGGAATTATCTTATGCTCACACCAAAGAGAGATACTGACCCTGGGCTATAGTGCTAGAACACTAGCCTGCTGTTGGAAATTTGGGAGCCTGTCCTCCCCAACTTCCCAGTCCTGTGCCCAGGAACCTCTTTCTACTGTCATATTATTTCCAGGTACTTAAAAAACATACATTTTATCTGAAAATTTAGAAAAGTTGCCAGAATAAAAATTATACCAAAGATGCCAGTATAACCTTTACCCAGATTCACCCATTAACATCTTATCCCATTTGCTCTGTCGTTTGCTCTTTGTTCTACATATGGGTGTATGAGAATCCTTCTCTCCCTGAACCATGTGAGGGTAAGTTACACACATCAGGATCTTTTATTCTACATTGTTGTGCTCATTCCCCAAGTATTAGGATATCAAATAACCACAATACAGCTATCAATTTCAGTGATTTCACACTGGCACAATATTTTAATCTGTTTGCATTCCAGTTTTGTCAATGGACCCAGTTTATCTTTTACAGCATCCTTTCTCCTCCGGCACAGGAGTCAGCCTGGGGCCAGGCACCCCATTTAGTTATCACGTCTCTTTACCCTCTTTTAGCCTGGAACATTTCCGCAGTTGTACTCGTCTTTAAGGTCATTGACATCTGAAGAATCTAGCCTCCCCAACTTCCTTTGCCCCGCCCCCCACCCCAGCTTTTTTTTTTTTTTTTTTTTAAATAGAATGTGCTCATTTGGGGCTTCATATTATGCTCATTAGAGTCAAATTATGCATCTAGAGCAGACCACTTCACAGGTGATGCTGTGCCTTCCTCGGGAACTTTGAAGGCCAGATAGAGGAAAATTGAAGTAAGCGTCACCCTCATCACTAGCCTCACTCACTGTGGGACATAATCCTCCCCAGGACTTAATAACAATGCATTTGGCCACGTTCTATACCTCCTGTCACTCGACCCTCTCAGCAATCCTACCTGAGGCACCAAGTTCTTAAAAGACTCCATGATCCTGGAACTCTTGGCCTCCTGGAAGTAGGAGAAGCAGCCAGTGATGATGACCACAACAGCTAACACAATACCCAGGTACAGCTGGGGGTGGGGAAGGAAAGGGCTTGTTAGTAGATCCTTTTCTTCCCCTTCACCCTCAGGAAACTGCAAGGAGAAGAGTCACTTCTCCAAGTGCAAGAACCCTTAGGACTCAGTTGGAGAGTCAGGGGCTGAGAAGAGTCCAGATAGGGCTGGCTTCCTCGGCTTCCTGGTGAAGGAACCCTGGTAAGGGGCCAGCAAAATCCCAGGTCCATGAAGGCCTACCTTCTCTTCTCAAACAAGGCTATTTATGCCCTAACTGGTTTGGCTCAGTGGATAGAGCGTCAGCCTGTGGACTCAAGGGTTCCAGGTTCGATTCCAGTCAAGGGCATGTACCTTGGTTGCAGTCACATCCCCAGTAGGGGGTGTGCAGGAGGCAGCTGATTGATGTTTCTAACTCTCTATCCCTCTCCCTTCCTCTCTGTAAAAAAAAAAATCAATAAAATATATATTTTTTAAAAAAAACAAGGCTATTTATGGGGTGGGGGGCAGAGGGTGAAGGAGATGGGGAGGAAAGAGATGAAGAGATTGACGTTCTGGGAAAGAGAGAGGGACTGCAAAGGGCTATGATGATCAGTTGGGAAGATAATCAAAAGAGAGCAAGTTTCTAGAGGGGACCATGCAGCTCAGTGAGCTGAAGCAGTAGCTTTCCAGAGAAAAGACCAGGGAAGCCAGGAGGCACGAAGGGCTCCGTTAGGAAGTCCTGGGCGTACCAGGGATTTGGGCTTCAGGACTGCTGGGCTGCTGAGCAGTAGTGAGTCAGGGATAAGCAGAGACGGGGCCGGGCAGTAGTAGTTGAACAGACTCACGTTATCTCTGGTAGCTTGCTCATGGAAATATAACTGGATGCCGTAGGCCAGGAAGCAGAGGATGGCACCGATCCACAGGAGGATGGAGAAGCCACCGAACAGTTGTTTACAGAATTTGACCCATTCTGGCGTGGTGGGGGGTGGGGTAAGTGTATTGGGTCCGTTTCGAGCCAGGATTTTCTGTGCCTCTTCGGAGCTAAGGCCCTATGTGAAGAAGAAAATCATGAAAAAAAGAAAAGAAAAATAGCTACACAATAAATAAATAAAAATATATTTAAAAGAAAAGAAAAACAGCTATAGCAAAGGTGAGTCTGGCTTCATAACTCCGATCTGCCATTATAGCCCCAGGATGAGTCTAGAGACCAATATGTTTCTCTGAAGGTCAGACTGTAAGTTCTTCCTAGATAAGTAGGATTTTAAAACTTATGCTATAGGAGGGATATGGAATGATTCACAAACTTTTTTTTCTTTATTGATTAAGGTGTTATATATGTGTCCTTATCTCCCCACTACCCCCCCTCCCACACTCATGTCCTCACCCCCCTGGTATCTGTGTCCATTGATTAGGCTTATATGCATGCATACAAGTCCTTTGGTTGATCTCTCCCCCTTACCCCCACCCTCCCCTACCTTCCCTCTGAGGTTTGACGGTCTGATGGATGCTTCTCTGTCTCTGGATCTGTTTTTGTTCATCAGTTTATGTTGTTCATTATAATTCGCACATGAGTGAGATCATGTGATATTTATCTTTCTCTGACTGACTTATTTCGCTTAGCATAATGCTCTCCAGGTCCATCCGTGCTGTTGCAAATGGTAAGAATTCCTTCTTTTTGCCGAAACCAGTTTGGCTCAGTGGATAGAGCGTCAGCCTGCCGACTGAAAGGTCCCAGGTTCAATTCTGGTCAAGGGCATGTACCTGGGTTGCGGGCACATCCCCAGTAGGAGATGTGCAGGAGGCAGCTAATCGATGTTTCTCTCTCATCGATGTTTCCAACTCTCTATCTCTCTCCCTTCCTCTCTTTAAAAAATCAATAAAATATATAAAAAAATACTTAAAAAAAAGAATTCCTTCTTTTTTACAGCAGCGTAGTATTCCATTGTGTAGCCATACCACAGTTTTTTAATCCACTCACCTGCTGATGGGCACTTACTAGGCTGTTTCCAAATCTTAGCTATTGTAAATTGTGCTGCTATGAACATAGGGGTGCATATATCCTTTCTGATTGGTGTTTCTGGTTTCTTGGGATATATTCCTAGAATTGGGATCACTGGGTCAAATGTGAGTTCCATTTTTAGTTTTTTGAGGAGACTCCATACTGTTCTCACAGTGGCTGCACCAGTCTGCATTCCCACCAGCAGTGCACGAGGTTCCTTTTTCTCTGCATCCTCGCCAGCACTTGTCATTGGTTGATGATAGTCATTCTGACAGGTGTGAGATGGTACCTCTTTGTCGTTTTGATTTGCATCTCTCAGATGATTAGTGACTTTGAGCATGTTCGTATGTCTCTTGGCCTTCCTTATGTCCTCTTTTGAAAAGTATCTATTTAGGTCCATTGCCCATTTTTTGATTGGGCTGTTTATCTTCCTTTGGTTAAGTTGTCTAAGTGAGTCACAAACTTTTTGAATACCCATCGTGGGCTTAGTGCTCTGGTAAGTTACCAAAGTGAGTACAAATGGTCCCTATGCATATGGAGCGCTAATTTTAGTGGGGATATTTTATAATACAGCAATAATGCACAAGGCTCATGTAATAATGGGACACAATACGAATGTCAATAACATATGGACTGTTCCCACTTTGCCTCTCTAGCTAAGAAATAGGAAAAAAAATAAAACAGTGACAGATTGAATGCATAGATTCTCACGTTAGCCTTGTGTAAGCTTGCATACTGTTTCCTCAGGAAGAAAATAGCAGAACCTACTAGAGGACTGTAAAACAAACTCTCATCCCCATCCGCTCCCCAACCTCCCACTGAAAAATATACAATTTTCAAGACAAATATACAAGACAAGCAGCCTGTGCTCCTCCTTGGTTCCCAGATGAAGCCTCTCCCTGAAGAAATTCTAGACCTAAGAGGAGCCTACATTGGGAGAGCTTGTCTTCAAGGTTTCTGCCTGTGGTCATGGTAGAAGCCATGGCGATTGGAGCAGCAGTGGTAGCAATAGTAACAGTAGTAATATATGATTTTACTGTCAAACCAGTGGTTCTCGGTGTGGTCTGGGGAGCCACGGCGTGCCAAGACTCTTTCATGGGGGTCCACACGTACATACAATTTTCATAATCATCCCAAATTGTTGGTTGTCTTTTTCAGTCTCATTCTCTCGAGTGTACAGTGGAATTTCCCAAAGGCTATATGATATTGCAACAGATTGAAGACTGAAAATATAGGAGAACCTAGCTGTCTTCTATTAAAAAGCTAGACATGAAAGGGGCTTGCAAAAATGTAAAATGTGCCGAAACCGGTTTGGCTCAGTGGATAGAGCGTCAGCCTGCGGACTGAAAGGTCCCAGGTTCGATTCCGGTCAAGGGCATGTACCTGAGTTGCGGGCACATCCCCAGTGGGGGGTGTGCAGGAGGCAGCTGATTGATGTTTCTAACTCTCTATCTCTCTCCCTTTCTCTCTGTAAAAAATCAATAAAATATATATTTTTTTAAAAAATGTAAAATGCCACTACATTTTTTATTTTGAAAAAGTTATTTGTTGTAAAATTATTATTTATTCTAATACACATATGATGGGCCAACTCTTGTTTAAAAATGAATTAGAAAATAGTTTTAAATTTCTCCACTTGAATTTCTAGTTTGCTAGTTATAGATGATGTGACCCGCAGAAGCAACGCTCTTGGGTTCTTTGATAACTGAGTGTAAAAGGGAACAAAGGTGTGAGAAGTGCTGCTCTAAACCATGCTTTCATCCTCTTATCTGATGCTGAGCTCTTTGGGGGCTATTACCATGATCATCTTTGCCAAGTGTGTGGCCTGTGAAACTTGTCTGCGTGAAGGTTAAGGGTAAGAGCATTGGTGATGGATTATGTCCTGGTCGCCTCCTGGGGGAGTGCCTTCACCCACCTTTGTCAGGTCCACGGAATACTTGGTGCTCAGCTGTTCCAAGGTTAATTTGTGGTCGTTCTGAGAAGACAGCAGAGTTACTGAGGGAGAGGTGGTGACCCTTGGCATTTCCAGGGGAGGGGGAGAAACACTTGGGGGAAGAGGGGTGGCTGGGGCCTGTGGGTAAGATGTTAAAAGGCGGAGGGTTGAGAACATTTTCAGAAGCCTTTGGGCCAGCGTCCATTCTGGGTTTTCTCACCATGACCAACTCCTTCTTCAGTTCCTCTAGATCTATCTTCTTTTGCTGCTTCTTCGATATCTTTTTCTCATCCTTATTTGGCTCCTTAGGTGTTGGGCTGGGATTCTGCTCATGAGAAGCCACTGGTCCATTTTCCCCCTCAAGTGCCATAGTGGTCCCTGGACACAGCTGACCCACTTCACCTGGTGGGAGGGAAGCAGAGCCAGGGAGTAGGGGGGCAGAGAGGGAGGAGGGGGTGAGGGGCGAGAGTGACAGGAATGATGGTGTGAGGGACTGGAGAAGGGAGGAGGCAGAGCGTTGAGAAGAACAAACTGGTGGGGAGAAAAGGAGGGAGCAAAGAGAAAGCGGAATGGAGAAGGCGGCAGGAGGATGAGGAGGGAAAGGGGAGCGAGGAAGAGAGGGCTAAGGAGAAGACTAAGAGAGGGGCGCCAAGGCCAGAGGGGGGACACCAGAGAAAGAAGGTGAGGGGAGTGGAGGGTGAAGCAGGCAGAGATGGGAGCAGGAAGTGTAGGAATAGGGAGGGAGGGGTGAGAAGAGCCTGGGGCCCAGGAGAGTTACCTAGAGGCAAAAGGGCGAGGAGATGGAGCTGAGGAAATGAAGGTAAGGGCCTGGGAGAAGAGTAGGTGGGTGGTAGCTAGTGCCTAAGTGATGAAGATGCCACAGGGACCTGAGCAGGTGGGCAATGCAGTGGGAGTGAGGGGCCAGCTGGGCTTCAGGGCATGCTGGGAGCCCCTAGTCCAGGCCCTGTGGTTGCCGTGGCAACAGCCCAGGTTTGCCATCACAAAGGCTTCATGAAAGTTCTAACCCAGAACCGTAAGTCTCAGTCCGTGTGTGTGATCATACCGTTACTGAGGCACGGTCTCTAGCGGATTATCTCAGTTCTAAGAGCTCAGATAGCAGAATAGGTCAGATTTTGCGTGGGCTTTTGTTGTTGTTAATTCTCACCCAAGGATATTTTTCCAATGATTTTTAGAGAGAGTGGGAGGGGGAAAGACAGAGCTAGAGAGAAACAACAATGTGAGAGAGACACATTGCTTGGTTGCCTCCCACACATGCCCCGACCGGGGGCTGGGGATGGAGCCTGCAACTGAAATATGTGCCCTTGACCGGAATCGAACCCAGGACCTTTCATCCATGGGCCAATGCTCTATCCACTGAACCAAAATGGCTAGGGACTTGCTTGGGCTTTTAAATCCGTTCTGAGCCTGAATCCTGGCTCGTCTGCTTACTGATTGTGTGGCTTTGAAAATCATCATTTGGGTCTGCTAAGTTTTAAGATCGATTAGGGTAAATACGCTAGCATCACTGTTATCTACCCATTTGCTTCATAATTACTTTTAAAAACTCTGATATTTTTGCCCAATCATTCTTGAAGCAGAATGTCACAACCAACATGTCATGTTTTATAAAAATACAGTGAGAATTTTGATATTGGATTGACTCTTAAAAATTTTTTAAATTTTTCCAATTAGTTGACATTCAATATTATATTAGTTTCAGGTGTACAGCACCGTGGCTAGATATTTATATAATTTACAAAGCGACCCCCTTGTAAGTCTTACACCCACCTGACACCCTATATAGTTGTTACAATACTAGAGGCCCAGCATGATTGAAATTGTATGAGGAGGCACCCAGAGGGGCCGGGGGAAGGAGGGAGTGGTGGTGGCTGGGACCCGCACCTGACCCACTGCCTTGTGTTCGCTGGGGTGGGGGCAGGGGTTCCTGTGTGTTGTGTCTCCACTCCCGCCCGCCCCCAGATCCAGCCTCCCGGCGGGCCGCTGGGTGGGGCCCGCACGCAGTATATATATAGATTATCGACTATATTCCTAAACTGCACTTTCCATCCCGTGACTATTGTGTAACTGCCAATTTGTGCTTCTTAATCCCTTCACCTTCTCATCTAGCTCCCCACCCCCACTCCCTTCTGGCAGCCATCGGTTTGTTCTCTGTCTCCATCTATGAGTTTGTTTCTGTTTTGCTTGTTCATTTGTTTTGCTTTTAGATTCCACATATAAGTGAAACCATCCGGCATTTGTCTTTTTCTGTTTGATTTCTTTCACCTACCACAATCCCCTCCAGGTCCATGTACTGGTATGTTTTCGCAAACAGTAAGATTTTACTGTGTTTTATGGTTGAGACTACAATGTTCCATTGTGTATACATACCGCCTCTTCTTTATCCATTTGTCTTTTGATTGGAACATTTAATCAATTTACATTTACATTAATTATTAATAGGTATGCAGCTATTTTATTCCCTGCTCTCTGGTGTGTGGTGACTTTCTGTAGTGCGATGTTTGGATTCCTTTCCCTGGACTTTTTGTATATCGCTTGTAGGTTTTTGGTTTGTGGTTACCTGGCGCTTCATCTAGGCCAAGTATGCTTATAGCAGTCTATTTTATTTTTTTAATTTTTTTTTTAGCAGTCTATTTTAAGTTGATGGCTGCTTAAGTTTGAAGACATTTTAAAATCACTACCATTTTTACCGCTCTGTCCACGTTGATGCTTTTGCCACTAATTTTTTACTTTGTGTGTATGTGTGTGTGTTTGTATGTATCCCTGAATTTACTGTTGCAATTAAACATAATCTTTCTAGTTTTGCCTTTTAAATTTTGTACTAGCTTTAGTGGTGGTTGGTCTACTGCTTTATGATGTGTTTTCCTTTGTCAGTGAGTATTTTTTTCTTTGTGGTATTTAATTTTTTAGAGAGGGAGGGAGAGGGAGAGGGAGAGGGAGAGGGAGAGGGAGAGGGAGAGGGAGAGGGAGAGGGAGAGGGAGAGGGAGAGGGAGAGGGAGAGGGAGAGGGAGAGGGAGAGGGAGAGGGAGAGGGAGAGAGATTGGTCATCTCCCATATGCTCCTCTACCACCTGCAAGTGGTTATGCTGTGAACTAGGCCGGCTGCCTCCGGAGCCTGGCTTTCCAACGAGAGGAACAGGGCGTGCTGAGCCAGCCCTGCTTGTTTGGGTTTGTGGACCTTTTAGAGATTTTAGGAAAGTCTGCAGCAGGGGTCCAGGCTGGCAGCTTGAGCGGATTAGCCCCTGAAAGAGGCTGGGGCCTGAGCCTGAACTGGGTGGGGCAGGGCCTGAGGGCTAGCTGAGTGAGCCCTGTTAGTGGAAACTCAGATTTGACACTCACCTGTGCCTGCAAGGGGGCGGGCTCAACAAAGCAACAACCAAAGCAACAACAGTGCCTGCTGGCGCTTTAGTCCTGGACAGCGGGAGCGGTCCTTCCCCCTTTACTCTGAAGCCACAATTCAGTTCCTCCCCATATATTCATGGCACTTTCAAAGCGCTGGATTTTAGAGCAAGTGTTTGTGAGTGAGTGAGTCTAAGACAATATGACATCTGGGTCTACAGCAGCCCTCTGTCTCCCGCACAGATTTGATTGACTCTTTATAGTAACTTATTTTTATCTTTACTACACTCCATATTCCCAAACAGCAGTTGAATTTAGCTCAGAGAACAACGTATCCATGTTTTTATTACTCTGACTGTGCTTTTCTTTAAAAAGTAAAAACTCTATATCCAAGTCACCATTGAAAGCAGGATTCTTATTCATTAACTAGAGGCCCAGTGCACGAAATTCATGCACTAGTACGGTCCCTAGTGGCTGCTGGCTGCCAGGGGCCTCCCTCCCTTCCCCCGGCCAGCCCCGCCCCCTGGTCAAACTCCCGGATGGAGGCGATAATTTGCATGCTACGCTTTTATTATATATAATTATATGTCTTGCCCACTTTCTTCAACAAACCTGGTGTCCTATAATGAGGCTCCTTTCTTACCAACTTTGACTGGTTGCCAAGGAGACTCCACGGCCACCCTGTATAAGCTCATGTTTCCCCGCTTCCTTTCTGCTAAAAAGAGGGTAACTCCGGGGTCAAGGGCAAGATGTTAGGGAACTAGAGGCTATAGATTCAGCCTAATAATAGAGAACTGAAGGGAACAGTATGTTCCCTCTCATTCCACCTATCAGCAGGAAAAGTACTTGAGTTCAAATGATAAGACGTGAAGTTTTACACATGAAGGAATACTGTTTCAAAATAGTCGGAATACCCTTCCTTGCAAAAACCCCAGGGGAATTGGCATCTATCCCTGGCTTCACTAGAGTCATATTTCCCTAATAAGAGAAACTCTGTTATTCTGGAAAAAAAAAATTGTTCTTTATAGTCAACCCAGTCAGAGGGAAGGATAGTTCCAAATGTTTGGATATCTGGAGACTGTTTATTGTTCCTCTTCCAGGACTGTGCCATTGATTCTTGCATAAAACTCTGTGATGCTGGCTCTTCACAGCTTTCCTCTGCAACTCTGTGGTCCATACCATCAGTGTCACTGTCTGCTTCCTCAACCTCTTCATTGGAGGTTCTCTAGTCAGGATCGAGTCAGAGGGTCCCGCACAGGAGAAAAGCTGTCCGGAGCAGTTCCTGTGTCCAAGGCCACAGAGCCCATGTCTTTCTGTAGGCGGTCCTGCTGTCCTTCCTGCTGCAGGCTCTGTGCACTGGCCAGTGATTTCCTCAGACGCTCAGATTCGGGATGATTCTCCCTTTCCTATTCCTCTGCAGCACTGGTGACTTGCACAGAGAGTTCACCTAAGCCTGACCCAGGAACAGCAGGCACACCCACCATCCTGAGTGAGCTGTACAACTCATCGAACACCAAGCTCATTGAATGAATCAGGTTACTGACATATGCAGCATCTCAAAAAGCTTCAAAATCTTGCATCCTTCCCACTGCCAAGCTGTGACCGATGATGTCAGTGTTATTCACGAGCACCATGGAAGGGAGCGTGGTTTTGTACAAGATGCTGCAGGCGCAGAGCATCCTGGACACGAAGGTCACGGGGTTGGTGCTGCGTGATGCGTCCATCACATCAATGGCACTCGTTGGGAATGAGGATGTCAGGGCCTCAGCGATGACTGTCCCAGAGGCTGACCAGGTGAATGCTCCAATCTGCCCAGGTGTGTCCATTAAGACATGTTTAGACATGGCCTGGGCCTTCTCAAATTTCATCACCTGATCAAATCTGGTGGCAAAGAGATTGGGTGAGCTCATGTGCCACTGTTGGGCCCGAGTCGTATTGCTTCATGACTTCTTTAGACTTCACAGTGCCACCGATATCAATATTGGCAGGAAAGGGAACTTCATGCACAGCGGGGCCCAGCTGGAGAGCCACGGTTACGCAGGTGTCCTGTGAGCCTCGGGACAAAGATCCCGCCATTCCCAACACCAACAGAGCCCGGGAAGCCTGGCGCTCAGCTGCAGCTGCGGGCGCTGCCATCTTTCTCCTCTTTGTTTGCCCTTTTAAATTTTCTTTAATTGCCTGGCTGGTGTGGCTCAGTGGTTGAGCATTGACCTATGAACCAGGAGGTCACGGTTTGATTCCTGGTCAGGGCACATGCCTGGGTTGCAGGCTTGATCCCCAGTGTGTGTGTGTGTGTGTGTGTGTGGGGAGGGGGGCAGGCAGGAGGCAGCTGATTGATGTCTCACTCTCATTGATATTTCTATCTCTCTCTTTCTCTCCCTTCCCATCTCTAAAATCAATAAAATGATATTTAAAATTTTTGTTTTCTTGAATAAATACTATGTGTCACACATGCTAAATCTGGAATGTGATTTTCCTTGGTACTGCTGTAAACAGAAGCTCTTTGCACTGTATTTTCCACCTCACTCATAGTTAGGGATACATTTGATTTTTTAAAAATTGATACCTTGTATCCTGTAGCTTTGAACTCTTTGCTTCTAGGATTTTTTGTTGTTGTCACTATTGCTTTGATTTGATTGACTTCCTTGGATCTTTTATGTGTTTAATCATGTTGCTTACCCTCCAATATATGTTTTTATTTTTCCTAGTTTATTTCTTTATTTAGACTATCCTATGTAATAAAGAGGTAATATGCAAATTGACCACCATATCCTCACAAGATGGCTGCCTATGACCAGGCCAGCAGGGGGGGTTAGTGAGGGACAACCAAATGACTGAACAAGCAGGCTGCATAGGGCAACCAGGCCAGTGGGGGGGGGAGGTGCTGTGAGGGGCGACAAGGCTGGCAGGGGGGGAGTTGGGGGTGACCAGGCCAGCAGGGGGGCAGTAAGGGGCAAACAGGTCGGCAAGCAGAGGCAGTGAGGGGCGATCAGGCTGGCAGGGGGCGCAGTAAGAAGTGACCAGGCCGGTGTGGGGGGCAGTTAGGAGCGACCAGGCCAGCAGGGAGGGGGCAGTTAGGGGCAACGTGGCTGGCAAGGGGGGCAGTTAGGGGTGATCAGGCTGGCGGGGGGGGGGGGGGCAATTAGGGGTGACCAGGCAGGTGAGCGATTAGGAGCCAGCGGTCCAGGATTGTGAGAGGGATGTCTGACTGCTGGCAGTTGGACATACCCTGAGGGGTCTCGGATTGGAGAGTGTGCAGGCTGGGCTGAGGGGGTCTCCCCCCCCCCCCCGTACGAATTTCATGCACCAGGCCTCTAGTTTAAATATAAACACCTTATCCAGGATTTCAAATGTGGTTGGTATGCTTTTGTTGTACTGGGACAGGTCAGTAAGTGAGGACAAGTGGAATAGGGAAACTGAGGCAGGTTGCTGAACAAACCGACAGAGCAATTTACAGCAGATGCAGAAGGTCACCTCCCTAGAGGGAACATTAAGGCCTCAGTTGTGTTTCAGCTCCAGGCCCAGAAAAGCAGCAAAACTAGGTGGTAAATGCCAGGACCAGCTGCAATGACTAAGGACCTCCTGCCCTAGTGCCGACCAATTAGTGGAGACCGGGACCTGAAAGAGCACAGCTGGAAAAGCTGACAATACTCTGCTGAGACCTCCCCTAACATTCCTGCCTGCCAGAGAGAGAGAAAGCCTCAAGACAAAGGCCCTACCTTGCGCTTTCCCTCTGGGGAGCACACCCTGGACATCCCCTTTTTGTGCCCCCTCTTCTCCCCCCATAGGCACTGCATCTCCTAAACTCGAAGGGATCCTAGGAGCCTTGCAACCAGGCAGCAATGGGCAGCAGCCACAAATCCCAGGCAAACCCCATGAACCTGTCTCCAGGGCCTCTTTTCTGTGACTTCCTACTGAGCTAAAGCAGCCCCGCCCGGCCTCTGCTGTTGCTTCCTCTTCCCTGAGCCGTGCTGTTTGTCACTGCCCCTAGCTTTAATAAATGCACCCTCGCAGTCACCTGGACTCGTGCTGTCAACTGTTTCCTGCACGAAGCCAAGAACCCACACACTGCCGGCTGGCCGGGGGCAGACCCGCTGAGGGCCAGGTCTCCTGTCCCGTAATAGTACCTGCGTCTGTTATTTGTTTTCTAGCCTTAGCACATCCCTTCCTCTCTTCTCTGAACAGGATTCCATTTTCCTGCATGCTCCTTCCTCTAACATTTAAATCAGGAATAGATGTTGAATTTTACTGATAACCTCTTCATCATTTTTTGAAATAACTATTTAATCATTTTCCTAGTGAAGGTTAGTTGTCAGTTTTCTGTATAATGCACTATTCTTGCATTCCACTATCTAGTGGGGGTAAAGTTATACGTATTTTATTATTTATTTATTTACTTACTTATTAAAATTTATCTTCATTGTTGAAAGTATTACAGATATCCCCCTCCCCCCAATTGACCCTCTCCTCCCCACTCCCACCCCCTCCCCAGATATACCCCACACTATTGTTGTCCATGAGCTATGCATATATGCATGTAAGTTCTTTGGTTAATCTCTTCTCTCTAAAATACATCGGTCTGTTGCATGCTGCAATGTCTCTGGATCTCTTTTGTTCATCCGTTTATTTTGCTCATTAGATTCCACATATGCGTGAGATCATGTGACACTTGCCTTTCTCTGACTGGCTTATTTTGCTTAGCATAATATTCTCTAGGTTCCTCCATGCTGCCTCAAAGGGTAAGAGATCCTTCTTTTTTTACAGCTGCACAGTACTCCATTGTGTACATGTACCAGTTTTTTTTTTTTATCCATTCATCTCTCTGCCCATTTTTTAATTGGATTGTCTGTCTTCCTTTTGTTAAGTTGTATGAGTACTTTATATATTTTGGAAATTAACCCCTTATCAGATGTATTATTGGCAAATATGTTTTCCCATGCAGTGGGTTCCCTTTGCATTTTGAGAATTGTTTCTTTTGCTCCACAGAAGCTTTTTATTTACTTAAAATCTTGATTGTTGAGAGCATTACAGATGTACCCCCCCACCCCCCATTATCACCCTCCACCCGGTTCTCGCCCCACCCAGGCCTTCACCACCCTATTGTCTGTGTTCGTGAAGCTCTTTATCTGACCTTCAATTCTAAATGAAAACTTTGCTGGGTAGAGTAATCTTGGTTGTAGGTCATTGCTATTCATCAGTCCCTTCTGGCCTGCAAAGTTTCTGTTGAGAAATCAGCTGACAGTGGTATGGGCACTCCCTTGTAGGTAACTAACTGCTTTTCTTTTCTGCTTTTAAGATTCTCTCTTTGTCTTTAACCCTTAGCATTTTAATTGTAATGTATCTTGGTGTGGGCCTCTTTGGGTTCCTCTTGTTTGGGACTCTGTGCTTCCTGGATTTGTATGTTTATTTCTTTCACCAGGTTAGGGAAGTTTTCTGTCACTGTTTCTTCAAATAGATTTTCAATATCTTGCTCTCTCTCTTCTCCTTCTGGCACCCCCAATGTGAATGTTGGTGTGCTTTAAGTTGTCCCAGAGGCTCCCTACACTATCTTCATATCTTTTTATTCATTTTTCTCTTTGCTCTTTTTTTTTTTTAACGAAAGTATCTTCACCACAGATTGTTTTTTTTTGTTTGTTTTTTTAAATATATTTTATTGATTTTTCACAGAGAGGAAGGGAGAGAGATAGTTAGAAACATCGATGAGAGAGACACATCGATCAGCCGCCTCCTGCACATCCCCCACCGGGGATGTGCCTGCAACCCAGGTACATGCCCTTGACCCAAATCGAACCTGGGACCCTTCAGTCCGCAGGCCGACACTCTATCCACTGAGCCAAACCGGTTTCGGCCTCTTTGCTCTTCTAATTGGGTGTTTTTTGCTTCCTCATATTCCAAAACATTGATTTGATTCTCTGAATCTTCTACTTCATTATTGAATCCCTATAAATTATTCTTATTTCAGTTAGTGTATGCTTAATTTCTGATTGGTCCTTTTTCATGTCTTTGACATTCTCACTAAGATCCTTGAAAGTCTCATGAAGATCCTTGATTAACCTTTTAACCATGGTTTTGAATTCTGTATCCAGTAGTTTGCTTGCTTCCATTTGTAACATGTTTCTTTGTCTCCACGTTTGGCTGCTTCCTTGTATTTGTTTCTGTGTATTAGGTAGAGCTGCTATGTCTCCTGGAATTGGTAGAGTGGCCTTGTGTAGTAGGTGTCCTGTAGGGTCCAGTGGCTCAGCCTTCCAGTCACCTAAGTTGGGCACTCTAGGTGTACCCCTGTGTAGGCTGTGTACACAGTCTTGTAGTTGAGATTTGATTGCTATTGGCATCACTGGGAGGAGTTGACCTCTGGCCAATTAGCTGTGAGGACCAGCTGTGACTACAATGGGAGAGCTGCTATGCAGGAAACACCCCTATGGAGCAGGACTTGCTTCGGTGGGGCTTTGGTGATCACTGAGTCTGCCTTTGAGTGTGTCGCTTGTGGATGTGTAGAATTGTAATCTGCTATGGTCTGAAATTCCACTGGGTGCACTGGCTCTAGGGCCTCCAGGGAGGTGCAAAGTCAACAACTGCCTGGGGCCACCCGGCAGGAGCTACAGAGAGATATGCATGTGGCTGCTATTTACTATTTGTATTGGGCTTTGAGGTGCCCAGGTGAGGCCCAGCTTGGAAGCAAGGCAGGCTGGTGCTAGTGCTGGGTCTTGGCCTTTTATTGGTAGGTTTGGGGCATCCTGTCCCCAGCTGCAGCTTGTTTAAGAGATTTTAGCAAAGTCTGAAGCCTGAGCCAGTACAGGCCATTCATATGGAAAAGCTGCTGTGAACAGCTTGGGTAGGGATGCAAATTGGATGGGGCAGGGTCTCATGGAATCCCCAGGGTGGAGGAAACAGTGTGATCCAGGCTGATGGAGACTCAGATATGGCTGCCAGTCTCTCCTATGACAGGGGAGGTCCCAGCACAGGAACAATGAACCCTGCGAATACCCTCACTAGGAGGAAGCCATCCCCAAGTTCCTGCTCGGATGCCAGACAATCCAGTTACTCCCTCTATGTGTCTGGGTCCCGCAAAGCCACCCAGTGCTGGGAGTCTGAGTAAGTTCATGTGCTGGCCCTTTAAATGGAACACTTGGGTCTCCAGCAACCTCCTCATCACTCAGCCACAATCCCCTGCTGGTTTTTACAGCCCATAGTTGCAGGGACATCTCTTACCAGCTCTGGAACCCTGGTCTGGGGGTTTGCTGTGGGGCTGGGACCCCTTGCTCCTCACGGATGGCCTCCACAGAGATGATCCCCCTCCCGATTAAAAAAAAGGCACACATGGGTATCAGACCAGACCGTTCTGCACCTCCGCCCCTCCTACCAGTCTCAGTGTGTTTTCTTCTTTACTTCTCTAGTTATAGGACTTCATTCAGCCAGCTTTCAGGCAGTTCTGAATGATGGTTGCTCTGTATTTTAGTTGTAATTTTGATGTGGTTGTGGGAGACGGTGAGTACAGGCATTTACCTACACCACCATCTTGGTTCGTTCCTCTATCTCTATATCTACCTAAATTTGAGGTAATAAGTATTTGTGAATAAAAATAAAGAGAATGGGGAAAGAAATGCCAGAGTGTTATTTTATTTGGGGTAGTCTGTGAGGGCCTTTCTGAAGAGGCATGTTTAAGGAGCAGCCCACATGAAGTGAGGAAGGCAGGCCCCGTGAATAAGGAAGGAAACATGTTCCTGGCAGAGGGACCATCAAGATAGAAGGCCCTGAGCCCTGGCTGGTGTGGCTCAGTTGTTTGAGCATCATCCCATGCACTGAAGGGTCCCTGGTTTGATTCCTGGTCAGGGTACATGCCTAGGTTGTGGGCTTGATTCCCAGTGGGGGGTGTGCAGGAGGCAGCTGAAAGATTTCTCTCACATCAATGTTCTCTCTCTCTCTCTCTCTCTCTCTCTCTCTCTCTCTCTCTCTCTCTCTCTCTCTCATCACTAAAGATATATTCAAAAAAAAAGAGAAGACCCTGAGCTGGGATTAAATGAGATATATAAATAAAGGTTTGGTACAGTTATGTCACAAAGTGAGCTGCCATTACTGCTACCACAACTATTGCTACGATAACATCACTACAGCTGTTGTAATAAAGAAGGACCAAGAACTGACTTCTGACTGCCATTCCAAGATCCTGGCATAGGGCTGTACATGTGGGTGCCTTCCTCTCTCCCATCCCCGTGGGACCCCAGAGGAATGCACCCACCCCTCCTTCTCCGCACACATGTATCTCCCTCCTGCCCATCACACCCTATCCATGAACGTTTCTTTAAAAAACAAAACAAAAACGTTCTTGGCAGTGCCCTGGCGGTCCCGGATCTGCCTCTTGCTTCAACAGTGTTTGGATGGAACAGACCCTGACTCCTCTTCTTCCAGCCTCCGGCCACTCTCCGGCGTCATATCCAGTCACCACCTTCAGAACCACCTCCGGGACCAGCCAACACACCGTTTTTTGTGGTTTTTTGGTGTTTTTTCCTACCTTAATCCTTACTGCCAAACAACCACAAGCCCCCAAATTCATCAGCATTATTCCACCAGGGTGGAGGCTGCCGTCAACCGTCAGCCGCCTGGCCCCCTGCCTCTGCGGGCCCCCACACCTACCTCTCTCTGGCTTCTATTTCCACCTGGACGCTGTGGCTCTGGAGGGCAGGCCGTTCCTTCCTTCCGTGAGTTGGCGGAGAAGAAACGCGAGGGCACTGAGCTTCTCTTAAAGTTGCAAACCCAGTGCGGTGGGCGCATCCTCTTCCAGGACATGCAGGAGCCCCCCCCCCCCCCCCCCCGGCCAAGATGAGTGGGCAGAACTCAGGGTGCCCCGGAAGCCGCCCTGGCCTTGGGGAGGAACCTGGCCCAGGCCCCGTGGACCTGCGTGCCCGGGTTGCGCAGACCCTCAGCTCTGACTTCCTGCAGAACCGCTTCTGGGTGAGGAGGGGAAGCTCATCAAGAAGATGGGCCACACCTGGCTCCCCTCCGCAGGCTGCGGCCCCCGGGCTGGGCTGGGCGAGCGTCTCTTCGAAAGGCTTACCCTCGAGCACGACCAGGAGCCTGTGGAGCCCAGAGGCCTTTGAGGGGCCCCTCTGCATCCCCTGTGTCTGGCTTTTACCTGAACCTCTCCCCGAAACTCCTAGCCTTGCTTTTAGCCACCCTGAAGCCCTCTCCCGTGCATTGGACCAAATGGAACAATAACGCTTTTTGCAGAAAAAAAAAAAAGTTCTTACTGATTTCAAAGAGAGAAACATCCATGGGATCAGCTGCCTCCTGCATGCCCCCTACTGGGGGATCAGGCTGCAACCCGGGCTTGTGCCCTGATCCAGAGTAGAACCAGTGACCTCTTGGTGCCTGGGATGACACTCAACCAACTGAGCCACACTGGCCAGGGCCATGAAGGTTTCTGAAGTCTTCTGCATGGTGATCCTCAAGGACTGCACCCACTTTCCCCTCCATCCCCCAAAGTCAGCACCCAGAACAGGGCTCTGCACACAGAGTCTATACTATAGACCAGTGATGGCGAACCTTTTGAGCTCGGCGTGTCAGCATTTTGAAAAACCCTAACTTAACTCTGGTGCCGTGTCACATCTAGAAATGTTTTGATATTTGCAACCATAGTAAAACAAAGACATTTTTGATATTTATTTTATATATTTAAATGCCATTTAACAAAGAAAAAAATCAACCAAAAAAATGAGTTCACGTGTCACCTCTGACACCCGTGTCATAGGTTCGCCATCACTGCTATAGACTGCCAATTGGTGCTGACACTCAGGGCCCCCCAGCCCACCATCTCCTTCCCCCACCTCCTCAGATTGAGAGCGGCCTGATTTTGATCTGAAACAAAAAGCAGAGTGCCTCCAAGTATGTGGGCCCCAATAGACTCCTAGGCCCTTTCCTGTTCTGGATAACAACCCTTTGTGATTCTTGGGGTGGGTTCAGCAATGAGGAAGGAGGCCCTACTATATTTTCTTCTATATCATTTTATAACATAACTTCTTCCCTTCTAGCTTTCTCCACTGATGTCTGCTCCCAGTATATTTCCCTCCATTCCCTGTCTCCTGTACCCTCTATTTCTTTCTCTATAAGCCAAGTCCTACTTCAACACACTTTTCAATACCACAATTTGGAAGAGAGGAAAGTATTAAGTATAGAATTATCGAAGGGATTTCTTTTTTTCATAAAGAAATGCATCTTTATTATTTTCAAGTACATATGTAGTGCCTCAAACTAATGTCTTATAAAAGATCACCAAGTAAAGGCCTTGCAGATGTTTCTTTAACAAATACATAAGAATTAATGATAATTAGCCCATACACTCACAACTAAATGGTGATTCCTAAAGTGCTTGAAAAGGATTGTTTTAGGGAGTCTAAATATGCCACCCTTAGCAATATTGTTTATGCTCTTAATTTACTAAGCAATTGCCTTTTGTATTAATTGTACAAAGATAAACTTTTGTCCACAGTCAATAAATCTCAAATTAACCAGGTTCTAACTTATGTGGTTTCCCATTTAGTTTTCCGAGCCCAAGGCAATGACACTTGCTCCAAGGCACTTCCCATAAAGCAGAATTCCACTGTAATGAAGTAACAGACCTTGGGAGGTGGCTTATGGGCTTGGCCTAGAGTTTGCTTTTTCTGCTTCCTTCCTTTCTGCCTTAGGCCTCCGTTTTCCTTCGGTGTCTCTCACTTGCTTTGTTCATCTAGGTCTCTCTGCAGGACACGCCCAGTGCCTTCTAAACCAGCCTTAAAGAATGGGCAGAGCTGCCTGCAGAGCAGAAATGCTAGGAGGAGAGGGGGGAAGGGAGGGAACAGTATCTCCTGTAGGAACAGGAAACCAACTGCGGGCACCATGAGAAAGTGGCACAATGAACATCAGACGAAGGGCATTTGCCTGGGAGGAACAGCCCTGCTGACTGCGAGGCAAAGGCAGGTCCCTAGTGCTTTCCCTCTGGTCTGACCGTGTTCATGACCTAAGCTGATTCTGCATGTCCCTTGAAGACAGGAAGCTCTGGGAACCCCTGCACCCCAATTCCAGCTGTTGGCCAGGGAGCTCCTGGCTTGGCGGTGCCTAGGAATATAGCAGGTTCATCAGCATGGGCGTGAGGGGAGAGGGGCGAGAGGGGCAGGGAATGAATGGGCAGCCATCCCTCTCAGAACAACGTGGAACTTCCAAGTTCCTAGCATTCCAAAGGGCAGGTGTCACCAAGTGCGTGTGATCGAGAGAGCTGGGGCATTGGTGATGTGCCGCCTGGGCCTCACGGACCAGACAGACCACCAAGCAAGGTCAGTGGGAACTCTGGGTGTGGGATCTCAGAGATGATGACACTGACCTTGGTCTGCTGGCAGGGCACTCTAAAAGACTGGGACCCAGAGCTGGAGCCCAGGCATCTACCTGGAGATCCCAGATGTCCAATGCACTGATCTCTTTCCTTCCCCTGCCTCTCCCCCTGCTGGTTGCCACCGCCCCCATACCCTGACCTCTCACTGTCTGCGCCTGCCCGGTCTCCTCCAGAGGCTCCTAACTAGCTGGGACTGGGAGACAGGCCGGCTTCCCAACCAGCTTCCCTTTCTGGCCTCGACAGGAGGAACCATTTGTGATTTCTGGGTCAGACGGGGAAGCAGGGGGCAGAGTTGGGCAGGAAGAGGAAGAGGGGTGAAGGTGGGACGTGGGGGGCGGCTGGGGACCTGAGACCGTTTCCTTCCTCCGGGTTGACGTGCTCCTGCCTTTGGAAGTTGGTCTGTTCTAGTGGGGGTGGGGGCAGAGGGACAGGGAATGGGCGGCTGGAGCAGCCTTCAGTTCCTCCTAAAAATAGACAGCATGGTGGAGTGGGAGGGACCAGGACCCAGGGAGAGTGTCTAATCTGACTGCTCAGAGTTAGGTCTCTGGGGCAAGCACCCCAACTTATTTGCCCACCCCACCCCCCATTTAGCCTATTAAATGGCCTCATTCTTTCTCCCCAAATCTTCCCCTGAAACCACCCCGCCCCATCACCATCCCTGCAACTCCTCCAGGGCACCCCGTCTTTCCCGTCCTGGTTCTTCTTTCCAGTGTGCTCAGTAGTACGTCTCCTTTTCCACCCAGCCTGTTGGAGAGATTTGGGGGTGGGGGTTGCCAGGTGAGCATCAAAAGAGGGCAGGGGCTGGGGTGGTGGAGGCCAGGTGGCTGGGAGCCTGGGGCAGGGGCGGAGGTAAGTGACTGTGGACAGGTGAAAAGGGAGGGGAGAAGACCCAGTGAGCTGGGGCCGTAGATGCTGGTACTTCGCCCAGTAGAGGGAGGGCATAGAGTGGCTGGAGGTCAAAATGCAAATGACTGCAGTGGCTCTTCAGGTAACAAATGAGTTTCTAGAGGGACCGCCACCTAGTGCTGCTGAGCAGAGGGTGGGCAGAGGGTGGGCAGCTCTTGTAATTTTTTCAGGAGAAGTCAGGAATTTTGATTTTCTGTGAGAGCGCCCAAGTTTTAAATATTGGCCAATTAAAAAACCACACACCTGTGCGAGAGAGGGCAGGCCAGACCAAACATTATCCATGGGCTGTATTTGGCTTACAGGCCATCCTTTTCACCCTCCAGGAAGTGATCAAAATGCTTGTTGGGGGAAAACACACGTGGCTGAGGCCTGGGAGTCAGGAGGCCTTGGCTGTAGTGTCCGCTGTGCTGTATGACCCTGAACAAATGATTCGTCTCTCTGTATCTGTAAAATGTGGAGGCGGGACAGAGGGCCGCCAGGGCCTTTCTAGCTCTGATGTTCTGTGATTCCAGGTGGAAGGTGCAAGGCCTCAGAGACCAACTGAGGGGACCAGAGAAATCTGAGAGAAAGAGGGTGCGGAGAACCGACTCAACAGTCAGGGCTCCGGGACCTGGGGCCCCAGCATCTGCGGGCTCTGAGGAAAGGACGGGGCCCTGTAGTTGGAATGGAGTTGGGGTGGGGGTGCCTGGAGGGGTCAGTGGGGGTTGCGTCTTCTGGGGGTTGGGTGGGGTGCGGAGGTGCTTACCTCCGGGGTATCGCCTCAGGATGAGCTTCCGGACCTCATCGTAGATGAAGATGAGGAGGCTGTAGGGGACAGCGCAGAACCACCAGGTGACCCTGCAGGCAGCAGAGGAGAGTGTTAGGAACATCAGAGGCTGGTTCCATCCCGCACGGAGGACTGGAATGGACCAGAACTTGGATCCTAGAAGGTGCCCTTTTAATTTTTACTTGTTTGTTTGTGAGAGAGGACGGGGGAGAGGGAGGGAGAGAGACGTGTTGTTCCACTTATTTTATGCATTTCACTGGTTGACTCTTGTATGTGTCCTGACCTGGGATCGAACCTGCAACCTTGGCATGTAGGGCCAGCTGAGCACCCAGCCAGGATGGAAGCTGCCTTTTTAAAGAAATACTCACTTGAGCGGGTACATGCGGAGGGCCACACCCATGCCTGGGCAGTAGGATAGGAAGGCAGCCAGCGCTGTCTCTTCCAGGAGCCCAAAAATCAAAATCTTGTTCCTGGAAAGGCAAGGAAAGGAGGGTTAAGTGGCATCTGAAGGGAGGGCAAGGAGGGAGAGATCCAGGGACCCCTGGTGGTGGGGGGGAGAGAGGCAAGAGGAAATGTGGGGGAAAGGTCATCAGTGGGTCTTCCCGGGCTCTCTGCGGGCACCTCATGCCGTGTGTAAGCCGAGAAGGGGCTTCTTTCATTGTCATGCTTAGCGATGTTACCCCTTATTGCTGTCTAGAGCACACATATTCATTCATTAGATAAGTCATTTTTCTGTGTTGGGTGACGTGCTCTGTCCTGGAGACGCCTCAGGAATAGTCATATCACTCCTTCTCGTCTCCTCTGCCTAAAACATGACTATGGATATGCCGCTGGGTGACTAAAGCCTTTGTCCCCAAGCTGAGAGAGACGTCTTGGAGGTCATCCTCCGGGGCTGGGGGTGGGGTGGGGGGCCGCGAGCGCCCCCTGGCGGGGCGCCGGGGGCGGCGCTCACTTCATGCCCTGCTGGAAGACCGAGTTGCGGCGGGTCTTGCAGATGATGAGGTCGGCCCACTGCACCACCACGATGCTGGCGAAGAAAGCCGTGTGGCAGGTGAACTCCACCACCTTCCGCTGCTCGTAGGTCTGCGGAGGGGCGGGCAGAGAGGCAGCAGCTGAGAAGAACCAGCGGGACCGGCGTGCAGCGCCGCTCGGGGCCACTGTTAGACCCTGGGCACCCTGTCCGCTCTGAGCCCCCGCCCCCGGTGGCCGCGCTGCCAGGCGTTTAGCCCCCCCCCTCACCCACGTGTGCGCACGCACGCAGCGCCGCTCACCCACTCCTGCCCGTAGCTGTCCTCCAGGTCATTGGTGGACCGGTCATCCCAGTCGAGGCGGATCCCCAGCAGCCGCGTCGGCAGGAAGCCGTTCTCAGCCAGGATCACGAAGTAGGTGAAGAAGCCGCCCAGTGCCTGGATCATCCCTGTGGGTTGTGGGCAAAACGCAGGGCCAGGGTCAGAGCAGGAAGCCGGCCGGGGCCAGCACCGACGGGCCAGACAGGTCTGTCCCCGACCCTTGGGCAAGCGGGCCCCGTCCTGGACTCCCAAAGCCGGGGCAAGAGTTCCCTCGGGCTCCCTCCTGAGCCCAGGGCCCGGCCGCACCGATCTGCCCGTAGGCCATGCTGATGAGCCTCTCGTTCACCAGCTTGTCCGTCTGCGGGTTCCGCGGCTGCCGCTTCATGATGTCACTCTCAGCGGCCTCGTAGGCCAAGGAGATGGCGGGGACCTGTGTGGGGTGGAGAGTGGGGGACAGAGGGCGTCGGAGGGGGCCTGGGGCTCGCCTTCTCTGCAGCCAGCACGGCCTGGTCAGCTGCCCTTGGTTCTTGTCTCTTTCCACCTGCTGCCCACTGTGCCCACTGTGCCCACGTGGTTGCCTGGCCTGTCCCCGCCGCCAGCCCTTGGCCTCACCATGTCAGTGCCCAGGTCGATGCAGAGGATGGTGACGGTGCCCAGCGGCAGGGGGATGTTGACGATGATGAAGAACAGGAAGGGTGTGATCTCGGGGATGTTGCTGGTCAGGGTGTACGCGATGGATTTCTTCAGGTTGTCAAAGATCAGGCGGCCTGGGGAGAGTCCGGGAGCACCAGGGAGCTGGGGGGGACCCTCCCCACCCCTCCCCTCGCCCTGGGGTGTGGCTGCCTGACTTTCTGGGAGAGGAAGACGGTGTGTGAGGGAAGCTCACGGCACGGCAGACGCCTGGAACTGAGCTGGCTCTGTGGTTGGGTAAAAGGCATGGGGGGTCGGTGTGCAGGCGTCCCTGTCCTCACCCTCCTCCACGCCCGTGACGATGGAGGCGAAGTTGTCGTCCAGCAGGATCATGTCGGCTGCCTGCTTAGAGACGTCGGAGCCCGAGATGCCCATGGCGATGCCGATGTCCGCCTTCTTCAGCGCCGGGGAGTCGTTCACCCCGTCGCCCGTCACCGCCACGATGGCTCCCTGGGAGAAGGGACAGCCACGCTGGAGGGTGCGGGTCCCGCGCCGGCCGCCCCCTGCCGTGGGCCGCCCCGCTCACCTGCCGCTGGCAGCCCTCCACGATGATGAGCTTCTGCTGCGGAGACGTCCGCGCAAAGACGATCTCCGTGTGGTTCCGGAGGATCTCGTCCAGCTGCTCCGACGTCATGTCCTTCAGGTCAGAGCCGTGCACCACACACGCCTTGGCCTCTCTGGAGGGCAGGACACAGGTGCTGTCCCCGCCTCACCCAGCCTCTCCCGACTGCCTGCACCCCCCCCCCCCCCGCCCTGCTCAGGGAGCTGTTTTCCTCTCTCTCTCTCTCTCTCTCTCTCTCTCTCTCTCTCTCTCCCTCGGAGGAAGTGATGCTAGAATGCTAGATCCTCGCCATGCGTGTAATCATAGTCCAGTTTCCTGGGCTTGCACTCATTCCCTCATACATATTTCATTGCTATAGCCCTCTGCAGTGTAAACAGCATCTTAATTTTGTAGTCGAGAAAATGGAGGCTCCGGGCGAAACCAGTTTGGCTCAGTGGATAGAGCGTTGGCCTGCGGACTGAAAGGTCCCAGGTTCGATTCCGGTCAAGGGCATGTACCTGGGTTGCAGGCACATCCCCAGTAGGAGGTGTGTAGGAGGCAGCTGATTGATGTTTCTCTCTCATCGATGTTTCTAACTCTCTATCTCTCTCCCTTCCTCTCTGTAAAAAATCAATAAAATATATTTTTAAAAAATGGAGGCTCCGGAAGGTAAGGGGACATGTCCAAGGTCACACAGATAAACAGTGACACAGCTCGGACACACGCAGGACAGAGGAACCAGAGGAAAGGCCAGTACAGGTCGCAGAGGTGCTGTCCCGATTCCCTGGCCTGACTCGGGCGCCCTGTGGTAGAGAGTGGGTTGGCTGGGGCAGGGCGTCCTGCAAAGGCCTCACCTGGGGTTGACCTGACTGACGGGGATGTTGAGCCGGGCCGCAATGTCCTCCACGGTTTCATTGCCCTCTGATATAATGCCCACGCCTTTGGCAATGGCCTTGGCTGTGATTGGGTGGTCCCCGGTCACCATGATCACCTGGCGGGGAGGAGAAAGGAGGAAAGAGGACGAAGAACGGGACAGGAGCATTAAGCCTGGGCCCCCCACCTTGCCAGCCTATTCCTTTCCCAAAGTCAGGAAAAGGCAGATGGTGGGCTCTCAGATCCCAGCTAAAACAATGGGAGTGCACGTGTGTGTGTGTGTGTGTGTGTGTGTGAGTGTGTGAGAGAGTGTGTGTGTGTGAGTGTGTGTGTGTGTGAGAGAGTGTGTGTGTGTGTGAGTGTGTGTGTGAGTGTGTGTGAGTGTGTGTGTGTGTGAGTGTGTGTGTGTGTGAGAGAGAGTGTGTGTGTGTGAGAGTGTGTGTGTGTGTGAGTGTGTGTGTGAGTGTGTGAGTGAGTGTGTGTGTGAGTGTGTGTGTGTGTGAGTGTGTGTGTGAGAGTGTGTGTGTGTGTGTGAGTGTGTGTGTGTGAGTGTGTGTGTGAGTGTGTGAGTGTGTGAGTGAGTGTGTGTGTGAGTGTGTGTGTGAGTGTGTGTGTGTGTGTGTGTGTGTGTGTGTGTGTGTGTGTGTTCAGACGGTAGGTCGGGGAGAGACAATGACAAGTTGTGTTCTGGGGATCAGAGCGCGTTTGCTTAAATGGAGGAAAGCTGCCATGACAGAATGACATGCTAATGAGGGTCCCTAGGAAGAGAAACCTCCACGGTTGTTCGGTTGTTCGGGAGTTTGGAGTTCACAGGCTCTGAGACTGTCGGCTCTAGCAGGACCCTTCACCGCTTCCTCCCGTTACCTGTGAGGCAGCAAAGGCTGAGAAAGGGCCAGGATTGGCTCCAGGGCACAGGGAGCCAGAACTAGGACGTGGCTTTCTTAGGGTCCATATGACTGCTGCAGGGCAACTAACTGGTCAGATCGGAGTAAGGATGACAGGGAGAGAGCCCTCCCTCCCCACTCCCCTGGTGTGCATTGTGTTTCAGAATGGATGGAGCTGGGTGGGGAGGGGCGGCATCTGAGAGGCTGGCTAAGAGGCTATTCTAAGCAGAAGGTAATCAGAGCTGGACTAGGATATAGCATTTGCATGTGTGGGTTTATGGGGCGAATCACATAGATACTAAGAGAAGGCCTCACTGCCTTCTCTTCCACCCCTAGCATCCCACTGAAACTGCCCCCCAAGGCTACATGTGCCTCCCAGTTGAAAACCAATTGCAGGCCGTCACACCTCAGAGGAAAGGAAGGGGAGGATAGGAGGGAGGAGGTAAGAAGTCAACCAAAGATCTTGTGTGCATGTATATTAGCATGACCAATGGACACAGACAGTAGGGAGACGAGGGCATGTGCTGGGCAGCGGGAGTGGCTGGGGGGAGGTCAATGGGGGAAAAAGGAGACATATGCAATACTTTCAACAATAAAGAATTTAAATTAAAAGAAAGAAAGCCCTAGCTGGTTTGGCTCAGTGGATAGAGCATCAGCCTGCAGACTGAAGGGTCCCAGGTTCAATTCCAGTCAAGGGCACATACTCAGGTTGCAGGCTCGATCCCCAGTAGGGGTGTGCAGATGGCAGCCAATCAATGATTCTCCCACCCCACTGCTAGCCCCCTCACCCTCCTCCACGCCTGCCCGTGGCAATGGAGGCAAAGTTTGGTTTGGTTCAATGGATAGAGTGTCACCCTGTGGACTGAAAGGTCCAGGGTTTCATTCCGGTCAGGTCCTCATCCTTCTTGACTCCTCTCAGGCATTTGGCACCGCTCACCACCCTCCTTAAAAAGATGTCCTCCCATGGCTTCCATGGACCCTTTGTTCCTGGTTCCTCTCCATCCTCTGGTTCCTTTCCCTCCCTCCTCAGGGAGGCAGCCAAGACAGTAGAAGTGGCCTAGGAGTCAGAAGGCTACCTGAGTGGAGGTGCTGGCTTGCCCCAGCTCTGGGACCTTAGACAAGTGCCTCACTGAGTCTCAGGACATGGAGACGATGAGTTCTACCTTTCACGTAGGTCATGAAGAGTATGTGACGTGGGTGGAAGCTGTGTCTTATCGCCCTCTCCCCTTGGTCACTGGTTCCTATTCCTGCACGTGCCCCTAAATGTTGGTGTGGTCCAGGGCTTCATTCTCCCCCTCTTTCTAGACCCCACGCTCTTTTCCTGGGCAGTGTGAAGCAGTACAATTTGTAATTATCCAGAGTTTAACTGGATCAAATCTCCAGTCCTGGCCCTCTTTCTTGAGCTCTAAACCACATTCCAACTTTCTCTGCAACATCTCTCCCCGAGTGTCTTATAGATTTTTTGAATGGAAGGTCAAATTGAACTCATCATCTCTACTGCCGCCACCACCAAGCCTGCTGCTCACCTCCCTGCCTTAGAAACTATCCCTTTCATGCAGGCCCTTTGTCTCCAATACCTTCCTCACCTCCCATATCCAGTTTAGTCACCAAGTTCTCACAAGGTTCCTTGAATGTAACAACTCCCTAGTTCAGGTCACCGTCCCTTGCCTGAACTATTGCAATCGCTTCTTGCCCGTCTCCCTGACTTCAGTTCTTCTCCAAATTGAGGCCTTCCTCCATCTAGAAGCTAGATGTGTCCTGTGACACCCATGGCTCTCTGTGGACCCCAGGGTAAAGCCCAAGTCTGGCATTTAAGCAAAGTCCTTCCACCTGGCCCTGGCCCATCTCAGTCTCAATTCCCAGTGCTCCTCTGCCACCTCTCCCTGCAACCCACGCAAATGCCCGGTACAGTCTAACCACAGAGTACACGCTGTTCCCTGCTCTTGACCTGCCTTCCTCTCCCTCGCAGCCTTACAAAATACTTGTCAACCTTCAAGGCCCAGATCAAATATCATGCCCTCTATAAAACATTGTCCAATTCCCTGAGGCAGAATTAACTGCTCCCTGCTGTGACTTCCCATGGAGGGGCCTTCCCAGGCCTCTGTGAGAGTTCTGATCATGGCAAGAGGAGGCTAAGGAGCAGGCCATTCTTGATATAGCCAACCCACTTCGTCCTAGCAGATTTATTTGGGGAAAGCTACATACCCGCTCTAAGTCTCAGCTTGTTTTATTTTTAAATGGGGATAGGGAAGCCTACCTCAGGGACAGAGTGGTAGGGGGTTCAGAAATCATACATAGACACATATATACAGACAAGTCCTCTGGTGTGATGGTTGAGACCTAGCAGACTGCCTCGGTTCAAATCCCGGCCCTACCACTTGTGAACTGTGTGTTCTTGGGCATGCTACTTTGTGCCTTGGTCCCTCTGTGTAAAAAAGGGAACATATTAGTGTCTACTTACAGGGTTGTTGTGAAGATTAAATGAGATGTTACACGTTTAGTGCTAACAGCAGTGCTTGATTCATATAAAGTCTTACAAAACAATTGGCTGTTTTTGTTATGAGAGTATCTAACCTATAGTAAGTGCTCAACTCCCCTAGCTATTATGATTGTTCTGTGATTAATCAATTGTTCTGTGATTAATCAATTGTAAAGGCATTCATTTCCCCTGAGAGACCATGAACTCTGGCGGTCAGGCTGTATCTATTCATCTTTGAGTCTTCAGTGCCTAGCGCAGTACCTGACCCTCAGTACACAGGGAGAGTTGAACTTACGTGGTAATAGGTGAGATGCTGAGAAAAAGAGGAGGAAGCAGTGGCACCCTACCTGGTGAGTCACTAGGTTAAGGGGGGTGTTAAAGTGCTGTATCTATCTTTTTGTTTGTTTTTTGTTAATCCTCACCAGAGGATATTTTCTCTTTTGCTTTTCAGAGAGTAGAAAGGAGGGAGGGAGGTAAGCAGAGAGGAGAGAGAGAGAGAGAAACATTGATATGGGAAAGACACATTGACTGGTTGCCTCCCACATGTGCCCTGACTGGGGGCAGGGAGCGAACCTGCAGGCCAGTTACATGCCCTTGACCGGGAATCAAACTTGTAGACCCTTCACTACGCGGGCCGACACTCTAACCACTGAACACACCAGCCGGGGCTAAAGTGCTGTATCTTTGTATGTTTTTTTTTAAGTGATATATCTTTGAAACAGGAAAGTAAGCTCTAAGATGGAAGGGATTTATGTTGCTTTGTTTGTTGATCTCCAGCACCTTGAACAGTGCCTGGCACATAGTTGGAAAATGACAAATATTTGTTAAATGAAGAGCAACTGCAGCACCAAGGAGGGAGTGGCCATTGAGAAGCAATGACAGCTGGACAGGGAAACATGGGAGAGGGGTGCTAAGCAGAATGAGTGCTGGAGCCAGTCTGCAGGGTTCTGTGGGCGGGGGCTGAGTGGATGTAGACTGAAGCCTGCTAACCCCATCCCAAATGGCCTGGGACAGTGGGCAGTAGTTGGGAGGGGCAGGACACCATATCCCCAAGATAGGGGTGCCATATCAGCTTGCCATCAGAACAGAAGGAGCCATGCCAGGGAAGGAGAGGTTCGATGTGGGAGACTTGGCACTCTGAGCACAAGGGACAAGAAGGGTGAGCTCTCCACGGCAGTGGCCGACCTTTCCTTGCAGACGACGGCTGCCCCTCCCAGTCAGCGAGGAAAAGATCACCAGGGGTTGGGTGCCCCCAGGCCAACAGCCCCTGCATTCTCTTGACCAGGGCTCCTCAAACTACGGCCCGCGGGCCACATGCAGATACAAATATTGTATTTGTTCCCGTTTTGTGTTTTTACTTCAAAATAAGATATGTGCAGTGTGCATAGGAATGTGTTCATAGCTTTTTTTAAAACTATAGTCCGGCCCTCCCACGGTCTGAGGGACAGTGAACTGGCCCCCTGTTTAAAAAGTTTGAGGACCCCTGCCCTTGACCTTCCGAGGGTGGAAGGGGAGGCTGAAGGGGGAGCAGTGAGGCCGGTACCTTGATGCCTGCACTCCGACACTTGCCCACAGCGTCAGGCACAGCCGCCCGCGGAGGGTCGATCATGGACATGAGCCCCACGAAGCAGAGCTTCTCCGTGGGGAAGTTCAGCTCCTCGGTGTCGAATTTGAAGCCACGAGGAAACTTTCCAGAGGGCAGATTCAGTTGACAGAACCCTGAAGGAGGAGGGGGAGGCAGAGGGGAGGATCGAGAGCAGCAAGGTGGCTGCCTGAACACCCCTAACGCTCCTCCTCCTGGGGAAGCCTCTGGGGCTTGGGAGTCCCCCTCGCAGCCCCGCTCCCTGCTGCTGGACCCTCACCCAGCACTCGCTCCCCAAGTCCTCCCAGCTCCATGTAGGCGTTCTGAAAGGCGTCTTGCATCTCCTTGTCCAGCGGGATCTCCTTGCCCTGCACCAGGATGGAGGAGCACCGGTCCAGGATGCGCTCGGGGGCCCCCTTCATCACCAGCACGTGGCTCTGGGGGTTGTCTTCTCGCTCGTGGATGGACAGCTGGAGAGAGGATGGGCAGTGACAGAGGGGGCCATAACTGTCTTATTAGCCCCAACGCCCAGCACGGGGCCTGGGACAGAGCAGAGGCTGGTAAGAACCCCCCCCCCCCTTAATATAATTACCTCTGACTCATCAACCCTTGTCACATAGGGACAGTTTGTGTGTGTGGAGAGATGTTTGAAACAAAAGTCCCAAGCCTGTAACCTGAGAGTCACTTTCCTAGGGCATTCATTGACTCAGCAAATGTTTATTCAGATCAGTTAAGACAGGCCTTGTGTATGGGCTAGGTGGCTTTGTTGTCAGCATTCCCCACCACTCAGCTGGCCTCGGCGGGACTTTACCTCCATGGCCTACACAGGATGTAGCTGAGACTGTGTTATTGGCATTTCCCAAATGCTTACAGTGGAGGGATATGCTAAGGAAATTTCAGAAGTATGTTTCAACTGAGTGTGATGAAAGGGTTGAGAGACTGGGGCCAGAGGATGGGGAGCTCTTGGAAGGAGAGTCAAGAGGGTGGGAGGAATGAAGGAATGAAGGTTGGGAGCTAAGGGGTAATGGCAACCAGACATGTAGTCACCCAAGTTGCCCTGGGGAATAAGGGGTGAGAGGAAACGATGCCCAGATGCCTCCACTTCTCACGTTGATGACTCCCCCTTGGCTTTGTGCACCCCTTCATTTCTGTCCCTCCCATTCCCCTGTCCCAGTTCCCTGACCAGACCTGGTACTTGTTGGTGGAGTTGAAAGGAATCTCCGCCACCTTGGGGTTCCTGTCCCTCATCTTCCTCACAGAGCCGCAGGACAGTTCAATGCACTTGAGCAGAGCTGACTCGGAGGCGTCGCCAGCTGTGTCGCGCTGCCAGGAGAATTCAGTGTCACAGTGGGGCCGGAGAAGGACGGAGGGCCAAGAGGAGAGGCCATGAAACCTTGGAGGCCACCGCAGGGTGAGGGGAAGCTGGGCATCAGCAAAGGGCACCGGCCATGGAGACGGCCCTGACCCCTACCTTAGACACAGAGATGTTCTCCTGCCCACCCTTGAAGACGGCTCGGTTGCAGAGGCCAGCAATCCGAGACAGGGCCGTCCACGTCGCGGATCGCTTGTCAAATGTGGCCCCTGGGAAAAAATGAGGGAGAACCCTTTAGAGCTTGGTTCCCCTTTAGAGCTCTTCTCTCTCTCCACCCACTCTACCACCCAGTGTCCTGGACACCCGCCAGACCCCTTCGCCCCTCTGGGCTGCCCAATCACCAGACTGGTCTTCGGTGGTGTCAGCCTCATGGATCTGGTTGTCAAACCACATATGGGCGACGGTCATACGGTTCTGGGTGAGGGTGCCTGTCTTGTCAGAGCAGATGGTGGAGGTGGAGCCCAGTGTCTCCACCGCCTCCAGGTTCTTCACCAGGCAGTTCTTCCTCGCCATGCGCTTGGCTGTCAGGGTCAGACACACCTGGCAGAAAGAGAGGAGGATACAAAAGGGCCACGCCTGAGCCGGAGATGTCTATGACCTTCCCCCAGAGCATGGCTCTATCCCTCCTCTCTTGATCCTACTCCACAAACACGAGTGGGACCTAGGTGTGAGCAGTTGAACCGAGATCGTGGGTGTATATTTAGGTGTAATGTCCAGTATGGAGTTGAAGACATTTGTCTAGAGCTCCAGAGAGGCCAGAGTAGAGCTGGGCAAAGGGATGTGAGAGTCACCCACACAGAATGGGCAGTGAAAACTGGGCTCACTTAAGTGTGCTAAGGAGAAGAGCAGAGAGCTGAGGCCTGAGACTCAGTTTTGGGGAGAAGGAGAGGACCCTGCTGGGGACAGAGGAGAGGAGAACCAGGAGAGTGACATGTCACAGTCATCAGTGAAGGCGAGGGTTCCCGGCAGGTGGACAGAGGGTTCCTTTCGGCAGCAGAGGTGAGCAGAGGAGCTGAGAAAAGGTCTCTGGGTTCGCTCGGTGGTCACTGGTGACCTTTGGGAGAGCATTTGCAGAAGAGTGTTGGCCAGGACGAGCTCTGGGTGACAGGAGTAGATGAATAGCACATGGGTGGTGAGAAGAGGCGACTATGACGAGCTATGGGAGAGAGGCTGCCTGCCAAAGTATAGCCCAACCGGAGATTTTTCAGACTCAACCTCTGAGCCGTGGACTCAATGACCTTTTTCAGACTCACATTCTAAGCCATGTATTAAATGAGAATCTGATATGTGATTTTAAGGGCTGGCAGTGAAAACATTGCTGAGGAGCAAGGAGCCTCTAGCACTGTTGAGGAAAGGGTAATAAGACCCACCCCTGGTGGCACCTCCGCCTGACCACTCACCGTGACGGTGGCCAGCAGCCCCTCGGGCACGTTGGCCACGATGATGCCGATGAGGAAGATGACTGCCTCCAGCCAGCTGTAGCCCAGGATGAGGGACAGCACAAAGAAGGAGATGCCCAGGAACACAGCCACCCCTGTGATCAGCTGGATGAAGTGTTCAATCTCCATGGCTATCGGGGTCCGCCCCACCTCCAGGCCTGAGGCCAGAGTGGCTATGCGGCCCATCACCGTCCGGTCACCTGTGGCGATCACGATGCCCCTGGCAGTGCCTGCAACACAGGAAGAGACTCCAGGCTCGGTGCCTTGGGTCCCAGGATCTGTGTCCTGTTCCACTTCCTGAGGAAGGAAATCCACCAGAGACTCTGCTCCCGGAGTGTCAGTAGATTGTTCCTCCTGGGGTTCTCTCTTCTTGCCCACATCGCCAACCCCCAGCTCAGTGCAACAGCAAGTTATTTTCTCTTACACTTGGGCCTGTGGAAAGAGCTTGCAAATAAACTCAAAGTTCAAACTGAGGAGATTCAATAAGTGAAACAAAAATATTGCCTGCAGTACTTCAGTAAAATCAGTCTCCTACAATTACCCACAAACTATGTGTTTACATAGTATAAACACAAAGTAAGGCACTTATTATGGACTAGAAGCCCGATGCACGAAATTCGTGCAAGGGGCTTGGCCCTCGCAGCCCAGGCTTTGTCTTTGTCCGGAAGGACGTCCGGTCTAATTAGCATATTATGCTTTTATTATTATAGGTTTTCCATGTAGTCTTAAGATTTTCTTTCTCAACATTAGGCATGAATCCCATAAAAGAAGTTAGGCAATTACTGACCCTCAAGTAGATGTTAAAGGGGCCTACAGGAGTGGAGGGCTGGGGCAGTGGGAAGAGCATGCATGTTGGAGTCAGCCAAACCTGAGCTTGAATCCTTATTCGAGTTCCTACCTAGGGGTTATTTTAACAATTAAATCAGATTGTGCTGTAATACCTAAACCAGTGCCTAGCACATAGTAGGCACTCATCAAATGTTAGTTCCATTCATTTCCTATACTTTCTTCAAGACCAATTTTAAAGTAAGCAATGGGAATATTTTACTACGCATTTTTAACATTTGTGAAACTTCAGAATATCAGTACATTAAAAAGTCAGGAAACTTAATGTGAGGTGATTTTCATTATAATTCCAACTTGCTGAAAGAGGGGAGAAGCCCAGAAACACATATCCACTGAAGGGAAATGACAGATATAAAGAGAAAGGTGTGGAGGTGGGGAAGGTCTTTGGCTCACTTTCTGAGGCCCCTGGCATAGTCGGGCCTCTTTCTCCCACCAGCTCTTGCCCTCTCCGAGTCAGCCCTGACTCAGTTCACTGGCCTTTGGTCATCTCTAGAACCCAGAACAGGGATGGGGCGACCTGGGCAGCCTGGGCATGACAATTTCTCTTGGCGAAGCACAGTCCTAGCTACAGCCCGAAGGAGGGCCCAAGTATCCACTGGGCTTGGAAGCTTTCCTGCCCCTCCCCCAGCCCGGGGCTCTGGGCAAAGCAAGGGCCAGAGATGGAGGCAACAAGTCCCAAACCCAGGAGAAACAGAAGCCTTCAGTCAAGCCAAGACAACCAAGAGTCAAGGCTGGCTTGGGGTGGGTGTGCATGTGAGTGGGTGATGTGTGTCATATGTGTGCATGTGTGTATGATGTGTGAGTGTCAGAGTGTGCAAATGTGAGTGTGTGTGGTAGGGGTGGGGGAACTTGGCCAAGACCTAAAGGCTTTGGAATCCACTCAGTGTTACGGTGGACAGAACAGAGATCTTTCTGTGGGAGGTAACTTTTCCATGGAGTGGTGCCATCCAGCCAATACCCTGCTCTCTGGAAGGGATTATTTCTGTAATATTCAGGGATCCCCATCCCCAAGTGCTCAGTTCCCTCCTCTATAGCAGGGTTTTTGATGAGTAAGTATAGCCACCCCTCTAATCCTGCTGGGGGTTCAGGATTCAGACACCTCCCTCTGTGGGTGCTGGGACGAGGGACCCCCGCCAGGCTGGCCTCTCACCTTCCACACAGTTGGTAGAGAAGAAACAGATATTGCGGGTCTCCAGGGGGTTCTCATGGGTAAACTCAGGGGAGCGGGTCTGGGGCTCTGACTCCCCAGTTAGGGATGAGTTGTCCACCTGGGGAGGAAGCAGGGAGGGTGTAGTCATCAGCCTGGCAGGCGCACTTGTGCACACACAGCTGTCTTCCAACTCCAACTGCGCTCAATCTCCATGACACGAGGGACAAAATTACACTTGCCCTCATCACATATTTATAGCATTGCTCAGCTATTGTCCCTGTGCTGGTTTGGAATCCTAGCTCTGGCAAGATTTTAATGTGACCTTGGGCTAGTTACTTAACCCTCCACTCATCTGTAAAATGGGGAATGTCATCAGAATCTATGCACTGCACAACTCCAGGGGGTGCCATCAACACTGCAGTCTATGAAAATGGCACAGCCTCGTGTGGCCACACGCACCAGCCCTGCATGATTAGACTGTCCTCACAGAGTTGAATTACATAAAACACCTGACAATAACTGGGACTCAATACAAGGTGGCTGTGAAGTGGGTTTCAAAGACACACCTAGGGCACAGAGCAGTCATCACACACAGGTACAAGGAGACAGCGCCTCAGCGCTATCAGGTGCAGCTGGGGGGTACGGGGTAGGTGTTGGCATTTGGATCTGGCGATTCCAGTCTTCAAACCTCTAACTGGGCCCCTCTCAGCTCTATCCGGCCTTCTTTCTAGACCCCGCCAGTTGCTCTGGCTTGGCCTCCTCACCTTACAGCCGTGAGAAGAGATGATCCGGAGGTCAGCAGGCACGCGGTCTCCACCCTTCACCTCCACCAGGTCTCCCACCACCACTTCCTCCGCGTTGATCTGCATCTTCTCACCCTCCCGCACGACGAGGGCTTGCTGCAAGGAGGCCATGGGCATCTCATGAAGTCTCTACCCCTACTTTTCTCTCCTGCTGCTTTTCCACCTCCCCTTCAGCCCCACTGAGGAAGAGGAGAAGCCCTTAGCAACCAAACTAGGTCCTGGGGTAGAGACCTAGGGGGACCTTTTGTCCAAGCCTCCATCTCAGAGCGCCAAGTTGAGAAGGGAGGAGCCGGACCCGCCCAGAAACCGTATGTCCCAGCCCAGAGCCCCGCCTGGCCATCTACCTGCGGAACCATGTTCTTGAAGGAGTCCATGATCTTGGAGCTCTTGGCCTCTTGGTAGTAGGAGAAGCAGCCCGTGACAATGACCACAGCTGCCAGCACCACGCCCAGATAGAGCTGGCAAGGAGACAGGGTTTGAGAGACCTGCCCGTCTCTCAACCCTCAAGCGGCAACTGCCACGTGGGACAAGCTACCTTGTCTGTGACTGGAAGTGAAAATGGTCGAGGGAAGTCCTTCTCTCTTATTTCCCCCTCAGTCTTCCAGTCCCCAACCTCCTAAGGCTGGAAGGCGTGGTGAGAGTCTTAGGGAGTTCCCAGGACTACAGTGGGGCCTTGACTTACGAGTGTCCCGACTAACGAGTTTTTTGAGATACCAGCCGTCTCTGGGCCGATTTTTTGCTTTGAGTTGCGAGCTAAAATTCGGGTTACGAGCCAGCTTCAGATACCCCATCGCTAGTTGGTGCAGCGAACGTCACAGTGAACGCCACAACATCAGCCCAGCATCACGTGTCTCACTCGTTCACTTTTTGACTTGACATACGAGTAATTTGAGTTACGAGCTCCGTCACAGAACGAATGAAACTCGTAAGTCAAGGCCCCACTGTAGGTCTTCTCTAGGGTGTGAAGACTGAGGGATGGGCAGACAAGCCCACTGAAGTGTAAAGGAACAGAGAGGGGCTTTCTCATCCTTGAGTGATGGTGTGCCTGTGTGTGTTGGGGTGCGTATAGGTATGTATAGAAGCCTCACCCATTTTCAGCCTAAAGGGCCCTGTGACGTGAGGGTCTTGCTCCCTGCCCCCCAGCTAGACTGGAGACTCGGGCTTGGAGGACAGAGCCCTGGGCTGGTCCAGGGGCCAGGCATCCCAGCTCACATTGTCGTTGGACGGTTCATCTTCCATGGCAGCCTGGATGCCGTAGGCCAGGAAGCAGAGGATGGCCCCGATCCACAGAAGGATGGAGAAGCCCCCGAAAAGCTGGCGACAGAACTTGACCCACTCGGGGGTTGTTGGGGGCGGGGTGAGGGCGTTGGGCCCGTCCCGGGCCAGAATGTCCTGGGCCCGCTGGTTGGTGAGGCCCTGCGGGAGGCAAGGAGGAGCGTGGGAGTTTGCATCCGCCACCAGTCTGGCCCCTCACCGCGTCCCGCCAGCTCGTTGGCCGGAGTGAGGCCCTGGTGGAGGGGAAATCCCACCTGGTTGGAAGGGCTGAGGGCCACAGGAGAGGCCACGGGAAGGAGGGGGGGTGCAATGGGTGTTAGAGGCCTTGACGGCTGAGGAGGATTTTGGTGTGGCCCCGTCTCTGGTCATCACTGGACTGATTCACATTTGGGGCCACAATCATCTCCTCTGGAGGCAGCCTGGCTGAGGCTCACTGGAAAGTCATCTCAATTGGCTCCTCCCCTCCCCACCCCCGTCTCTCTTCCTTCACATTCCCCACATCACCAAGGAGTATTTGTGTTTCTTGCACAAGGATTTAAGAAGAGTCCTACATTATTGACCATCAGCGACGCTCGGCCTCAGCAATCGCCCATCGTTTTCCCAGAAAGCCTGGCCCAGCCCTGCTCCCGGGCCCAGGCTGCCTCAGACGCCCCTCTCTGCATCCATGACATCCTAGACACGATTCCGAGCTGCACCGCCACATGGCACTGGACGTCTGGGCACTCCTCTTTGCTACCAGACTTCGAGATCCTTGAAGGCAGAGGACACTTTTTATTTATCTTTCTATCTGTCCACTCATTGATTTAATAAACGTGTTTTGAATGCTAGGCTCTATTATCAGCTCTGCCCAGAGATGGGCAAGACCCACAGAGTCCTTGCTTTGCGGAGCTTATGATCTAGGGAGGTGACGCACAATCAATGATATTAGTGCCAGACAGTGAAAGTGTTACTCAGGGAAATAAGGTTAAAGCAATGGGGGCATAGAGTTTTCAAAAGGGCAATCCCGGAGGGCCTACAGAAGGAGGCCACACGACCATATTTTTTACTAATCATGTTTTTCTTTTTCAAAGTGATGGGCTTGGCAATCTGACCGTGCTGCTTACTATGGACGTGACCTTGGGAAGCTGCCCTCCTCCTCTGAGTCTCCTTGCTCTGAGAAAGAGGTCCACAGCACCTTTCCCTCAAGGTTGCAAGGATTAGAAAAGCGTATGTAAGACGTACATACCTAGCGGGGCCCGAACATGCCACTGTCAGAATAGTAATAGGCCACTCCCCAATTTCATGTATGTCAGTACCATGAGACGGTGCAACACTGAAGCTGCTTGAGGGAGAGAGAGCCCTGCCTGGAGGCCCTCGGGGCCTGGGTCCCCAAGATCCTGGCTTTCGGGTGGGGACACAGGAAAAGGGCTCGAGACTAGGAAGCAGGGCATCTGGGTTCTTGTTCTGATTCTGCCACCAGTTAGTCACCAGGCCTCGGTTTCCCCATCTGTAAAAAGGGTTGGACTGCAGGTGGACGGCCCCGTGCTCCTGATGCTGCTGCGTGGCTCTCTCACCTCCTTGGTGCCTCCAGGCCCTCCACTCACCTTGGACAGGTCCACTTGGTATTTGCGGCCCAGCTCATCCAAGGACAGCTTGTGGTCGTCCTGGGGAATGGAGACTGAGTTACCGTGAGCGGGGAGGCTGCGTGTGTGTGTTTAGAATGTATGTGAGGTCAATGAGAGGCCAGAGGTGAGGCGAGGAGCATGGGGTGGGGGTGGGGGGGAGGGAGGATGTGTGGGGGGCAGAGGGCCTCACCATGGCCACCTCCTTTTTCAGCTCATCCAGCTCCCTCTCTTTCTGCTTCTTCTTGCCGCCTCCATTCTCTGCAGTGGTGGCGGCAGGCGAGGACTCGCGTCCGGCCTGCAGGAGGGAGGGAGAGCCCCGAGCGTCAGGGAGGACAGAGGCTGAGCCTCTATTCCCGCCTGACGGCAGGGAGCCCAGGCCTGGGGAGGGGGGGCAGTGGGGGCAGTGGGTTCGAAGCAGTGGTGCTCCAGTGGCGGAAAAGGGGATGAGGGAGGAGGGAACCCCAGGCCCTTCGTTGGCAAACTATGGACAGAGACACGGCTCTATGTCTGAATTTCAGGGAAGAACTGAGGGGCTCAGGACTCAGGACCCACGCTTAGCTGTTTGGTGGTTGGACTTCGGAGGAAAAGTCTAAAACTAAACTTTACGTGGCTCTTAGGCGCAGGCATTCTTGGGTTCTCTTGTGAAATCGGAAAAACGTTTTAGCAGGAGCCTCAGGAGGCCGCCGCGCCCTCTTTCCTCTTCAGCACCTGAGGTCTCCTGGCCGCCACCGCCACTGGGCTATCCATGATCTCCTGGGGAATCCTCGGGGGAGAGGGTGGGGACCGGCCCCTCTGGGGGGTGGGGGACGCTGTGGTGGCTCCCGCCTCCATGCGAGGTGTTCGGACGCGCTCTTCTATGCTGTGGTGCAGTTTGTTTTTCCGTAAGGAAGGGGTGCCTGGGTGGGACTGGTGGCTGAGGTGTTTGCCTTTTGGGGAAGTACGATGCACTTCTACAGTCACCTTTTCTTCTACAGACGCTTCAGGTTCACAGCAAAATTGAGCAGAAAGTACAGAGCATTTCCCATATACCCCTGTCCCCAGAAGGGTGGTCTCCCCCATCCGCGTCCCCACCAGAGCGGCTCCCTCCTGCTGGTGTGTACGTTCTACACGTGCGTAATGGTCTGGACAAACGCACAGCGATGTGTGTCCACCTCACGGCACCACACGGAGTCGTTTCGCGGCCTCAGAAACCTTCGGTGGCCGGATGAAGCCTGTGGCCCACAGTCAGGACTATGCACTATGCCGGAATGCCGCAGTTGCCCTGATCGCAGACTGGGAATCCGGCCCCGGAGAGGGAGGAGTCTGACCAGTGGCCTCAGGGTGAGAGGAGGTGGGCAGCGAGAGTGGACAGCCTGGGCCAATAGACGCTAAAGTTTGCATTATCTCCATGAGAAATGTCAATGAGACTGAAGCAGCCCTGGGCAGGGGGGAGGGGGGAGGGGGCGGGGGGTGGGGGAACAGCCGGGAGGTCTGCCTCCCTCCAGCAGTGACTTAGGAGAGTCCATTGGATGAATTGAAATGCTTTGGAGTCACAAACTCTGTCCTTGGTGGGAAGGGCTGAGAAGTGGATGAAAGGGAATGGCCAGGCCTGGCAGGTCTCACTGTGGCCCTGGGAGCTCTAGTGAGGCTCCTGGAAGGAGTGGGGGCCGGTGAGCACAGAGCAGGGGTGCCCCTGGGGCAGAGGAGCAGAGCCTGAGGGTTTCTGTACATTCAGATGTAAAATAAAGTCCAAGAAGCTTGGAATCAAATGGATGGTTTTTAAATAATTGCCAGCCCACGGGCAGGCGTTGGGCATGTCGGGTGGTGGCTGGGCGCGGGCCCACGCAGCACCCCTTCCCTCAGCTCTCCCCCTGTCCTCCTGGCTCAGAGCTTGGGACACCCGGCCCTCCCCCCTTCCCCTGCCCTGGCAAGGATCTCAGCCTCTGTTGCCAGGAGCCTGTGGAGATTTGGGGCCAGCGGGCTGCCTAGGCAAGAAAGAGAGAGAGGAAGCAAGGACCCCCCCCCCCCCACCTCCCCAGCCTGTTCTTCCCTCCCCCACCCACAAGTCCCAGTCTGGGGCTTGAATGCTCGGGGAGAACAGAGAGTTCTTTCTGAGAAAGCCAGAGGCTGGGACCGAGGGGGAAGCTGGAAGTCGGCCACTGCTCCCCCCACCCCAGCCTCTCGTGGCAGCTGGAGTGGTGGGTTCCCGCCCACCCCGCTGTCCCTTCCTCCAGCTCCCACATTGCCCTTCACAGCCACGGGGTGACGGGTGACAGGCCTTGCTCTGGAGGGAAGGTGCAGGGAAAAGGGACGGAGACGAAGTGGACCCCAGTGTGGGGATGTGGGCAGGGGGTGCTTTTGTCCTCAGGAGTCTTCTGTCGGTTGAACTCCAAGCTCCAGCCCCAAGTCCCCCCCCCTTCACCCATCCCCAGTCCAGGCAGAACTGGATCAGCTCCCTGACTTGCCACTCAGGCTGGCAGGGGAGGGGCCATCCATGCTGAGGGGGAGCACAGTCCCCAAGCAGCTAGGGTCCCTGAAAAAGTCAAGGTCAAATGGCTTTGCAAGCAGGACCTCTTGCGCCGGGTCCACCCTGATTTAAGGTGAAGCCACGGAGAGGGCCTGGGTGGGGAGTGGGGGGTGGCCTGCCTCTCCTCGGAGGTCCTGCACCCCAGCTGGGACCCCCTTTCCCTCGGGGACCAGGAGATGCCGAGGTGCAGCTAAGGTCCCAAGGCAGCCTATCTTCCCACGGTTGTCACCTCGTCCTTCATGGGGCCCCACTGCAGAGACAGCTCCTCACAGACCCCCCCCCCCCCACACACACAGTGGCACCGACGCCCACGCAGGCTTGGAGGTCTGTACGCTCTCAGATCTGCCGCTGAGACCCAAACACAGGTGCTCATCCATGAATGTGTATCAACTCCAGCCGATGGGGAGCAGGCACGTGTGCGCATGTGTGCACACACACACACACACACACACACACACTCACACTCACTCTCACGTTCTATTTATGGTTCCCACCCCAGCTCAGGAACCCTGGTGTCCAAGCTTAGAGTTTTTCCAGCTGCTAAACTCAGTGCAATAACAAGTCCTTGCCTGACCCCTCCAGGGCCCAGAAACTGCCCACAGTCCCACAGGCCCCTCTGTCCTCAGCACCCCCACGGCTCCCTGTGCCCTTTCCCTCGGTGCCTGGTGTTGCACAAAAGGAAAGCCGGTGCCGTGCGAAAAGATTTCATTTCCAAGTATCCAAGGCCCGGTGCCTGCCCCCCGCCCCCCAGTCATGGCTCTTCACCTTCCCCTTGGCATGCCCAGGGCTGCACTGTATCATGGAGGGTGGACGGGGCAGGGGACAGGCGGGCAGCTCTCACCAGCCTCTGGGAAAGTCCTCCAAGCCCATGGCCTGGGCAATGCTGCCAGGAGCCGCGGAGGGGTGCTGGCCTGGGGCCTGGGGACATCGCTTCCCTCCCCACACCCTCCCCAGCTGTCCTGGAGCTCAGGGCGCTGCAGTGGTGTCCAGAGCTGCCTGTGGCTCAGGAGCAGTTGCTCCCCGCCCCTCTTCAACCTCAAATCGGACCTCCATCCTCTCAGGCTGGGGCTCCCAGGGAGACGAAGATTTGCAGGAGCAAGAGCAGGGGAGGAGGGAGGACCAACAGTTGCCAGATACCCCTTCGCCGGGAGGTCCAGGGTTGTGTGTGTGTGTGTGTGTGTGTGGGGGGGGGGGGGGCTGTGCCAGAAATGGACAGAGATGCGATGCAGATGGACGTGCTGGAGGGAGAGCTGGAGGGCTGGGGCTGGTCACGGGTGGGGTGCCGAAGGGGCGCGCTCCTGGGCATGTGAGCAGCGGTCTGTGCGTGCGAATAGTGGGTCTGTGCCTTTGCAGCCAGGGCGCTGTGAGCCCCAAGTTCAAGCCACCCAGCCGGCCAGCTTCTCTCTGTCCCTCCCTCCCCAGCCCACCCCACCTCACACTTCCCCTCCACTCTCAGCCTCCAGGGAGCCCTTCTCTCTCCCACGGAGCCACCCTGCTCCCTGGGAGTACTCACCCCACGGCCCATCTTGGGGCAGAGTGGCTGAGGGGTCTAGACTGGAGAGGTTAGCAGGAGACTTCCCAGGCCACTCCGCAGTCTGGGGACGGCCAGAGACCCGGCAGCCAGACAGATGACCAGCAACAGGGTAGCTTTAAATAGGTCCCTCTCCCCCTCGCTCCCGCCTTCCACTCCTCTGGAAAGAAACGTTTGTTGAAACAAGATCCCTGAGGACTCCGCCCCTCCCGCCCCTAAAGCAACTGGCAGTGGCTGTCAGGAGGTCCTACTGCGTGCTCCCCCCAGCCCCTCCCGTCGCCCCGGGAGGCAGTGCCGAGGAGCTGGGAGTGGGAATGCGCTCCTGGGGCCTGGCACAGGGGAGCAGTCCTCCCAGCGTCCCAGGAAGCCCGAGGGCACAGGGTGCACCTTCCTTGTGATAAGGAAACTCAGGCACAAGGAGATTAAACACTGGAAACGGACAGAACCAGAAGCCAGGTCCCCGGAGCCTCCCTCCAACCCCCCAGGGAAACAGGCTGTTCTCCACTGTGGAGTCCCAGGGACTCTGCAGTCAGAGGAAGTAAATAGCATTGGAACCCAAACTGGGCCCTGCCCTTGTCAGCGAAGCAGAAGGACCCGGTGAGAGCCAAAGGTGGCTCCTGGAATCGCCCGAGTCTGGAGAAGGTGGGGAGGGGTGTCCCCGTCCCCCCCACCCCCAGCTGGAAGGGGTGGGAAGGAGTGTCTGTAACCTTATGCCAGCGAGCACATGTGTGTGTGTGTGTGTGTGTGTGTGTGTGTCGAGGAGGTGACCCAGGGTGGGACCAGCTGATCTCAAGGTCTTGTGGCTGCTCTTCTGATGAACGAGACAGAGAATGAGGGGCAAAGGGAGGAAGGGAGAACAGAAGGGCAGAGAGAGAGACCAACCCACCCTGCCTCCTCCGGAAGTAGTCAGAGGAGGGACTGTCCCGGAGGGCCCCGATTTCTATGGACACACAGAGGAAGTGAAGGAAGGCCAGCGGATTGGGGGCTAGTCTGAGCATCCTGAGCCCCAAGGAGGCTGGGAGGGAAGGAGGGCACGCAGGGACGGGGCCTTTGGCCTGGAGGCCTCAGGTGCCGCTGGCTGGGCTGGTCCGTCCTGGGCCCCGAGGAAGCTCGGTGCAGAGGGATTACCCACCTGTCCTCCTGCAGATCCATCCCAGGGCACAGGGCTCAAGTCTGAATTCCCCCAGTAACGGCCCTCCCACTAAGGGTCAGAAGGTCACACCCGCTTTCACCTCCTTCATTCACCTCCTGGCTGACAAGTGGGAGGTGGGTAGGAGGGGCAGACACCTTGGCTCTCTGGGCCCCTCCGGGCCCCTCTGCTGACCTTGAATGTGGGCCTGGGAGGGAACAGCCGGAAACAGGAACCCGGCCCAGTTCAGGCCCCTGTGTGCGGGAGAGACGGGGTGCGGCTGACGGTGCAGCAAGAAGCTTGTGGGTAGACATCAGAGAGGCTGCCTCCCTGTCACTGGGAGTCACTGGGAGTCGCTGGGAGTCACTGGGAGTCACTGGGAGTCACTGGCTTCAGCGGGAGGTCGCTCTGCATGGGGCAGCTGAAGGGCAGCCTTGTCCCGGCTCAGGGTGGACAGAGGATGACTCGGGAGTTAGGAAGCGCCTGCTCCTTAGTCCTGGGCTGGGGTTCTGGGCTGCCTTCTGCCCGGCCCTCTGCAAGCACCAGGTGCGATCGATGAGAAATCAGCGCTGGGCTCTCCTGGTTTCTACTTCCCCTCCCTCAGCCTGCTGGTTCCTCCCAGAGCTGCCAGCCCCTCCAAGGCCCTGGCTCTGGGCCCTGTGGTCAGGCCCAGGACCGGAAAGGACTGTGCCCTTCCTGTGCCCATACAGCCTGGCAGGCTCTGTGCCTGCTCTGCACTGGGCCAGCACACAGCCCCAAGGGCACTGCTGCTCCCACATTGGGGCTAGATGACAGATGACAGGACACGGGGTCTATTGCTCCCCCAGGTGCCCCTGAGCACCCTCCCTGCCCAGGTAAGTGTGGGGGCCCTGGGGGGACCTCCTGGGCCTTGACCGTGGGACAGACTCCAGGACATCAACGGGTGCAGATGCCTGGCCCTCTGATCTGGGAGCCTGGATTGGGCTCCTGCTTCCTTTGAACAGTCAGTGGTGCCAGTTTGGATCGAGGCCCCTGGAACGAGGAATACAGCGGAGAGTAAAAAAGACTTGAAAGCAGGAGGTGGGGGAGTCAGGAGACTGGTCTGGGGCGTGGGTTTGAAAGGCATAGGGCAGAGAGGGGATCGACAAAGGGCGGGATGGGGTCCTGAACCAAATCGGTGTTTGGCATGGGGAAATCTGGGAGGTAGGGGTGTGTGTGTGTGTGTGTGTGTGTGTGTGTGTGTGAGAGAGAGAGAGAGAGAGAGAGAGAACAGTATATGGCACACGTCTGTATGTGTACCCAGGTGTGTGTTGGCTAATGACTGAGGCGGCATCACTGTATGGGACGTGTGTGGGGAAGAGTCCTGTGAATGCACCACATGGTAATTCCATTGAGCCTCTTTTTTTTTAATCCTCATCCGAAAATATTTTTCCGTTGCTTTTTAGAGAGAGTGGAAGAGAGAGGGAAAGACAGGGAGAAACATGCATGTGAGAGAAACACATCAATTGGTTGCCTCCTGCACGAGCCTGGACCAGTGTGGCCGGGGAGGAGCCTGCAAACGAGGTACATGCCCTTGATCAGAATCAAACCCGGGACCAATCAAACCACAGGCCAATGCTCTCTCCACTGAGCCACACCGGCCAGGGCGCAAAATGGTAATTCCTGAGGAGCAGGTCCTCGGACAGGAGAGGCCACACATGTGTGTCCTCGGATGTGTGTCCGTCTGTTGACCCCCAGGTCTGTGTGTAGCGGTGCGTGCCCGTGGCCAGGCAGGGGCGGGTGGAGGCAGGACGGAGCCCCGGTGGGTGTACGTGAGAGTCCATGGGAGAATGCGCCTGAGCCGAGGGAGGGGGCGCGGCTCCGCTGCAGATGGGCTCTCAAGGTCTCCAAGAAACAGTCTTGTTTCCTAAGTGACTGGCCTCCTGGGGCCTCCAGCCCAGACTTGAAGGTTGTTTCAAGATCATAAAAGAGACAGAGGGAGGGAGAGAGGGAGGGCAGGAGCACTGGGAGCCTCTGTCACCCCCACTGTCCCTCCTCCCGCCCCTCACCCCACTTCTTTGCCTCTGTCCTGTTTTGGACCAAGCTCCCCAGCCCTGCTCGATCCCTTCCTCCTCCCTGCGGCCAGCCCTCCCTGGGCAGCCTCTTCTCCCCTCTCCCCATCCCATCTCTCCACCTCCCCTTTCTCTTCTTCAGGGCCTGTGGTCTTGTCACGGTGGCCAGGCTCCTGGGGCCTTCTGGGGGTGTGGGCAGACGTTTTTCCTTCCACGGGGAGGCTGTCTTGGGGTGATAGGATGGACAAGGGTGTTGAGCAGGCCTGGGGTGGCCATGCCAAGTGTCCAACAAAGGTGCCTCTGACACTCCCGGTCTCTCCGGCCCTCTCTCCTCCCACGTCCGAAGACTGCAGTGGCCTGGTGGTGGGAAGGCTGGGCTCAGGGCCGCCGGGTGGCGTTCAGGCCCCGTGGCTTCCTCAGTTTCCCCACTGGACCCCGGGACGGCGGGGGTTCTCCCCCTTGACTCGGCTCCTCTGCTTTCTTTCTGGTCTTCCTTTCCAAGCTCCTCAAAATGGACTCTGAACCCTCTCCTCTGCCCCTTCATGCTTCTGTCTGCTTACTCCTTCCCCGGATTGCCCTTATGATTTTCTATTTTCATACCACTTTAGAAAGGATCAAAAATGGAGAAAAGAGAAGAATTTCCCTCAGCTTCTCTGCCTCTGCTCCAATCCTACTTCTTATTTAAAATATTGTTTAAAGGTGAATTTTTAAAATTGATCTCAGAGAGAGGAAGGGAGGAAGGGAGAGAGAGAGAGAGAGAGAGAGAGAGAGAGAGAGAGAGAGAGAGAGAGAGAGAGAGATTATTCTACTTATGTATCATTCATTGGTTGATTCTTGTATGTGGTCTGACAGGGGATTGAACCCACAACCTTGGTGAATCAGGATGACACTCCAGTCAACTGAGCTGCTCGGCCAGGCGCGATCCTACTTCTCTTGTCCTCCTGTGGCTCTCTGGGCGGGTTAGCTCCATGTTCGTGTCCCACCTAGACATGCACGTGGGACACGAACATGGAGAAGGGAGAAGGAAAGGATGTTCAGGGGCCCGTGCCAACCCCCCTCCCTGACGTGATGGCCCAGGGCTGCTCTGGGCCCCTGCCTTCCCACCTGCACGCCCTGCGATCCCCCCACGCCCTATGTGAAGGGCACATGCCTGTCCGTTGGCCCTGGTGGGGCCATGAACCAGCTGTGCGGCTTTGGACAAGAGGCACCCTCACTCTGACCTCCGTCTCTACATGAGCAATGAGAGCAGAGTCAGAAACTCCCTGAGGGCCCTTTGTAGCTCCGATGACTCCCAAATCCCAGCTACGTCCTCCCCGCGCACATCTCAGCCAGGGCCACGGGAGCTTCCCTGCCGTCGTCTTTATTCCAGAACCACCTGTTGGAGACCTGGGTTCAGAGGAGACCCGAGCGGGCAGGGACTCCTGCTTTATTTATTGGTACAACCCACAGAGATGAGTCCGACCCCTTTGCCTCTTGGCACAGAAGCCAGGAGGGGCTCGGGTCCGGGCAGAGAGCACCTGCTTTCTCACGGAAGCCCTGGGATGGAGGACAGGGCTGCGATGGGGCTGAGGAACCTGACGTTTTGTGGCTGCATTTGATCAGCAAATACCAGATGAGTCTGTTGCCAGAGAGTCTTTGGGCTGGAAAAGTATGTCAGGGGAGGTGGGAGGCTGGGCTCATGGGCCCTGCTGAGAGGGGGCAGGGGTCATAGCTGGGCCCTCCAGGGCTCCCATGTGCCTTTGATTCCATCTGGGCAGGGAGGAAGTGTGCGGCCTCCTGAGGCAGGTTTGCTTTGGCCCGAGATCTGACCCAGCCACAGGCCCAGGGCACCCCGCCTTCCCGCTCCCCTGTCAAGAGGCAGCCTGGCTTGGCCCCCTGCCTCCTCCTTCCTACTCCTTGTTTCCCTTGACCCCTCCACTTGACCCAGGACATAGCTCTGCTCGTCTGCCTGTTCCCTTTGGTGTTCCAGGTGCCCGGCCGGGACAGGCCGCAGCCTGGCTCCCACCGACCCAGCTCTCTCCGTGGCTTCAGAGAGCTCGGTCTCCTCTCTGCCTCGGTTTCTCTGCAAGTCCAGGATCTCTTCCCTCTCGTGCTCCTGTTTGGGTGCTCTCAGCACTGCCCCTTGGAAATGTGCTGGCACTGGCAGGCTCAGTCAGGGGCGCACGCTCATTCCCAGGCTGCTGCAGCATTCACCCCTTCTCCCAGCTTTTGTTGAGCACCTACTGTGTGCCAGTGTGAGGTCCTGGGGAGACTTACAGTCAAGGCAGGCAAGTTTCTTTTGTCAGAACCTCCTGCCGTTTGGTATCCAATCCCCTACCCCACCCGCTGACCTGGTCTCCCCACGGCTTCTCCCAGCCCTCTTTCTCTTCCCTCAATCACCCCCACGTCTTTTTTTTTTTTTTTAAATATATTTTATTGATTTTTTACAGAGAGGAAGGGAGAGAGATAGAGAGTTAGAAACATCGATGAGAGAGAAACATCGATCAGCTGCCTCCTGCACATCTCCCACTGGGGATATGCCCGCAACCCAGGTACATGCCCTTGACCGGAATCGAACCCGGGACCTTTCAGTCTGCAGGCCGACGCTCTATCCACTGAGCCAAACCGGTCTCGGCAACCCCCACGTCTTTTTAAAAGTAGGTTTTAAAAAAGAATAGTTTATTGATTTTTAGAGAGAGAAGAAGGGAGGGGAGAGGGAGAGAAAGAGAGCAACATTGATGTGAGAGCATAACCTCAGTCGGCTGCCTCCTGCGTGCCCCCGGCTGGGAGCCAGCCTGCAACCCGGGCATAGGCCCTTGACCAGGAATCAAACCAGCAACCTGTTGGCGCACAGGAAGAGGCCCAACCAACAGAGCCACACTGGGCGGGGCTCCCCCTGCGTCTCTATTTCCGTTCCCGCTGAGTGGCATCGGGTGGGCCTGGCTCTGCCTTCCATCTGGGCGGCTCTCCCACCGGAAAGATGAGGCAGAAAGGCCGGGCCAGGAAGCATTGGAAATAGCTGTGGGCTGGACCGGAGAGGGCGGAGCTTGCCACATAGGACCTGCTCTAGCATTAACCAGCGAGTGAGCTTGTCCTCACTGACCTCTCATCAGGAAAGTGAAGGAATTGGACTGGGTAGGGTTATATTAATGCTCATGCGTGATGTCACCCCCAGGGATCATGTTTTAATGGGTCTCAGTGGGATCTAGACATCAGTATCTTTTAAAAGCTCCCTGGAGCCCAGCTGGTCTGGCTCAATGGTTGAGCATCAACCCTTGAACCAAGAGGTCATGGTTTGATTCCCAGTCAGGGCACATGCCTGGTTGAGGGCTCGATCCCCAGTAGGGGTATGCAGGAGGCAGCTGATTAATGATTCTCTCTCATCATTGATCTCTCTCTCTCTCTCTCTCTCTCTCTCTCTCGTCCTCTCTGAAATCAATAAAATAAATATATAAAAATAAATAAATAAAAATAAAAGCTCCCTGATGACTGGACATGGAGGCAAGGTTGAGAGCCCTGCGTGGATTGTCTCACAGATCTCTCACTCCTCAGAGCTCCCAGGTGCTGGGGCGCCATGCTAAGGACGTTAGCTCTTTCTAGACGTTACCTAGTTTGGGCCTCATACAGGTCTATCTTATAGATGGGGAAACGGAGACACAAAGATCCCAAGCTGCTTCCCCAAGTAGGGGGTGCAGGCCACACAGCTGGTAACCCAGGTCCGTGCAAAGCTGTGCTGCCTGGTCCTGGAATCCTAGCTCCAAAGTGTTAGGTGTGGCTGGGAACACGGAGCTTTATTTCATGCGCCTGGACTCCTCCTTGGTCACCTGCCTCATCCCCTCAGTTTTAGGTTTGTTCTGTCCGGTCCCTTCTCCCCAGGGACACCTAGCTCAGGAGCCGGTTCCCGCAGCGCCAATGCCCTGTGCCTCGGGCCCACCTGGAGCGGGCAGTCTGCTCACCTGGATTCCTCTCCTTCCAGCTGCTGGACCAGCACCCTGTCGCTCCCCCGGCCCCAGGTCCCTCTCAGGATGATGGCTGGTCCTACACAGAGGCAGCGTGGCCGTGAAGTCAGGATGCCTGGATGTGAAATCTAGCCTACCACTCACTGGACAGAGTTTTGCTCTAAGCTTTGGTTTTCCTTTTTTTTTTTTTTAAATGCTCACCCGAGGATATTTTTCCGTTAATTTTTAGAGATAGTGAAGAGAGAGGGAAAGACAGAGAGAAATACTGATGTGAGAGAAACACATCGATTGCTTGCCTCCTGCACAAGACCCTACCAGGGCCTGGGCTGGGGAGGAGCCTGCAACCAAGATACTTGTCCTTGACAGGCATCGAACCCGGGACCCTTTGGTCTGAAGGCCAAGGCTCTATCTATCTACTGAGCCAAACCGGCTGGGGCAGAGCTTTGGTTTTCTTAAAGCTCTAACTCAAAGGGTTGTTTTGAGAACGCCATGCACGTTAGCTATTTTTCTGCCCTTGGTTTTCAGTGTCCTGGCCTTGGGGCAGCTGTCTCTGTTTCAGCTGACTCTGACCTCCAGCGCCCTACCCTCCGCCCCCAGCCTAGTCCAGGCTGTTTCCCAGGGAGGGAAGGTGCAAGCTCTGACACAGGAGAAGCTCTCTGTTAGCCGAGGATGGAAGTGACCAGTGGGAGACACACTCTGGAGGGAGAAACAGGGCCGCCATGGAGACGATCTGGCCGTGCTTTCCTCCTCCCTCACTCTCTTGCTCACTCGCTCGCCAGCTCAAGTACTTGGCAAGTGTCTGTGGAGCCTCTACTCTTTGCCAGGCACTGTGCTAGGCGTGGGGGCAGAGCCCGAAAGAGCTGAACGTGGCCTTGAGCGGCTCACAGCCAAGCCAGAGGAGCAGATGTAATGAACAAGGCCGGGGGTGAGGACAGCGCAGGTGGGGAGCACAATCAAAGGGCTGAGGACGGGAGGCTGGGCGCGGGGCTCACAGCTGCGGCGGCCTCGGCCCACTCTCTCCCACGGCGAGTGCCTTCACCCCCGGCGTCCCATCTGCTTCTTTGTTTTTGTAGTCTTTATTTCTGGCGTTGTTTTCCCTTTGCTTTCCCAATAGAGAGCCTTTGGAAAAATTCCACCCTTGTTTCGGTTGGACCAGGGAAAAGGGGAATTGTCCACTCCCCGCAGCCAGGACGGCCAAGGGGTGCCCGGTCCTGGAGCGTCCAGGTGTGGAGCTGCGGGCTGTCAGGAGGGAGGCCCGGGGAGACCATGTGACCCGGGGCCAGGAATGGGGACCAGCAGGACCTGCGCTGGGCTGAGAGGGCTGTGTGCTCCTCTGCTCTCTCCCAGAGTTCCCCTCAAGTTTCCTTGTCCTCTGTTCTGATTGGAGGGCAGAGCTACGACCCCCTTCCACCTCAGGAAACCCCGTGAACCCATTTCTCTTTCCCTACCCAGGTGCTCTGCCAGGCTGGGACCCCAGCGTTGGAAGTGAGCGTGTGTGAACCCCCGCCCCCCTTGTTCCTTTCTGCCCCGTTGCACCAGACACGCAACGCTCACTGATTCCCCTTT